>NC_134353.1:733853075-734171142 GCF_048569485.1 Anomaloglossus baeobatrachus
AGTGTGATGTTATTTATTGTAACAGGTAGATCAGGTAGAGAGTGTAGGTGACATGGAGGAAAGATGATCAGTTCAGTTTAGGCCACATTGAGCTTTAGGAAGCGAGAGGAAAAGAAGGAAGATATAGCCGATAGACACTCTGGGATTCTGGACAGCAGAGAAGTGACATCTGGACCAGAGAAGTAGATCTGAGTGTCATCGGCATATAGGTGGTACTCGAAGCCGTGGGACTTTATGAGTTGTCCCAGGCCAAATGTATAGATGGAAAACAGTAAGGGTCCCAGTACAGAGCCTTGAGGGACGCCAACAGAGAGATGGCGGGATGAAGAGGTTGTGTGGGAGTGGGAGACACTAAAAGTGCTGTGTGAGAGGTATGAAGAGATCCAAGAGAAGGCGAGGTTTCTGACACCAAGGGAGGAGAGGATCTGTAGTAGCAGGGAGTGGTCGACAGTGTCAAAGATTGAGGACAGGTCTAGAAGTAGGAGTATAGAGAAGTGGTTGTTAGCTTTGGCAGTAAGTAAGTCATTTGTGATTTTAGTCAGGGCAGTTTCAGTGGAATGATGTGGACGGAAGCCGGACTGTAGGTTGTCAAAGAGAGAGTTAGAATAGAGGTGGGAGGAAAGTTCAGCATGGACATGCTGTTCCAGGAGTTTTGAGACGAATGGGAGTAGTGATATGGAGCGATAGCTGGCAGCAGAGGTTGGGTCAAGGGAAGGTTTCTTTAGGATGGGTGTGACTGTTGCATGTTTAAAGGCAGAAGGGAAGGTACCAGTTGTTAAAGATAGGTTGAAGAGATGGGTTAAGGCTGGAATAAGCATAGCGGTGAGGTTGGGGAGGAGGTGGGATGGGATGGGGTAAAGTGCGCAGGTTGTGAGGTGCGCTTTTGAGAGAAGATGCGCAAGTTCTCCTTTGGTGATGGTGGGGAGGAAGTTAATTGAGGAGGGGCAGTGGTCTGTTATATGAGGGGGTTGTGGTGGTTGAGCAGAAAAGACTTGTCTGGTTTGGTCGATCTTTTCTTTGAAATGTGTAGCAAATTCTTCTGCGGAGATGAGGGAGGTTGGAGGGGGCAGCAGTGGGCGAAGGAGGGAGGTAAAAGTATTAAATAGCTGTTTGGGGTTTTGTGTTAAAGAGGATATGAGGTTTCTGAAGTAATCCTGTTTAGCGGAGGTGAGGGCCAAGCGAAATGTGTGAATTGCATTTTTGAATGTGGTGAAGTCTTCCTGGGAGTGTGTTATCTTCCAGCGCAGCTCTGCAGCCCTAGACACTTGCCGTAGTTTTTTAGTGAGGCTGTTGTGCCAGGGCTGTCTATTGATTTGTCTCGCTCTGCCGTGTACAAGGGGAGCAACTGAATCAATAGCTGATGTGAGTGTGGCGTTACAAAAACTGGTAGCACTGTTTGTGTCGTGGAGTGAAGATATGGAGGACAGAGGTAGGATAGAATCAGAAAGGGTGTGTATGTTGATGTGTGCAAGGTTTTTGCGGGGGTGTGCTAGATGCAGGACGGGGGGGGGCAGGTGAGGAGGACAGGGCTGAAAAGGTCAGTAGATGGTGGTCGGATAAGGGGAGAGGGGAGGTTGTAACGTTAGATAGAGAGCAGAGACGGGTGAAGATAAGGTCTAGTGTGTGTCCATCTTTATGGATATATATTTTTTATTTTTACCTCAATTTATTGGATTTGCTACTCAAATAATCTGCTGATTGCTCTATTATTGGGTACTTCTGACATATAGAGAGAAGGGGATTGGCTACTTCATTACCCTTAACAGTCTTTCTCATTCTGTTGAGGGTACTGTGACAGCTTCATATTATGTTCAGGGTGCTGTGGGGTATCCTACTGTGGGATCAAAATGTGTTGTGGAATTCATTGTTGAGGTGTGTCATAGTATGTTGATTGCCATTGTTGAAGGCATCACATTCTCTGGGGGTCATAAAATTGGTATTGCAGTGGGTAGGTTGCTTTAGTGGATGCTCAATTACTGTGTACATGGTGTAATAAACATCACTCTATTGTTGTTGGGAGGTATGTCTTTCTAATACTGCGCATATAGTCCATGAGTCTGCCTACTTTGGGAATATATGAATATAGATTTATTTTTTTCTCTTCAGGGGAGCCAAATTACGATTTTTTTCTGTGAGGCACCATGATTTCTATATATATCTCTGGACAATGGACACCCCTCAACCCCTCTACAGGTCCTAGGATGGAACACTCTTGATGTTGCATCTTCCACCATTAATTAGTAGCGGGACACCAATATAATAGCTCATTTGACTGACACCTCTTCTTTCTGCAAGAAAACATCCTATATTACTGTTCCCATCAAACTAACACAGGATTGGTGGCACTCAGAAGAGAAGGTTCCTGTGCTCCTGTTGAGCTCTTATGGAACTCATCAATGTCAAAAACAGAAAAATATGGTAGAGTATTAGGCAATACAACATCATCAACGATATAAGGCAAATTACCATAATTTGAACATGCTTTTAAACAAAACACTGTGCAACTATGTTTGAGGGGTGAGTATAAGACACTTGCAGTTCCTCCCTCCTATTACCTTACAGGTCACATAATCAGGATTCCCTTGAGTTACAAAAAATCAAAACTGAAGCTTTTTGCTTGAGGAACACCAATGTATTTTTCCTTTTGTTTGCCAGCTAATAAGTATCATTTTGTAGAAAATTATAATTTATCTTCCCCTCCTTCACTATAGCAGTTGATTCTGTGGGTTCTTATCACATAGACAAAAAATAAACCCTTGAAGAGTAAAGTGAGGATAAATATAAACACTTTTCATGTTGGAAACAGCAATATGAGCAGTGTGCACTTCTAACAATCCATAGAGACTAAATATTGCTTATAAATAATGTTAGTTCAAACCACATGCCATAAGCACTGCTCAGATCCCAGTTTGTTTGGTTGGCCTTTAAACCAGTAGCATGCAGTTGGATGCCTGGAGATAGTTCAGTTCACTTTACAGCATATCTGTCATGACATGCTGTTCCAGATCATGATGATCTTTTCCATTTGATCAGGCAAATGTTACTAGTAAAATATAGGGCGACAGCACCAACCTCAGTTATTAAAGGTTTTTTTTAGTTTTTAAAGCAAAGTGAGTTTCTTGAGATACAATGCTCATAAATGTTTTTTATTGGCACAAACCTTTAATAAAATAAAAGTCTTTGGAAATAGAAGCAGCTCCACCAAACTCAGTATTCAGCCAGATGAAGTACAATTGATGTTCATTCATTAGTTAGAATCTTAATTGCTCTATCAATAGGTGTACACATCGTAGGACTGGAAGGAATACTTCGAGCCCACCAGCTATATAGATATATTAGAAGACCATAGTTCAAGACTGTAGTAAAATATGCTAATATATTTTTGTAATGTAAAACACAATAGCAATCAATTTACCTTAAAGAATAAATAAACCAAAGAAACACTACAAGAAATCTAAAAACACTGTATTAGGCCACGTCCAGGACCTGATCAGAATTGGCACAAATAACAAATACTTAAGTTACATTCTCTTAAAGTATAGAGTAAAGGTATATTTATATCTTATAAGTTAATAGAATATGCAATATATGCTCCATAAATGTATACTAGATCTGGGCCAACCAAATGGGATTTGTATCTATTTTGAGAACATGGCCACAAACTGCCATCAGTGAAAAGGTAAATGGAATTTCCACACAAATGAATAGAATTTCCAACCATCTCTCCACTGATAAATAGAGAATTGCAGGTTGAATCTGTGTCCACTAAGCATACAGTAAAAAGAAAAACAGTAACAATGTTTTGAACTTTTGACTTTAAAGCTTCATATCTCACCATCCATTACATCTTTGAGTATGAGACTACATTCATTCTATATAGGTAAGGATGGTTGACCTCAGGGAGATCAACATCCAACACCGCGAAGACACCATCACATGTTTCTCAACGCAGTGACACTAGAACAAGGCCCCATGGGAAATATGCAAAATAAGAATGCTGCGGAGACACCATCACATGTTTCTCAGTGCTGGCAGGAAACTAGCGAGGTCTTTCACTGGGAAGGAACAACCACGGGAAGGGCAGCCTCCAGTCAAGGAAACCGCCTATATCAAAACATGGTATCCATCCACAGACAGCTGTTTCGGGGTATTATTTTGCATATTTTCCCAGGGGGCCTTGTTCTAGTGTCACTGCATTGAGAAACACGTGATGGTGTCTCCGCGGTGTTGGATGTTGTTACGTCCGGGTGGTGGAAACTCCACAGAAGACATGAAGGACAGCATGCGGGTCTGGGTCTCGCGCTGTCGTACGACTTCCTGCTGCAAGGCCGCTAGTGCTTCGGCGGGATCCATGGCCTGTTCTAGCTGTTACGTCCGGGTGGTGGAAACTCTGGACCGTACACCGGTTTCCCTTGAGGAGGCAGCCAGGCCGGTCACCCCGCCAGAGGGTCTTGATGCACGGCAGCCGAAGCACTATTGGTAGCCAGACAGTCCGTAGGGGAGCTGGAAAGGTGGATGTTGCTGAACACACGGAGTTTTGGACGGTAGTCCGGGTGACGAGGCTCAGGGTCTGAGGCCGGGTTGAAGGGTCAGGCGGGACCCGGAACCTGCTGAGCGATGGGACGGGTCACCCAATGGAGCCAGGGACTGGAGACTGGCGGAGCTGCAGAGGTGGTGGAACATCCGCCGAAGTCACCGTCAGGGTACTGTAATGGACGTGGTTCAGAGCGGCTGTCGTGGCAGGACAGGCTCTACGAGACAGGACAGGGTTAATACAGAGCAAAGCAATACGGGGACCTGAACTCCAAGTCTAACAAACACGTAGAACAGGCCCCGCCCACCTGGAATAAGAATCCTCTTATACCCTGTACCTGCAAGCCAATATCCTGTTTCTGGGTGCTGGCCCTTTAAGAAAGGGTGAATGACCACGAGCGCGCCCTAACGCGCATGCGCGAGGCCTGAGTGCCAGATACCAGGGAAGGAAGCAGCGCTGAGGAAGCAGGAATCAGAGGAGTGCCAACATTCTCCCGGGGCTCCCAGGACCTATCCTCGGGACCATAACCCGCCCAGTCCACCAGGAAGTATTGTCGACCTTGCACGGTCTTCATGGCCACGATATCCCTTACCGCATAGATGTCACCGTCAGCGATGGGAGGAGGAGAAGTACCGAGACCAGCGGAGAAGGGACCAAGGACAATAGGCTTGAGCAAGGAGACATGGAAGGAGTTGGGTATCCGCATCGTGGCCGGGAGCTGCAGCTTGTAGGAGACTGCATTAATCTTGCTGATGACTTTAAACGGCCCGATGTAACGAGGACCCAACTTGTACGATGGTAACTTCAATCGGACATATCTGGATGCAAGCCAGACCAGATCACCTGGGGAGAAACACAGGGGATCCAGGCGCCTCTTGTCCGCATGTCTCTTCATGCGCAAAGAAGCACGTTCTAGGGAAGACTTGACAAAGTTCCATATAGCTGAGAAGTCCCGAACCAGAGCATCTGCTGCGGGGACATCGGAAGCCGAGGATACTGGCAACGGAACAGAAGGCTGAAGTCCGTAAACGACCTGGAAGGGAGAGCTGGAGGTGGACTCGCTGATGTGTTGGTTGTGGGAGAATTCAGCCCAAGGTAGGAGCGTGGACCAATCGTCATGATGGATGTTGACGTAGTGGCGCAGGAAGGAGGTCAGGATCTGATTGACCCGTTTCACTTGGCCATTCGACTGACGATGATAGGCCGAAGAAAAGTCCAAGGATACTACCAGATGTTTGCAGAGAGCCCTCCAGAAGCGCGAGGTAAACTGAGTTCCTCTGTCGGACACAATGTGTGCGGGGAAGCCATGCAATCGGAATATGTGCTGTATGAAGGAGTCAGCTAGCTCCTGGGCAGAGGGCAGCCCGGCCATGGGAACGAAGTGAGCCATCTTTGAGAAGCGATCCACCACAACCCATATGACCGTGTGTCCGGAGGATAAGGGTAAGTCCGTAATGAAGTCCATTGCAATATGTTGCCACGGAACGGAAGGAATGGGCAGAGGCAGAAGATGTCCATATGGTAGGTGCTTGGGTGTCTTGTTCCGGGCACAGGATGGACAGGCTGAGACGAAGGTTGCGACGTCTTTACGGAGGGACGGCCACCAGTAGTGACGGACAATCGTACTCCAAGTCTTCTTCTGACCAGCATGGCCGGCGATCTTCGAGGCATGGCCCCAGTGCAGGACTCTCTGTCTGTCAGTATCTGAGACATAGGTTTTCCCAGGGGGTATCTGAGTTAGAGCGACAGGAGTCACCGGAATGACTTTACTGGGGTTGATGATGGGCTGGAACGTCTCCTCCTCCAACTCCATGGGCACGAAGGACCTGGACAAAGCGTCTGCCCGCACGTTCTTATCCGCAGGCCGAAAATGGAGTTGAAAATCAAATCGAGCAAAAAACAAGGACCAGCGGGCTTGTCGCGGGTTCAGTCTTTGGGCTGACCGCAGGTACTCCAGATTCTTGTGGTCCGTGTATATGATCACAGGGTATACCGCTCCCTCCAAGAGGTAGCGCCATTCCTCCAAGGCCAGCTTAACGGCCAGTAGTTCCCGATCCCCGATGGTGTAGTTGTGTTTGGGTGCCGAGAAGCTCTTGGAGAAGAATCCACAAGTGACCATCTTTCCGGAGGAAGAGTTCTGCATCAACACTGCCCCGGCTCCTGAGGAGGAGGCATCTACCTCTAAGGTGAACTGTCGGTTCAATTCAGGGCGATGGAGAACCGGGGAAGAAGCAAACGCCTGTTTCAAGGAGCAGAACGCGGCATCGGCCGCCGGTGGCCAGTCCTTAGGACTAGCTCCTTTCTTAGTCAAGGCAGAGAGACGCAGTCAAGGCAGAGAAGTGCGGGATGAATTGACGATAATAGTTCGCAAAGCCGAGAAAGCGTTGGATAGCCTTCAGTCCGGAAGGAGGAGGCCAGTTGATGATGGCAGACACTTTCTCTGGGTCCATCTGCAGGCCAGTGTCCGAGATTACATAACCCAGGAAGGGAAGAGACGATTTTTCAAAGACGCACTTCTCGTACTTGGCGTACAGACGGTTCTCTCTAAGCCTCTGGAGAACTAGCTGCACGTTCTCTCTGTGGGTCTGTAGGTCCGGAGAGAAGACCAGGATGTCATCCAGATATACCACGACACAGACATAGAGGAGATCTCTGAACACGTCGTTCACCAATTTTTGGAAGACTGCTGGAGCATTACACAGACCAAAGGGCATGACACAATACTCGTAGTGCCCATCCCGAGTGTTGAATGCGGTCTTCCATTCGTCTCCAGAGCGAATGCGAACCAGGTTATAGGCCCCACGGAGGTCCAACTTGGTGAATACACGAGCTCCTCAGAGCCGATCGAATAGTTCGGGGATAAGTGGCAGAGGGTATTTGTTTTTTACGGTGATCTGGTTTAATCCCCAGTAGTCAATGCAAGGGCACAGATCACCTTCCTTCTTCTTGACGAAGAAAAAACCTGCTCCGGCAGGGGACGAAGATCTCAGAATGAACCACTTAGCCAGGCTCTCGGTGGTATAGGCAGACATAGCCCGTGTTTCAGCAGGGGACAAGGGGTATATCCTTCCTCTAGGAGGCGTAGTTCCTGGCAGTAGATCGATCGCACAGTCGTAGGGATGATGAGGCGGTAGTACCTCTGACTCCTTTTTATCGAAAATGTCCGAGAAGGACCAGTAGGCAGAAGGTAGTCCTGGTAGAGACTCTGGAACCGGAGGTCGTTGGATGGGCTGGATGGATTTCAGACATCTCTCGTGACACGAGGAGCCCCATCGGGTAATTTCACCTGTACTCTAGCTGACCGACGGTTCGTGTGCCCGTAACCATGGGAGTCCCAGCAGGATCTGATGAGACATGCGCGGGAGGACGTAGAAGGTGATCTTCTCGGTGTGCAGGGCACCGATCCGTACTTCCACAGGCTTGGTGATCAGTGAGACAGTGTCAGAGAGGGGTCTCCCATCTACAGAGGTGATCACCAGCGGTTTTTCTAGTGAGAGGACAGGCACCTGGTACTTATCCACCGTGGCCTGCTGGATGAAGTTGCCTGCTGCTCCGGAATCGAGATACACCTCTGCCGTGAACCGGGTCTCTTCTGTAGTGACTTGAATAGTCCAGGTAACGGAGTCTGAGAGAGTCCCAGCACCTAGGGTGGCCTCTCCTACCAAGCCTAGGCTTTGGAGTTTCCCGGCTTCTCGGGACAAGCGCGTAGCAGGTGTGTGCCATCACCGCAGTAGAAGCAGAGACCCTTTGCTAGTTGTTCTGCTCTGCGTTGCTCAGACTGCCTCAGGCGGTCAATCTGCATGGGCTCGTAGGTAGACGCGCCAGGTGACGCCAACTGGGGAGCGATGGACTTCTTGGGTGGAGAGGAGTGCCTTATCGGATGCCTCTCGCGAGACACCTCTTTGGACCGTTCCTGAAAGCGAAGATCCACTCAAGTCGCTAGAGCAATCAGGGCATCCAGGGTGGAAGGCACGTCACGACCAGCCAACTCATCTTTAATACGACCCAAGAGTCCCTCCCAGAAGGCGGCGGTTAGGGCCTCATTGTTCCACCCTAGTTCCGAGGCCAAGGTACGAAAACGAATCGCATATTGGCCCACCGTCAGAGTCCCCTGACGTAGCCGGAGGAGGGAGGAGGCAGACGCGGAGGCGCGTCCGGGCTCGTCAAAGGTGCTATGAAAAGCCTGCAGGAACTCCTGGATGTCGGTGGTTACCGGATCCTCCTTCTCCCACAAGGGGTTCATCCAAGCCAGTGCCTCTCCCTCTAGATGGGACATCATGAACGCGACCTTGGCTTGGTCAGAGGCAAAAAGGTGCGGCAGCAGCTTGAAATGGAGGGAGCATTGATTTATGAATCCCCTGCAGGTCTTGGGATCTCCAGCGTACCAGGGTGGTGAGGCCAAACGGAGTTTGGAAGCATCCGAGGAGGCTGCCACAGGAGCTGCGGCCGTGGATTGTGCAGTGGAAACCTGAGATGCCAAGGACGTGGCCGTTGCTTGTAGCGTGTTCAGGCGGGTATCCACAGAAGACATGAAGGACAGCATGCGGGTCTGGGTCTCGCGCTGTCGTACGAGTTCCTGCTGCAAGGCCGCTAGTGCTTCGGCGGGATCCATGGCCTGTTCTAGCTGTTACGTACGGGTGGTGGAAACTCTGGACCGTACACCGGTTTCCCTTGAGGAGGCAGCCAGGCCAGTCACCCCGCCAGAGGGTCTTCATGCACGGCAGCCGAAGCACTATTGGTAGCCAGACAGTCCGTAGGGGAGCTAGAAAGGTGGATGTTGCTGAACACACGGAGTTCTGGACGGTAGTCCGGGTGACGAGGCTCAGGGTCCGAGGCCGGGTTGAAGGGTCAGGCGGGATCCGGAACCTGCTGAGCGATGGGACGGGTCACCCAACGGAGCCAGGGACTGGAGACTGGCGGAGCTGCAGAGGTGGTGGAACATCCGCCGAAGTCACCGTCAGGGTACTGTAATGGACGTGGTTCGGAGCGGCTGGCGTGGCAGGACAGGCTCTACGAGACAGGACAGGGTTAATACAGAGCAAAGCAATATGGGGACCTGAACTCCTAGTCTAACAAATACGTAGAACAGGCCCCGCCCACCTGGAATAAGAATTCTCTTATACCCTGTACCTGCAAGCCAATATCCTGTTTCTGGGTGCTGGCCCTTTAAGAAAGGATGAATGACCGCGCGCGCGCCCTAACGCGCATGCGCGAGGCCTGAGTGCCAGATACCAGGGAAGGAAGCAGCGCTGAGGAAGCAGGAGTGCCGGGCAGGGTGTCCTGTGATGCAGAGGGATGCCTGGAGCGGGAAAGCCTGGAGGATCCTGGCGAGGGAGAAGGAGCAGGAGAACCGGGAGCGGGAGTGGTGAGCGGAGCGCGCCGTCGGGAACCGGGGAGCGCAGCACGGGGACCGGGGAGCACAGTACGAGGACCGGGGAGCGCAGTACGGGGACCGGGAAGCGCAGCACGGGGATCGGGGAACGTGACAGATGTTGATCTCCCCAAGTTCAACCATCCTTACCTATGTAGTCTTCTACTAAGCAATGCTCCCACTAGCCAGTTTCCTACGCCACACTGATGAGGGGTAAATACCCCGAAACAGCTGTCTGTGGATGGATACCATGATTTGGTATAGGCAATTTCCTTGACTGGAGACTGCCCTTCCCGTGGTTGTTCCTTTCCGGTGAAAGACCTGGCTAGTTTCCTGCCAGCGTTGAGAAACATGTGATGGTGTCTTTGCGGCATTCTTATTTTACATTCATTTTATAGGCAATCATCTTTTTTATCGTATACATGAATTTGACTGGGAAATATTTAGGCTGTGATTAGTTATGAATATTCTTGTAATGTCACTGCAGTGTTACTGTTTTGATTCTTAAAATCTAAATTTTATTTTTTATTATTTTGTAAATCCACCTTTGGCTTTCAACACAGCCTGCATGATTCTGGACATGCTTTTAAGGCAAATCAAGAATGTTTTGACAAAAAGCTGGTCGCAGGTCTCTTCCACACGTTCCCAATGTTGGTGCATACTGGTTGACTCATTTGTGTATGTATACAGCTTTTTCTTCAACTCTACCCACAAGTATTCGATTGAGTTGAGGCCTGGGGACTGTGTCTGTTAATTCAGCTCCAGCAGTGTCTGCGTGCTGCTGGAAGTGGTTATGTGTATTTGGAGCTCCTGAGAACCAGGCAAGCTGAACTACACCTTACTAGCTGCCTCCATTTTCACCAGTGACAAGGCAGCTTCCTAGGAAACTCCATGGAGTCCCAGATCGCAGCCCCCTTTTTAACTTCTGTGGGGGGCAGAATATGACCATATTCACCACAAGGGTGTCCCAGATGTTCAGGAATACGAGGAGACCGGAAGGCACATTTGCCAGCTCCAGGAGGAACTACGGAATGCTCATTTCATGAGGGATCATGGATCCAGATGCAACAGGAACGAGCAGTTTGAGTGAGTGAGGTCCCTGAATGCCAAGCTCTCCATTAGAAGATCCTAAGGAACTTGTGTCACTTCATGGAGAAGTTTCAGAATGACCAAAGAATCACCAACGATGAGGGGAGCCATCAGAGAATTGGGGTCACAGGGTCCAGTCCCGGTGTGATGTAGCCCTGCCCTTGCCAGTGTAGACCCACTCCCCTAGTGCCCCATAATTTGGAGAATCCTATGATGGAGATATGTTGGCTACAGTGCAGCGAGGTGACATCATACCAGGCCACGCCACTCCAAAAAGTCAGAACAGTAGTGCCCCCAAAGCCCTGAAGAGCAGTAATCAGAGTGGGTGTGAAGTGGGCATGACCAACCGTGGGGTCTCAATCTCCTGGACTGCCACCTTGAGTGATATCACCCAGGTCTGCAGCACCCACATCAATCAGGGCCCACCCAGAAGTGCTACAAGCAGTAGCAATGCTAAGAGTGGGCGGGGATTCAGGGGTGGCAGTGCTGAGTCAGCCAGCAGTGAAAAGGCACCGCCCTCAAGTGCAATAATCGATGGCGTTGTTGAGTGGGAGGGGCCTTCCCTGCAGTAACATGTTAGCCACTAGCCGCAACATGGCTGAAAGGGGGCATGGTATAGGGAGAAATCAAGGATGTGAGGCTGAGGACATGGAAGGGACTGATGATGTGGCTGAAAATGTGGCAACAACAGTGAAAAGCAGTGCCCCTTTGCTCCCTGGACAGGAATGTCTGCCTGTCTGCAGTGTGGCAGGGGAGCAGAGGGGGTGAAGAAGAGGAGGATATGGAGGAGGGTGAATGCCTTATGGATATTCATCAACTGGAATCCCCTGTGAACCTGCACACTTTTTCCTTTGGTGATGATGAGGTGACAGATGAGACCAGCAGAAAAAAGCAAGTTCAAGGCTGCACGGGAGGCGGTAAGCTATCAGTTTATAAGCATCTGCTGATGGGGCTTCTGACTCCCATGTGAGTCCCGATGGGCAGTTGTGCTGGGGTTCTGTAGTGAGCCTGGGACATCTGTCCAATAGGGAGAGAAAAAAGAAGGGAAGGCATGAAAGTGCCGCCAACCCTGCAGTGAACAGCGGGGCGGGGCAGCTGTGCTACTGCCGATAGCGACACACATTAAAAGCATGGAGAAAATCCCATCTTTCCCTCCTCCATCTATGCCTGCCAATGCTGGGGATGGGGGAGTCAAGAAGTACGGTGAACACAGCTGCAACAGGGGGATCGTGCACTTCTAAGGAGGTTGATAAACATCAAAAAAGATGTTGGCAAAATACTTTACCACTCGGCTTTCCTGAATTGTGTACTAATAGTATTACAGTTATATGCCCATAATAGTAGTTATGTGGGTAGTAACGAACTATAATACTAGGAAAATTGGTTGTAATTATGAGAAACCAAAAAAAAACAGAGATTTGATCAAATATCCTTTGATGCAAAACCCACAATTTTATTGAATCAGATAAAAGGAGAAAAACACCACTGTGTGATATTAAAAGAATACAAAAAAGTACTCGTACATGACCCTCCAACATATGGATTAAATCTACCATTAGTGTATATATTATTCATTGGCAGGTTTTATAACTGGCAGAAATTCTCAATTAGCAGATTCCCCACATCACAGTGACAAGATGTTCAGAGTGACATAATTGGTTGCAATACATATGCAAAAAATAGATATTCTGGTAATATTCCCATGTTATGTTCAAGGGTGTCTATCAGTCAGATTTTACTCAGAGTATAAATATACATGCACTACCTAAATCAAGAAGGGAAAACAAACTCCCACCATCTAGATATACAAGATGGCATAGTATTATATACTTAACAAGTGATGGTAGCCAGATTTAATAACAAATGGTCAAAACGTATATTACTCATTTTTATATCATAACCAATATGGCATACAGACAAAAAAAAACGTAAACAGTGATTACATGATTCACCACCGAATTTTAAAGGGTACTGCCCACAGTGTCATGGGGAAGTTAATCATAAGGTTAGCAGAGGACAATACCTACAATATACATAGGGGGCAACAGAGTACACAATTCATCCACAACATAGTATGTTTAACTGCAGCCATCATAGATGGTATAACGTGTTCGCATGAACCCCCTATATCGGGGAAATCAGATATTCACCAGTAAATTTGTCAAAGATTATTACCTGCTGGGAGGTCAGTCGAGCACACAACACGCCCTACACGTGTTTCGGAAACGCCTTCATCCAGGCGCAACATTATGGTGGTAGACGTAACTATTTATATTTGCGCGCACCAATCGGAGCGTGGGTGACTCATATGGTGACACATGCATTGCCATAGCAATCTCCAACGCCCACCGGCTGCCACGTCATGTCCGGAAAGCGCCGACCATGTCACATGATTGGAATGCCATAGATTATGCTATAGATTATTCGTAATAAAACGGGACATTGGAAGTATATTAGACATATTAGCAGGATAATAGCTATATAATTAAAAATATAATAATCAAATATACCCCAAAATATGTATCTGTTCAGTATCACTCCACCTATATAGCCACAACAGCAATTATTGCAATGAAATAGAATACAAACAAATAACAATATCATAAATACAAAAATAAATACCATAGAATACAGATGGAATAAACATCATGGGATACATACAATCCAATCAGTATACATACACATGCACATATGTATACATAACGGGAGGCAGATGGAATAAATTTTCTTGGAATGCACACAATTCAATCAATATACACTGTGTGTAGAATTATTAGGCAAATTAATATTTTGATCACATGATACTTTTTATACATGTTGTCCTACTCCAAGCTGTATGGGCTTGAGAGCCAACTACCAATTAAGTAAATCAGGTGATGTGCATCTCTGTAATGAGGAGGGGTGTGGTGTACTGACATCAACACTCTATATAAGGTGTGCTTAATTATTAGGCAACTTCCTTTCCTTTGGCAAAATGGGTCAGAAGAGAGATTTGACGGGCTCTGAAAAGTCCAAAATTGTGAGATGTCTTGCAGAGGGATGCAGCAGTCTTGAATTTGCTGAACTTTTGAAGCGTGATTACCGGAAAGTCAAGCATTTCATGGCAAATAGCCAACAGGGTCGCAACAAGCATGTTGGGCAAAAAAGGCGCAAAATAACTGCCCATGAATTGAGGAAAATCAAGCTTGAAGCTGCCAAGATGCCATTTGCCACCAGTTTGGCCATATTTCAGAGTTGCAATGTTACTGGAGTATCAAAAAGCACAAGGTGTGCCATACACATGGACATGGCCAAGGTAAGGAAGGCTGAACAACGACCACCTTTGAACAAGAAACATAAGATAAAACACCAAGACTGGGCCAAGAAATATCTTAAGACTGATTTTTCAAAGGTTGTATGGACTGATGAAATGAGTGACTCTTGATGGGCCTGATGGATGGGCCAGTGGCTGGATCAGTAAGGGCAGAGAGCTCCACTCCGATTTAGATGCCAGCAAGGTGGAGGTGGGGTACTGGTATGGGCTGGTATCATCAAAGATGAACTTGTGGGACCTTTTCGGGTTGAGGATGGAGTGAAGCTCAATTCCCAGACCTACTGCCAGTTTATTGAAGACAACTTCTTCAAGCAGTGGTACGGGAAGAAGTCAATATCGTTCAAGAAAAACATGATTTTCATGCAGGACAATGCTCCATCACATGCATCCAACTACTCTACAGCGTGACTAGCCAGTAAAGGTCGAAAAGATGAAAAAATAATGACATGGCCCCCTTGTTCACCTGATCTGAACCCCATAGAGAACCTGTGGTCCCTCATAAAATATGAGATCTACAGGGAGGGAAAACAGTAAACCTCTCAAAACAGTGTCTGGGAAGCTGTGGTGGCTGCTGCACGCAATGTTGCAGAAGAGCCCCATTCGCATTATGATTTTGTAAAAAATGACGTGAAATGTTTTTTAAAGCAGATTTGTCCCTTTTGCCGGGGGCCGCCACAATGCCCAAAACATGCTCTCGAACTCGGACCTTTAACTATCGAGTTGTCAGTCCAAAATATATCTTGGGACATGGACAGGTAGCATAATAAATCACACCTCTGGTGTTACAATTGATAAACTTCTTAATATTGAATGTTTTACTCCCACTAGAGTCTATAAAAGATTGACATGTTTCTATGTTAGGGCAGGCAACAGAATCGCTGCAAGGGGTACATCCACGTCTAACCATCCCCGTATTCATGTCCTAGAGGGTCCTCTGTGCTAGCCTCATAATGGCTGTAGACCAAAAGGTCCTTCCGATTCCTTGACCGACGAATGGTCAAAAGAGATTTATTCGCCAGTATTTTCGCCAAGATGCAAAGTGGGTCCCCAAATGTTTGACAAGAGATCAGAGAAGCATGCAAGTGAAAATTTCCCGGTCCATTTGTCAGTGTTTCTGGACTGATAAGAACTTCCTGGATCAACTGGTCACTATGGATGAGACCTGGATTTATTTGTATGACCCTGAAAATAAGGAGCAGTCAAAAGAGTGGAGGCACCATGGTTCTCTTCATCCAAAGAAGTTTAGGGTGCACAAATCAGTCACTAAGGTGATGGCGTCTGTGTTCTGAGATAAGGAGGGCGTGCTACTAGTGGACTACCTTCAAAAAGGTTCCACCATCAATGCAGGTTATTACATTGAACTTTTGGACCAATTGAAGGCAACTCTAAAGGGCAAAAGGCGAGGCAAGCTGTCCAAAGGAATCTTGTTCCTGCAAGACAATGCCTCCACTCACACTGCACAAGCGACCATGGCAAACCTGGCAGAGCTGTGCTTCCAACTGGTTGACCACCCACCTCATTCACCAGATCTAGCTCCCTCCGACTATCATCTGTTTTCAAACCTGAAGAAACACCTCAAGGGTACAAGCTTCAATCGCTCATGGGAGCTGCCGCATAGAGTAATAATGGTACGAGTGGAATGCGATTTTTTTAATCGCATTCCACTCGCTCCATTTTTCTCGCCAAGTGTCCTAGGCTTTATACTCATCAGGGTCGATATAATTATTATTTATAAGATATGACATGTATTTAAATATATATCTGTTTCTGGAACCAAAAGGGTGCCAGACCCTAAACTACATCACACCACAGAATCTTCCAATATATAACCATATCAAAATAATCTTAAGGGCATATCAAAAATGTCTAAAGATGCCATTATTAAAATTGTCCCTTGTATACAAATAGACACATAATTATTGTATGTATATCTGCATAGGAGAACATAAGGATCAGGAAGAAGAGGAAACTAGAGGAAGGAGCTAAATTGTAATTGTTTGTTCAAGCCTGAAGGGGTCACTGAATTGAATCTATATACCCACTTTGTTTCCTTACGAAGTATATTCATATTTCAGTCACCCCCTTTTGAATTTTTTTGGGACATCCTCCACCACTGCAAAACGAAGGCAGCCAGGAGCACCCCTATGAACCTCTCTAACATGCCTGGAATCAGGAGTGTGCATTTTGGTGAATGCAGATTTTTGGAAAATTATTAGTTATCACCTACCTCCAAGGAGCAGATAATTTCTAGATATATTGGGTTTGACTGCTAGGACCCTAACCAATTGCCAAAAGGGGGCACTTTTAATCAATGGAGTGATAGTTGATCATGCATACTGCCATTCTTGTGCGGATTTAAGTGCTGTATTCTGTTGATGGATGCAGTCCTCTGGAAAGGCATTCATTTCTTAAAATTGCAATAGGCCTTTAGCCCCTTCACTGGCCTAGAAGCTCAGTGTGGAAATAACCAGCAGCCTTGTACTTCTGGATGAGCCCTCAATATATGACCACATTATTTTGATTATTTTTTTTTATAAGTGAATAAGAAAATTTTAGAGTAGCTTGGTCATGAGAAGCTCGGTCACTGAGAAGAAATACATGGACTTTCAATTGTTACTTTATAGAAACATGAAGTTAATTGTTTGGAATAAAATTCTCTATTAAATGAAGTGTGGAATTAAATCAGACACATTTCGTCTTATCTCAAAGGGAGTCTGCAAGGACAAATTTGTACAGAAGCTTTATAAATTAATTTGCATATCTAATTCTTAATGCTGCTCAGTTATGCTTTGGAAATATAATATTAGGATTTTCTTTTTCTACCAGAAAAACAGTGTTTTAGAGAAGCTGAACTAATGTGTAATCAAAGGCTTTCCAAGACAAGTTTAGGTATTTGTATATTAAGCCATTTCTACCTTATTTAAATATCTATCTATCATCATCTATCTTTTATTACTAAATATTCCAAGTGCATGCCTTTGTTCATAAGGATATATGGATTTTGGCAATCACTGATTCTACTGTAACGGGGTGCCAGGGGTGCCTCTGGCTTTGTAGTCGTGGCCCTCGGTATCAGGCTTACCCCTGGTTCCACCGTCACTATGGGGACAGGAGCTAACTTGGTGGGGCAGAGTGTGGTCGTGGTGCAGATGTTGTCCGGCGCACAAACACTCTTCAGGCAGGGTACAATGCGATGAACAAACATTCTTTTATTCTTCACAGTTAAAAGTCCAGACAAAGCAATCCGGTCAGCAATAAATCTGGCAGATGACAATTCCTGTGGAGCTGGGGACACCCTGACCAAACGTCACCTCGGGTGGGGATATGCCCTCCGTACTCTACTTCCTTCGGGCACCCACTATTCAGCCAAGCATACACCGGACCCACACCGGCAGAATAGGCTCTGAGGTTACGTCCACCTCCTTCTCTCCGGTGTCCCCTGCTGTTCTGCTCACACACTCTGCCCGACGTGCACACACTGCTGCCCCGGATGCTACTTCTCACAAAGTCCCGAACAAAGCCATAAAGGTGCTGAGACGCTTTCTTAGCTGGGGGAAGCCTGTCCTTGCGTCCCCTCCAGTGGTGATGTGCCTGACTACTCCACTTCGCCCGGCTCCCACTGCTGGCTACCCACAGTCCGGACCCACACCGGACTGCTTCACACTATGAGGTTCCGCTCGCTCCTTTTCTCACCGGCTTCCCTGATTTCCAGCTCCCTTCTTTCTTTCTTGCTTTCTGCCCACTCAGCTCCACACTCTGCCCCGGCTCTGCTGCTCCGCTCCTGTCCCCGAGACAACTGCTTGTCTTACACACTTCCTTTTTCCTCCTAAGCTGCCAGCTCCTCCCCCTTCCCTGTCACTGTTACCAGGGGAACCACTCACTACACTGGCACCTAGGGAGTACCCTGACTCAGCATACATGCATACAACATAAAACATTTTTATTAATAACATTTCCGGGTTAACTATGCTCCCTTTTGCAGAGGGGTCTGCTCACCCACTGCATACCTCCCCTCTTAAAACCCGAGCCTCCCGGCACGGCTCTTAATCACATAAACACATAAAAACCTTTTGGGTCAGTCCTCAACAGCGGCACCAGTTCAGCGGCGCTCCCGGTCTCTGGACACCGCCCGGAGGCTCAACAGCGCTCCCGGTCTTAGATGGGCGCCCGGAGGCTTCAATAGCGCTCCCGGTCTTTGCTGAAGGTGCCCGGAGGCTTCAAGAGCGCTCCCGGTCTTTGCTGGAGGGCAACAGGCCCGTCAACGTTAAAGAAACTTCTGCCGGCTGAACGGCGCCGGACTTAAACAACAGATCAGCAGTGGTGACTTACTCTGGGGCCAGGCCCGCTTCCATTCTTCCGCTTGAGCCTGTATGTATGCCCCCAGCGATTGTCCCGGCTGCCGACGGATCCTCTGGAAAGACACAGGGGCGTAGGGTGGCTCCACGGGCACAGCTGCTGCAGCTCCTCTCGGTGGTGAAGGTGTCCCTGCCCCTGCCAATCTCGCTGGTAATGGCGGCGGTGTCAATGCTGAGGCTGGAGGAAGTGGAGGCAGGTCTTCGTTTCCCGCTCTTGAACAGACTCCACCCCCAGCCTCACGCATCATCTCGACTCCTCCGCCGAGGTACTTCTTTTTCCTTTTCTTAGTCTTCAATGCCCTGGAGCTGGCGCCTCCCCTCTTTGGGCGGAGTACTCTGTCCTTTTTCTTCGGCGCCGGCCAGCCCCAGGCTCTTCTTTCGGCGCCAATTTTGCGCGCGCTTTCTGTGTCTTCCCAGACAACGGCCATCTTGCCGCCATCTTGTGCCCGGTCCTTCACCTCAGGCACCGTCTCCTCTTCCCACCATGGGACTGCAAATCTTCGCTGAGAGTCCGGATCAGGGGCCCTCGGCACCACTTGGTCTCCATCTTCTTGGAGCGGGTCCCCTGGCATACGATCCGGATCCTGCCGACTACGCCACATGTAACGGGGTGCCAGGGGTGCCTCTGGCTTTGTAGTCGTGGCCCTCGGTATCAGGCTTACCCCTGGTTCCACCGTCACTATGGGGACAGGAGCTAACTTGGTGGGGCAGAGTGTGGTCGTGGTGCAGATGTTGTCCGGCGCACAAACACTCTTCAGGCAGGGTACAATGCGATGAACAAACATTCTTTTATTCTTCACAGTTAAAAGTCCAGACAAAGCAATCCGGTCAGCAATAAATCTGGCAGATGACAATTCCTGTGGAGCTGGGGACACCCTGACCAAACGTCACCTCGGGTGGGGATATGCCCTCCGTACTCTACTTCCTTCGGGCACCCACTATTCAGCCAAGCATACACCGGACCCACACCGGCAGAATAGGCTCTGAGGTTACGTCCACCTCCTTCTCTCCGGTGTCCCCTGCTGTTCTGCTCACACACTCTGCCCGACGTGCACACACTGCTGCCCCGGATGCTACTTCTCACAAAGTCCCGAACAAAGCCATAAAGGTGCTGAGACGCTTTCTTAGCTGGGGGAAGCCTGTCCTTGCGTCCCCTCCAGTGGTGATGTGCCTGACTACTCCACTTCGCCCGGCTCCCACTGCTGGCTACCCACAGTCCGGACCCACACCGGACTGCTTCACACTATGAGGTTCCGCTCGCTCCTTTTCTCACCGGCTTCCCTGATTTCCAGCTCCCTTCTTTCTTTCTTGCTTTCTGCCCACTCAGCTCCACACTCTGCCCCGGCTCTGCTGCTCCGCTCCTGTCCCCGAGACAACTGCTTGTCTTACACACTTCCTTTTTCCTCCTAAGCTGCCAGCTCCTCCCCCTTCCCTGTCACTGTTACCAGGGGAACCACTCACTACACTGGCACCTAGGGAGTACCCTGACTCAGCATACATGCATACAACATAAAACATTTTTATTAATAACATTTCCGGGTTAACTATGCTCCCTTTTGCAGAGGGGTCTGCTCACCCACTGCACTACAATATATGAATATTCATCTGCAGAGACCTGTAAATAATATGTCGGGTGTCGGAGTTTGTATGTATAGATTTTCAATAGCTCATCTGAAAGACCAATATTACCCGTTGTGATTGGGTTGTCTTTAAACAAACCTAATTAGCGGTGTTGTTAATAGGGACCATTGCCATTAGGGAATGTTCTTACCAAAAAGGTGGTTGCTAGGCATCCAAGAATGTTTAAATAGATTATTATTAGTGATGAGTGAATACTAAATATTCAAGTTTGGATTATTTGTACCGAATACCTAGTGCTATTCCAGTATTTGTCAGAAATAAGGAACCTAATTCAAGTCAATGGGGAACTAGAGCATTTTTCTGAGAAAAGAAAAGAACGCTCGGGTTCCCCATTGACTTCCATTACATTCATTATTTGTGACGAATACTGAAATAGTACTAGTAAGTAAATTTGGAAATAACCAGCTCACCCAGTCTGAAGGAGAACCACAAGCATCAGGATGGTGCACGGACCAAATCACAGACCGGCCAGGATGTAGTCACAGGGAAAAATAACAAGGAGAATCCAGCATCCATATCCTGGTGAAATTCTTTAAGATTTATCCTTTTATTAGGATAAATCTTAAAGAATTTCACCAGGATCTGGATGGTGGATTCTGCTTGCTATATTTCCCTGAAACAGTACTAGGTATTCGGTATGAATAACCCAAACCCGAATTTTTAGTATTTGCTCATCACTGGTTATTATGCGTCATTCTAAAGACAACACAAATTGTAAAACGCAAAGCTTCCCATCAGAACATTGCCAAGTGAATTACATTGCCTTCACTACATTATATTGTGTTCCTCTTTAGTGTAAGACTGGGATGGCAAGGGCCCACCAGTAATAATGACTCTGAGGTCCCACTGAAAAACTACAAGCAAATATTACTTTAACAAATGTACCTATTCTTCTATATAATAATATACTGGGTAAATTGTAAAATGATGAAGAGCATTCCTTTATCTGTACATAATGAAACAAGTGTATTGTGCCAACTACTCATCAAGTTTGGGGTTAAGTGACATACTACTACAAAGAGGCCCACCGGTGGATTCTCCAGTTCTCCTGTGGGCCTGTCCAAGCATGTTCTTATTGAATATCCAGGTGCCATCTCTCGCCCAGGTAAGTGACACACATACACAAAGCAGTCCACCTTAGGTTAAAGAAAGGTATTCAGACACAGCCGCCTACTTCTATTGCTCCATAGTCCAGTTTTGATGCTCATGTGTCTATTGTCAGCACTTTTTAGGACAGACAGTAGTCAGTATAGGCACTCACTAATTCATAATAGGCATATTTTAAAAAAAAAATCATATATTGGTAAGGTTATAAGTTCTGAAATTTTAGAGTTTTATCGATACAAACATGTACAAAAGCTATATCATGGGTGGCACTACTTATATTCTCAATGTTTGTTGACATTTATTGCTAGAAAATGTTTTACTTCTCATTACATTGCAAATTAACAAAACCATGCCTGTTTTATCTGGCAATGTTAATTAAGATTGTAATAGTACTGTCTTTCATAATTTTCTGATAATGTACTTACATATATTAAATTAAAATGTGATAAAAGAAATCTCTAGGCAGCATAATTGGTATTGCAATTACAAATCAGATACATGTAATTATGCGTAGCTGATCACCAATTAAAACTGAAAATTTTGGAATCTGTTTATAAGTTTAGAGAATTGTTTCATGAACAGCAAGGAAAATGGAAGTGGCACATCTTAATGTTGGACGTACTTTGACCCATGAAACAAGATGGCTATCTTGTTCTATGACTCCTTAGCTAAGAATAACTGAAAGCAAATCTTCCTGTCCTTTGTTAATAAATGTATATATTTATATGGTTATACAAATGTTAATCTTTTGCTGACCTGTTTAATTTTTGGCTTTTAGGTTGCCGACAATGGAGGTCAATTGTCAAGGACAGGGGTTTTGACCTGCTGCTGACAGAACATAGGAAAAACTCCTGTTGCAGCCATATTACTGCCAGATAAAGGAGAGTGAAGAGGAGGTTTTTTTACTCATTCTTACTCATTACTGGTTTTCTTGGAGAAGAATTTTAAATGTAATATCATATGATGAAATAAGAACAAAGAAAGTAAATTAAGAAACAAATGCGGTAATTCTTTGTGTTTTGTATATTTCTATTGTTTAGTTTTCCTTTCATTTATACATGGTTTTCATTTTATATACATAATGTGAACTTCTTTAATTGGATTTTTGTTGCCTAAATGAGATAGGAGACTATGGGAGTACAAACTTATGATGACCTTTGACACATTCAGAGAAGGAATGAATGTGTCACATGGATTCATGTCTTTTTACATCAATTAAGAGATGTGCTCCTCAGACCATCCAAGCGCATCACAGCCCTGGACCAGACCCCTATCAGAGGCCAATAAAACTTTCACACTGAACTGCAGCAATATTTATGGCCACAACAGTTTGTCCTCTTGCCATAGTGATAGTTCTGCTTCACATAACTTGTTTTATTTACTGCCCCATTCTATGTCCTGTTGTGTATAAATATGTGACTCTTCAGATTTTGTGTTATATTGAGCCTGAAGAAGAGACCTGAGTAGTCTCGAAAGCTTGCTATTATTACCATCTTTTCAGTTAGCCATTAAAAGGTATCAACCACTGAGGACTCTCTGTTCTTTTAAACAATTTGTTGCCTAAATGTAATTTATACTTTTTCACATTAAGCCTTGAAAACTAATATGTTCTCTTCATATGGTCACTTTGCAGGTTTGCATTTCTGTATTATTGTACAGTTTAATTGAACACTGACAAATAATTATTTTCTCTTTTTAGTTCCTTATGAGAAAAGTATGTAAAATACTGTGTGAAAATGTGACAGCCCACTGTACATGCCATAACGATAAGCGCACACTCACCTGCCTTCATCGGAAGTCACGTGATGTGATCACGTGAACCCAATGGTTGCCATGGTAGGACAGGGTCATGTGATGATTCCTGTAGCTATCATGAGTCACTTCCTCTTACTGCTGGAAGAGCGCTCCCTGCAAGATAAGAGCAGCATTTCAGCAGATATCAGCTGTGCAGCTGGGATCTACAGAAATGAACAAGTGATCAGACTGCTGATCCTTATAGTCCCTTAGAGGGATTAGTAAAATAAAAAAAGTAAAAAAAAAAAAATTTTTATAAAAACATTTTACAAAATTAAAAAAAATAAAACCCCTAAATGTTCAAATCACCCCCAATAAATTAAAAATATACACATATTTGGTATCGCTGATACCAAATTTCACATGCCAAAATTAAATTTTTGGTTGCTGTAAATTTAGTGCAAAATGCAATAACAGGCGCTCAAAATGTAATATCTGCACAAAAATGGTATTGTTAAAAATGTCAGCTTGAGATGCAAAAAATAAGCCATCTTACAGCAGCGTCACAAACCGCTGTCATTCCTATGCCACCAATAGAGGCAGCTCTGTGCCAGCAGCATGTGAAACTAATGAAGGTCTAATGATAGACCGAAAAGTATTTTTATTTTTTCACTGAATTTGCTGCATAAATAAATTCACCTTTGCATCTATTTGGGAGTGCCTGGCTTTTCTTCTTATCTTCTGTATTTGGAGAGCCATGAAACGTTGAGCCGTGAAAATTAAAAACTACAAAAATGTTGTACTTACCCAAATCTTTCATTTTCACAAGGATAGCAGGAGAAAATGCAAATTCCACCAAACAGTTTGCTGTGCAATTTCTCCTGAGTAAGCCAATATCCCATATGTAGTGGAAAACTACTGTTTGAGTGCATGGCAGGGCTTGGAAGGGAAGGAGCACTTTTTGAACTCAAAATTACCTGGAATCATTAGGGGACATCAAGTTGTGTTTGGAGAGCCCCTGATCTGCCTAAACAGTAGAACCCCTCAAAAGTGACCCCATTTTGGAAACTAGACCCTCAAGGAATTTATATAGATGTTTGGTGACCACCTTGAACCCCCCCATTGATTTACAAAATTTTATAAAATTGAGCTGTGAAAATGAAAATATACGTTTTTAACCACAAAAATATTGTTTTAACCCCAAATGTTTCAGTTTCACTAGGGTAACAGGAGATGATGGACAGTACAATTTGTTGTGAAATTTCTCCTGATTACGCCAATACCCCATGTCATTGAAAACTGTTTTTGAGGTGCAGTATAAACTTAAGAAGGGAAAGTGTGCCATGTTTGAGTTGGAATGGTTTGGGGGGCTGTGTCACATTGACAGAGTCCCTTAAGTGCCAGAACAGCAAAAATCCCTCACAAGCATTTTAAAAACTGCACCCATGAATAAATTCATGCAGGGGTGTAGTGAGCATATTGACACTACAGATGGTGAATAAAAAATAGTTACATTTTTACCACTAAAATATTGTTTTAACCTCAGATTTCCAATTTTCACAAGGGGAACAGGTACAAAAGGCCCCATAATATGTCACAATTTCTACTGAATGTGGCAATTTTTGAAGCACAGATTTTCCTAGAATAGTTTGAGGACTTTATTTGCAGAGCCCCTAATTGCCAGAACAGCATAAACTCCCTCAAGTAACCACATTTTGGAAATTACATCCCTCTGGGAGTGTAGTGTCCATCTAGTAGTTTAGTGCCGATTTAGTCTCTGGAAAACACCCATGGAGTCAAACGCGATGAATGTTGCAGAATTAAAACTACCTTGTAGTGCCCGTATATTGTGCCCATCTCTTGCTTCTGGAAAATTACACCAAATAAATTAAACAGGCTCCTCTCAATACGATAATGCCAAAAATGTGGACATTAACTGTGGTTTAGGAACATTGTGGGGCTCAGAGGGGAGGGGGGCATTTGGATTTGGGAGTGCAGATTTTGTAAAGCCTGCTTTACACGTTGCAATTTCGCATACGATATCGTATGCGATTTGCAACGCCCCCATCGCATGTGTGCCACGTTCAATTTGTTGAACGTGCCGCACAAACGATTAACCCCCGTCACACGTACTTACCCGTGCATACGACCTCGATGTGGCCAGCCAACGTCCACTTCCTGAAGTGGGAGGGACGTTCAGCGTCACATCGACGTCATGCGGCAGCCGGCCAATCGAAGCGGAGGGGCGGAGCTGAGCGGGACATAAACATCCCGCCCACCTTCTTCCTTCCGCATTACCGGCCGGGAGCCGCAGGACGCAGGTAAGATCTGTTCATCGTTCCCGGGGTGTCACACACTGCGATGTGTGCTACCCCGGGTACGATGAACAATCTGACATTCGATTCATGAGGAATGAACGTTTTATCATTCAATCGCAATCGCACGTAGCTGTTACACACTGCAATGTACCTTACGATGCTGGATGTGTGTCACTTACGACGTGACCCCGCCGACACATTGTAAGATGCATTGCAGCGTGTAAAGCGGGCTTTAGATTTATTTTTTAAGTGTTTTTCTAGAACATTGTGCTACAAGTAATGTGGAAACTCTCTATATTTCTGTTAACAGATGACGGACCTGATTGGGGACTTGTACTTTTGTGGGTTGAGTTGAATGCTATTTGGTGGCAATTTGGAGTACAGAACATTTTGGATCAGTTCACATTTATATTGTGCTCTACGTTGAGCACTTACATAAAGGTTTCCATCTACATCTCCAAATTAATGAGGCATCAGACTGTCTGTTTGGCTGCTGTTCACCGGTGTCCATCTTTTCAAAGGTGAACAAAACTGTTGATGATCACACTTTTGTACACGCCTAAAAATATGAGTAAAAAGATATACACTGCAGGCCAGATGGGAATTCACAGTGACTATCTCTGCCGCATTACATTGAATTTGCCATTGGGAATTTTATCTGAATCACGATTTTCATAGATTGACACGTAATCTCCAGTGTAAGCGACCAGCATAGGGCACAGAATAAATGTGAGCCACGCTGCACTACCGTGTTTTTCCAAAAATAAGACACTGCGTTATATATTTTTTTTGCCCCCCAAAAAAGCATTAGGGCTTATTTTTGGAGGAGGGCTTATTCTTGGAGAAACACGGTTGGGGCTAAGTTTACCCCCCAAAAAACAGACCCACCCCCCACTTCCCAGGAGACTCATACTCACGAGACCCGGACGTCTGCGTGGTTCCCAGGTCTTCCTGTGATCTCCGGTGGTTGCTGCATGCCGTTCTCCCCTGCTGCTGGCTGACACGCTGACAAACACAGCAAATCACACACACGGCAAATCACACACCCACACACAAACACACACAGCAAATCACACACACACAGCAAATCACACACACAGCAGATCACACACACAGCAGAACACACACACAGCAGATCACACACACAGCAGATCACACACAGCAAATCACACACACAGCAGATCACACACACAGCAGATCACACACACAGCAGATCACACACACACACAGCAAATCACACACACACACAGCAAATCACACACACATACAGCAAATCACACACACAGCAGATAGACACACACAGCCGATCGCAGGCACACACAGCCGATCACAGATACACACAGCCGATCGCAGGCACACACAGCCGATCACAGATACACACAGCCGATCGCAGGCACACACAGCCGATCACAGATACACACAGCCAATCGCAGGCACACACAGCCGATCACAGATAAACACAGCCGATCGCAGACACACGCAGCAGATCACACACACACAGCAGATTGCAGGCACACACAGCTGATCGCAGGCAAACACAGCCGATTGCAGATACACACAGCCGATCACAGATACACACAGCCGATCGCAGATACACATAGCCGATCGAAGGCACACACAGCCGATCACAGAAAAACAGCCGATCGCAGACACACACACAGCCGATCCCAGACACCCCCAGCAGATCACAGACACACAGCCGATCGCACACACACACAGCCGATCACACACATCACATCCCATCCAGCGCTTACGGCCGCAGGGAATGATGAGAGCAAGTCACGTGTCCCGCCGCAGGTCCTGTTTGCTGCCCTGCCTCTCAGGATTCTACCAGCGAGAAGACATCGGTGTCCCTGGATGAGGTGAGTGTGTATGTGATCCCATGTGTGTGCGATCCGATGTGTGTGTGATCCGATGTTTGTGTGTATGATTTGATGTTTGCATGTGATCCGATGTTTGTGTGTGCGATCTGATTGTGTGTGCGATCTGATTATGTGTGCGATCTGATTATGTGTGCGATCTGACTGTTTGTGTGATCCGATGTTTGTGTGTGAGATCTGATTGTGTGTGAGATTTGATTGTGTGTGTGTGTGTGTGAGAGAGATCTGATGAGTGTGGGTGTGTGATCACTGCAGGTCCTGCCGCTCAGCATTGGGTGAGTGTAATTGCCGGGTGCCGCTGTGAAGTGTCCTGCAGTATTTGTAACCTTTTTAGCTGCACGGACACTTCATTATTGATCCGGGACTGTGGCTTATTTTCGGTGGAGGGTTTATATTTAAGCCTTGCTCCGAAAATGCTGAAAATCCCTGCTAGGGCTTATTTTTGGGGGAGGGCTTATTTTTGGAAAAACACGGGATATACTTTGGGATGCAAAGTGAACAAAACAACAGCACTTGAAGAATTGACATATATATATATATATATATATATATATATATATATATATATATATATATATTATACAATAGAAAAATACAGAATGAAACAGGGGTTCCCTTGCTTGTAGGTTTTTAAAACCCAGAGAAGATGCAGTGTAGTGTAGAACCCAGCAAAGGAGGTTGCCGTGAAGGGGTGAAGGGGCCTTGGGCTGGTATTACAATGGCCATTATAATATTCTAAATACCGTATAAGGTAGAATTTATTTTGGTTTTTCACAGTGTGCGGCTGGAATTTTTTCTCATATATATATATATATATATATATAAATATATATATATATATATATTTATATTTATGGCATACGCCATGTGGTATAAGTCATAGGGCAGATTTATTCCTCAGGTCAGTACGATTACAGGGATACCAGATTTATATGGGTTTTTTTAGGCTTGGCTATTAACATACTAAAAAACTATTTTTAACAAAATAAAGTTTTTTTGCAACACCAAATTTTGAAGGCTATTTTTTTGCCTAAAGAGTCATGTGATGGCTTGTTTTTTTGCGGGATGAGTTGGAGGCTTTTTTGTATCATTATAGTTTACGTATTATTTTTGCTCGCTTTCTGTTCCTTTTTGAAGGCGGAACCAAAACAAAACAGCAATTCAGAAATTGTTTTGTTTTTTTTTATGTTTTGCAGCTTTTACACTATAACAACTATTTTATTGAAAATAAATTGTTTTTGCATTGCTATATTCTGGGTGCTATAGATTTTTTATTTTTTGCTAACAGATGTTTGGCAGCTTGTTTTTTTTGCAGGACAAGATGACGTTTTTAATTAGACCACTTTTATTTATATGCAAATTTGTTATCGCCTTTTATGACACTTTTTGGCAATATGATGAAAAAGTATAGTTTTTTTTCCATGTTTTTATTGATTTTTTACGTTGTTCACTAAAAGGGTTAAATAGTGTCACAGTTTTATAGATTGGATCATTCCAGATGTGGCAATACCAAATGTGTTTACTTTTTTGTTTAGAAGTTTTACGTAAATACATACATATTTGATATAATTATTTATTTTTTGCTCTTTATTTTGTGGGAGGTTTTTAAAGATATTTTTAGAATTATTTGTAATGTTTTTTAATTTTTACTTAGTCCCTCTATGAGACATTAACTTTTATTGCTCTGATCCCTTGTATAATGTGTTGCAATACACCAGCTGTTACACGGGGACAGGTGCTTCTAGACTCGCCCTCAGGCTAGGGGTCTCTAGCTATCCTTTACCTCAGAGTTACCTCTGAAGGTGAGGATATCTGAGCCGCCATGCTGACCCTGCTCCAGCCCTGATCTTATAAACCCCTCCTCCAACCCCAGGGGAAGGCTGGAATAGAAGTGTAATAACACCAACAGAGAAAGATAAACAGGGGAAACCAAAACTCTATCTCACAGCACTCTCACACAAATAGCAACAACCAGGACAGTTAAAGCAGACTTATATAAGGTAAAAGGCAACAACTTCAGGGACATATTGAAACAGCAGAAAAAAAGTCTTTAAATTTGCCTTATATTACATCATATCCCATGGCCCAAGAACCACCAACACCAAAGTAAGTTGCACATAGAAAAACTTTAATTGGTTGGGTCAAGCATATAAATATTACATGGGATATAAAAATTGTGACAAGTAAGAAGGTTAAATGACACATAAGAGCGAATAAAGAACCCCATGTGGGGCTGCATGGATCAAATTATGTGCACACAAAAGGGTGTACTCCCAGCAGGGCCAGTGTAAGTGCCTTTTACAAAACGCAGGTTCACCTAATCAAGAACTCTAGGCACATTACAAATAAATGAACAGGAATATATTCCCAGCAGAGCCAGTGTAAGTGCCTATACAAAAGATAAATTCACAGTCAGTGACAGAATAACACTTTAATAGATGACAATAGGCATGTTACTCACACACATCATCCGGTGAACAGGGGTATGTTCCCAGCAAGGTCAGTGTAAATGCCATTGCAATAAACAGGTTCACAGTGAGTGATAGAGTAACACTTAAGTATATGAACATAGGCACACTGCCCAGGCATCTAGTCCAATGGACAGGGATATATTCCCAGCAGGGCCAGTGTACGTGCCTATATCATAAACAGGTTCACAGCAAATGACAGAGTAACACTTTAGTGCATGACAATAGGCACATTACACAAACACAAGGTCCAGCGAACAGGGAAGTATTCCCAGCAAAACCAATGTAAGTGCCTTTCCAAGTTCACAGTAATGACAGGATAACACTTAGTACATAATCATAGGCACATTACCCAAACACATAGCCCGGTGGATATTCCACCAATTATAGCACTCACATGCAGTCACACAAGGGGAAAAAAAGTCCCAATACGTATTTCGTGATGACTTCCTCAGGGGACCATGGACAAAAGGAGGGAAATGGTTGCATTTATACACTAGTGTATATTAGATCATTTGCAGCACCTGTCGCTGCTACAGAGCACTAAGGCACACTGAGCAGGCGTGGGTGGCTACTCCAGCATCACCTGGGCCAGGGAAAACCCCTTTGATGACGTCATTATTACCCAGGGGAAGCTTCAAGGAGAGCCACACACACTGCACATGTGCAGAGCCGCAAACAGGAAGTAAAGCTGCAAATGCCATGTCTACTCCTGGCAAAAGAAAGGGCAAATCGCATTGGGAATCATACAAAGTGCATAGCACTATAGAGGGATAAGAATACATATAATTACATCATAATTACATCCAGTACTGTATACATAGAGCGTAAGGACATTATTCATGCATATAACAACATATTAAACAGTAAGACGCAGTCCAGTGAACAATCTCATGTAGACGATCAGGATATACTGTATTCCTTCCCAACTCATTCTCCAATGCAGGCAGACCACCAGGTTAGTGACACAGAGAAATATTGCACCAAGAGCACAAACGTAGACAACTGTAGAAAAAAGAGGACACAAAGAATCCAGTTAAAAAATATTTATAAAAACCATTATGTACAAAGCAGATTCAATCACAGGGGATCCGCAACCAAACAAATATTGCCCGTAATGGGGTATATGTCAAACGCAGACGAGACCTACTGGATTATAAATAGGAACTAAAGGTCTGCCTCTCATTCAAACCTCGAGGGGCCACTGTGTCGAGGAGAAATATCCAACGACATTCAACCCGTGCCAACACCTTATGAATATTACCACCCCTCAATCCAAGGTGTACACGGTCAATCCCCCTCACCTTAAAGCTTGAGGGGTCAGACCCGTGATGCACCCTAAAATGGCGGGGGATGGTCTTCAGGGAATCAACATCCTCAGGTTTCGCTTTTTTAGCCGCGATGATGTCCCTAGTATGCTCCCTCGTCCGGACCCGCAATTCACGACTAGTGAGTCCGACATATATTAAGTCGCAAGCGCACGTAGCGTAATAAATTACGCCCGTGCTACTGCAAGAAATATATTGCCGGATCTCGAATGTTTTGGAGCCGTCCGAGGAGGCAAAGGATGTTGCCCTGATGATGTTACCGTGACGGCACGCAATGCATGAGCCACATGGAAATGATCCACAGATAGAACGTCCCATCATAAATGGTGGTTTCTTTTGTGCCACATAGTGGCTGTGGACCAACATATCACGTAGGCTCCGGCCCCGACGTGCCGTCATGAGGGGTCGGTCTGGAAGCATATCTTTCAGCACAGGTTCCGTTTGTAAGACAGACCAGTGCTTAGTTAATATGCCACGAATATGATCCCATTGACGGTTGAATGAGGAGATAAAACGCACCTTCGGTTCAGCAGGCTTCGTCTTATCAGGATTGAAACGTAAAAGAAGTCGGTCTCTCGGAGCTACTTTAGCCCGACTATAGGCCTTTTTAATGGATCTGGAGCTGTACCCTCTCTCCCTGAATCTATCACGCATCTCACTGGCCCTACCCTCAAATGTATCCGTCTCTGAGCAAATCCGTTTCAAACGGATAAATTGCCCAGTAGGGATAGCATTGATGGTCGAATGCGGATGGCCAGAAGATGCGTGTAACAAAGCATTCACAGAGGAGGGTTTCCGATAGATGTCAGTGGTCAGAAGACCCTGATCATTAATGGAAATGCCAATGTCCAAAAAATCGACCCTAGTCGGATCAGCCTGATAAGTGAGGTAGATGTTATAAGAATTGGAGTTCAAGTGGCGCACAAAGCCCTCAAGCTCCGGGGCGGTCCCCCCCCAGATGACAAAGATGTCATCGATGAAGCGGAGCCAGCACTGCACATGGGAGCTGGCCGGCACGCCGTCGCCGAAAACCTCCCTCTCCCAGTATCCCAGGAAGAGGTTTGCGTACGACGGCGCGCAAGCCGCCCCCATCGCAGTGCCGCGCCGCTGGAGGAAGAACCGCTCACCGAAGGTGAAGGCGTTGTGCGTCAGTACGAACTCCAATAATTCCAGAATCAGGTGTTGTAATGGTGGTGCCCAGTTGCTCATACCCAGGAAATACTCAACTGCCTGCAGGCCGTGCTCGTGACAGATATTCGTGTATAAGGTCTCAACATCCAGAGCCGCCAGCAAAATCCCACGCTCAACCGTCAAGCCATCAATCCTCCTAAGGACGTCCGAAGTGTCTCTGACATGGGAGGGCAGCGTCTCAACCAAAGGTTGGAGATAGAAATCGATAAATTTGCATACTGCATCGCATAGCCCTCCGATGCCAGAGACAATCGGACGTCCAGGGGGAACCCGAGGGTTTTTATGTATTTTAGGCAAGAGGTAGAACGTGGGTGTTACTGGCATATCTGGAAGGAGACCATCATACATCTTTTTAGTAATGGTACCTGAGGCAAGAGCATTCTCGAGTATGAGCATCAGCTGGGTGAGGAAAACACTAGTTGGATTAGAGGGCAGCATCTGGTAAAAGTCTGCATTTCTTAGTTGTTTATATACCTCCCGCTCGTACATGGCAGATGGCCAGACCACCACGTTACCCCCCTTGTCCGCCGGTTTAATGATTACTCCCTCCATTTTCCTTAATTCCTCAAGGGCCCGTCGATGTTTAACAGAAAGGTTGTTATTTTTTACTCTCTTGGAGAGAGATCTCAAGTCACCCATAACTAGGTCATGGAAGACTTGGACCTGAGGGCACAGCGAAAATGGGGGGAACGTGGTGGAGCGCGGGTACAAACGTGTAGGAAAAATATTATCCAACTCACCAGATGCCTGTCCCTCCAATTCTTCAAGTATCCGCACAGCCTCCTCCTCCCTCTCCATGGTACAGGGATTCAGACTGGATCCTCTAGCGTGTATTTTATGGAGAACCACCTTTCTGAGGAACAGATTCAGGTCCTTAGCGACTGTAAAAAGATCAAAACTACAATCAGGTACAAAGGTTAAACCTAATTTTAGGACCTCAATCTGGTCATCAGACAGTTGGACCTGAGACAAGTTAATCACCTCCAGTTGGTTGGAATTGCCCTTCTTTGGAATTGCTCCCAAGGTAGATTTTCCAGGGGCTGGGGGTGTTTTATCGGGTCTATTTTTACCCGAAAAACCTCTCGTTACAGGTCTAGATGAAGCCTGAGATGTAGAGCTTTCATCCTCCATTGAGGAGATGGAGGAGGCCGATACGGAGTTAGGGAGTCCGACAAAATGTCTCCTCCGGCGTGTTGTCCCCTTCCATCGATACACCTGCTGGTTTTTATAATCAGTAACGTCACGTTGATATTTTTTTGTTTTGGTAGAGACCAACTCCTTTTCCCATTTAACAAACTCCTTATTCAATGTCTCATGGAAATTCGATAACTCAGCGGGGGTGAGTTCCTTCGTGGTCCGGTCTTGTAACACAGAAATCTCCTCATCAATGGCACGGAGAGAGGCCTCATTGTTATTAATAAGAAGCCCCATAAAGGACCTGGAGCAAGCAGAAGCTGCTTCCTCCCAGTCCCTTTTAAACGTCTCATCCGTGACACTGAAAGAGGGAAAGACCTGTACCCTAAGCCCTCTAGGTATTAACCCCCGATCAACATAGCGCTGCATGAAGGCCTTGTTCCACCAGAGTCTCATTCTGCGGTTGAACAATGATTTGACTTGGTTGCAAAGCTCCCTATGATTTCTTGAATCCACTGAATTGTCCACTTCGCCTTCTGTGTCAAAAACCTGGTTCAATTGAGTTTGCCACGTGGATTCACGGGCTTTAAAGTCCATACTGCCTGGAAAAAGAACTGTGAAAAAACACAGAGAGAGACAATTAGCAACAACCAGGACAGTTAAAGCAGACTTATATAAGGTAAAAGGCAACAACTTCAGGGACATATTGAAACAGCAGAAAAAAAGTCTTTAAATTTGCCTTATATTACATCATATCCCATGGCCCAAGAACCACCAACACCAAAGTAAGTTGCACATAGAAAAACTTTAATTGGTTGGGTCAAGCATATAAATATTACATGGGATATAAAAATTGTGACAAGTAAGAAGGTTAAATGACACATAAGAGCGAATAAAGAACCCCATGTGGGGCTGCATGGATCAAATTATGTGCACACAAAAGGGTGTACTCCCAGCAGGGCCAGTGTAAGTGCCTTTTACAAAACGCAGGTTCACCTAATCAAGAACTCTAGGCACATTACAAATAAAAAGGCCTATAGTCGGGCTAAAGTAGCTCCGAGAGACCGACTTCTTTTACGTTTCAATCCTGATAAGACGAAGCCTGCTGAACCGAAGGTGCGTTTTATCTCCTCATTCAACCGTCAATGGGATCATATTCGTGGCATATTAACTAAGCACTGGTCTGTCTTACAAACGGAACCTGTGCTGAAAGATATGCTTCCAGACCGACCCCTCATGACGGCACGTCGGGGCCGGAGCCTACGTGATATGTTGGTCCACAGCCACTATGTGGCACAAAAGAAACCACCATTTATGATGGGACGTTCTATCTGTGGATCATTTCCATGTGGCTCATGCATTGCGTGCCGTCACGGTAACATCATCAGGGCAACATCCTTTGCCTCCTCGGACGGCTCCAAAACATTCGAGATCCGGCAATATATTTCTTGCAGTAGCACGGGCGTAATTTATTACGCTACGTGCGCTTGCGACTTAATATATGTCGGACTCACTAGTCGTGAATTGCGGGTCCGGACGAGGGAGCATACTAGGGACATCATCGCGGCTAAAAAAGCGAAACCTGAGGATGTTGATTCCCTGAAGACCATCCCCCGCCATTTTAGGGTGCATCACGGGTCTGACCCCTCAAGCTTTAAGGTGAGGGGGATTGACCGTGTACACCTTGGATTGAGGGGTGGTAATATTCATAAGGTGTTGGCACGGGTTGAATGTCGTTGGATATTTCTCCTCGACACAGTGGCCCCTCGAGGTTTGAATGAGAGGCAGACCTTTAGTTCCTATTTATAATCCAGTAGGTCTCGTCTGCGTTTGACATATACCCCATTACGGGCAATATTTGTTTGGTTGCGGATCCCCTGTGATTGAATCTGCTTTGTACATAATGGTTTTTATAAATATTTTTTAACTGGATTCTTTGTGTCCTCTTTTTTCTACAGTTGTCTACGTTTGTGCTCTTGGTGCAATATTTCTCTGTGTCACTAACCTGGTGGTCTGCCTGCATTGGAGAATGAGTTGGGAAGGAATACAGTATATCCTGATCGTCTACATGAGATTGTTCACTGGACTGCGTCTTACTGTTTAATATGTTGTTATATGCATGAATAATGTCCTTACGCTCTATGTATACAGTACTGGATGTAATTATGATGTAATTATATGTATTCTTATCCCTCTATAGTGCTATGCACTTTGTATGATTCCCAATGCGATTTGCCCTTTCTTTTGCCAGGAGTAGACATGGCATTTGCAGCTTTACTTCCTGTTTGCGGCTCTGCACATGTGCAGTGTGTGTGGCTCTCCTTGAAGCTTCCCCTGGGTAATAATGACGTCATCAAAGGGGTTTTCCCTGGCCCAGGTGATGCTGGAGTAGCCACCCACGCCTGCTCAGTGTGCCTTAGTGCTCTGTAGCAGCGACAGGTGCTGCAAATGATCTAATATACACTAGTGTATAAATGCAACCATTTCCCTCCTTTTGTCCATGGTCCCCTGAGGAAGTCATCACGAAATACGTATTGGGACTTTTTTTCCCCTTGTGTGACTGCATGTGAGTGCTATAATTGGTGGAATATCCACCGGGCTATGTGTTTGGGTAATGTGCCTATGATTATGTACTAAGTGTTATCCTGTCATTACTGTGAACTTGGAAAGGCACTTACATTGGTTTTGCTGGGAATACTTCCCTGTTCGCTGGACCTTGTGTTTGTGTAATGTGCCTATTGTCATGCACTAAAGTGTTACTCTGTCATTTGCTGTGAACCTGTTTATGATATAGGCACGTACACTGGCCCTGCTGGGAATATATCCCTGTCCATTGGACTAGATGCCTGGGCAGTGTGCCTATGTTCATATACTTAAGTGTTACTCTATCACTCACTGTGAACCTGTTTATTGCAATGGCATTTACACTGACCTTGCTGGGAACATACCCCTGTTCACCGGATGATGTGTGTGAGTAACATGCCTATTGTCATCTATTAAAGTGTTATTCTGTCACTGACTGTGAATTTATCTTTTGTATAGGCACTTACACTGGCTCTGCTGGGAATATATTCCTGTTCATTTATTTGTAATGTGCCTAGAGTTCTTGATTAGGTGAACCTGCGTTTTGTAAAAGGCACTTACACTGGCCCTGCTGGGAGTACACCCTTTTGTGTGCACATAATTTGATCCATGCAGCCCCACATGGGGTTCTTTATTCGCTCTTATGTGTCATTTAACCTTCTTACTTGTCACAATTTTTATATCCCATGTAATATTTATATGCTTGACCCAACCAATTAAAGTTTTTCTATGTGCAACTTACTTTGGTGTTGGTGGTTCTTGGGCCATGGGATATGATGTAATATAAGGCAAATTTAAAGACTTTTTTTCTGCTGTTTCAATAACTCTCACACAAATGTATAAGACAATAAGGGCATAGGAGGAAATTAAGAGCAGGGAGGAAACAAGACAATGGGTTTCTCCACAACAACACCAAGCACAAAGCCATACAATCACCAGCACGACTGGAACAGAACAGCACACAGACCAACACAGCATAAGACTATAGTCGTTGTGGGAAGACAGATTTCACCATCTTAAAAAGGTGGGGAGTAACTTTGATAGGTTTTCAACAACAGGTGATCCCAGTGGTAATCAGTAGGCTAGCAGAGTTAAACTCTGACCATTAATGAGCATGCAGCCAGTTGACACCCAAGCCTGCCAGTGTAACTCAGAAGCACCAGAGAAACCATAGCATGGAGTATCAGAATCTGTAGTGTGAACAGCATTTGATGGCGCATGACACTCTGGCGAGTTTTGAGCAAAACTCCATGTGACACCAGCATTGCAATATACTATACCTGTCAGTGCTGCACGGACACAAGCTTTTAGATTATACACCAGGTATGATCTTTGCTTTCCACAGCTAGGTGATCGAAGGGCGTTATAACATCGTAATGATGATCTCTGGTTGCCATGGCACTGATCAGGCCCCCTTTGGTTAATATAGAGGCACATGGTGACTTATCAAATCAGCTGTCATATGTCATCATGTCATATGCACGGAAAAAAGCAGGCTAGGTGTGCAAGCCCGCATCAAAGGCAAGGACATGATATATGACATAAATATACATCATATGTCGTGAAGGGATTTAAAATGTACCCAATCATGTTAATCTGTTTACATAACTGCCATGTAAATCCATTACTCAAGTTCCTATGACTTATCTCATGATAGATAAGATTCATAAAAGACCAGCAAACCAGTCACGTCCTATTATATAAAATAAATGTAATCAAAGAGAAAACTGCTTAAAAAAAAACAAAAACAAGTCAGGTAATTAAAAGGTGAGGGATATCATACTATCATATATAATATGTAAAAGTAAATGCAAATTGTTTATATATTTGCATGCATGACAGTGAAATGTTGTAAAAAGCTAAAACTAATAAAATATGCCTGAATAAAAACTTTTTTCAGATAGTGTTTTTCATTTTTTACCTTTAGACATTTATTGGAAAAAGGAAGAATCCTTTATTGACCGATTACAAACAGAGAAGATTGTTTCTGTCCCAGTTTTCCAGACGTAGCATAAGTTATTTTCGATGTGTGAGACAATTACCTGATCAAGGTACCTCGGGAATTTGGGAAAATATGTTGCCCAGAAGAAAATAACAGAGTGAGAAGTATATGATTTCTTCTTAAATATATGAACTCCTAAACTAATAAAATGATCAGATTTATAGGACACCAGAGTAGTTCATTTTCCACCAATGACCCGACGATGGAAATGATTGTGATGGACAGAAAATGACCTATAGAAATAAACCGCAAAAGAAGATAATTTCATTTATAAAATCTAATTTGTTACACAGAAAGGGTTAAACATAAAGGACTTTCTCTTCCTTACAGCACTTTAAGAAGTTTTCGGTCACATGCACTAGATCACATCAGTCTTGTCTTGTAGTACCTGTCTCTTGTCCTAATTAATTCTGATTGATGCATGGATTTTTTAGTAGTTTAAACCTTTGTACACGGCTGTTCCTTTCATCTCAGCTATGTGTACAACCTGCCATCTTTGATGGATTCATTTCTGCATTTTCATTTAAGTAGTCTAGCTACAGAACCTGTTATCTTTAGCAGTGGCTGTCTGCTTAATTACCTACAGTAGACAGAGAGTGCATGCCGGCAAAACTAGTATAGACATTCATTCCAATAATCAATAGCAATCTATTATCAATCTTTATATACACTGATTGGATAAAAATTAGCGATTAAACATTTCCTATTCTTATATAGTAAGGACATATTGGCATCAAGAAAAGCTTAGGAGGCATTTCTAATAGGGCAATATCCTGAAATATATATTAATACAAATATATAGGAGCCAAACCTATTTCAACATTATTTTATTTACTTCTCTAGAAATTAGAATGTTTTTACTGGAGTAAGAGGATTAAGATGTAATAGGTGAAGAAAGCAAGCCAGAAAAGGCAGGATGATGCTGGAGGCAATGTTCTTAATGTTCTCCTATGAAACCCAGTGTCCTGGCTTTTGTGAGGATGTTACTTCATGCAAGCGGTACTTGTCAAATATTGTTACAGGCCTAGTATAACTGTTTCATGGCTATGGTATGGCAAAAAAATTGTTCAGGAATGATTTGAAGATCAAGGCCTCAAGGTGATGACTTGGCCTACAAAGTGCCTAGATCGCAATCTGACCAAAAATGTGTGGGATATGCTGAATAGAGATGAGCGAAGTTCGGTTCGGTGGGTGCAGCCAAACTCTACCTCCATGGGTTCGGACTTGGCCAAATTCCAATGAAAGTCACTGATTGGCAGTTTGAGTCTCCGTCCACATACAGCCAGCCATAAGCAAAATACTTTCGGGGGAGGGTGAGCAAAGTTTTCCATTTTTTTGGTGGGAGGTTGCACACTACATCCGATAACGCTGTTGTTGCCCTCAGTGTGAACCATTCAAACACTGCAAGCAGCTCATACTGGACTGAGCACCAAGCATACTTGAGCACAGCAATGCTCGCACGAGTGGTCAGCATACATAAAGCACCCGAACTACCAAACACCAAACCTCGGGTTGCTCATCTCTAGTGCTTAAAAATCAAGTCAAATTAATGGAGGTTTACCTCACAACGAGCAATTAAAGGATTTCGTGCTAACAACTTTGTGACAGATGCCAAACAACAACTTCAGAAGTCTTGTGATGTCCATCCCTTGAAGGTCCAGAGCTGTGGGGATATCGTAAGGTATAGTAAGGGCATCCTGCACAAAATTGTCAGTGGATTTAATATTATGGCTTATCAGTATGTATATATTTGCGTGGTTGCTAACATTACTGTAAACTGTCTTACATAAATTACAGTACTCAAAATGACAAATACATTAAATATCGATTTAGTAAAATCTGTAATTTTAGAAAAGTAGATGTTCAAAAATGTTATTCAGGATCAATACACATTATAGTAGATGATGGCACTATGATCAAAAATACATTTTTATAGTAGACGTCAGCCTCCAATTAATTAATTGATGCACAATGGTATGAATTTGCAGGAATGTAGGAAACTCTAGGCACCCATCACAATTTGCATCTAGAAAGCACATATAATATAATAGATGCTGCCACAACCGCAATTCATCTAAGAAGTAGAGATGAGCAGATGTTTTGAAATTCTAATTTGCTAGTTTTGTTGAAGTTCCCCCAAAAATGTAATTTGTGGTCAATTTATTATTGCAGATTTTCATGCTGGAAATCTTGTAATAGTCATAAAATACACTGGGGGAGATGAAAAAAAGAATCTCACTGACCAAAAGAGCTTACACAGTACAGTAGAGAGAGTGAGAACCCCAATAATCAGATCAGCCTACATTCTAAAAGAGAGAAAGAGGGGACCTCACTTGCCATAAGATCTTACACACTACAGAATAGAGAGAGAGAGGACGTAGAGAGAGGATGTACCTAGTGACTCTGGAGAAGAAAAAACACCTTTGCTTTACAAACTCTGCTCCACTGGGAAATGCTGACCTGTGATGACCCAGGTTCTGACCACTACTATAAAAGGTGTTATAATTAGTAATAGGCGAGTGTGTTTGGCACTGCTTGGTACTCAATCGAAGTTCTGAATGCTGGATGCTCAATTGACTACTGCAGGTGCTCAAACTAAATGCTTGACCCAATTCTTTTATCTGCCCTGTACACAGGCCTCAGCCACCACAATCCCCACATCATCAGACATTGCCCAGCATAATCGGTTCAGTCTTCCCAACGTCCATAAATCTCCATCATACGGGTGTGTTCGTCATCGTTCTGCAACTTTTGTTCCATGTATGCCATCCAAATGTTCCCCCCGGATAAAGTAACTGTGCAATTAGTTCCGCCTGAGCAATTGAGACTCTAGGAGAACAAACCGCACACTTAGGTTGGGGGAGAACATTTGGAAGGTGCACACAGAATGAAAGTTGCAGGCTATGCTGTCAGCACACTGGATGATAAAGACTGATGGAAGCTGGGAAGATGGAACAGAGTCTGCTGGGTAGTGTTTACTGCTGCAGGGATTGTGGTGGTCAAGAACTGTGTCTAGGGAAGGTAAAAAAACAGGGAACTCAAAACAAAAAAATGTGTTCAAGTCCCCCATTGACTCTTTTTGTACTTGGTACTCGAATCAATCACCCCAGCATTCCGATTTGCTTGATTCGAGTACCGAGCACCCAAATACTTTTGTGCTTGCCCATTACTAGTTATGATCCATAAGATGTCATTTTGGGGAAACCCACATGGTCAAACAAAAATACATTAGCTGGCTGTTTGTTATTTGATGCTTCAGCTTTGTGTAAAATGGGGCTGGGCAACTTTTTTTTATTTGCAAATCCAATCTCAATGAGCTCCAATTCACTGGAAGCAGCAACTTACAGGAAATTTACTGAAATTCAATCATCTGAATATTGATCTACACATTTCATTAATGCCTCCCTCCTTACTTTCCATGAGGAAAGTTGGATCTGTCACGGGGTTGTATCTATGGCTTCTATGGGCTAACATACTAGGTCACCGTTTAGAGAACATGTTCATGTGCTTTTCTATTAAGAGAATTTATTGTAAAGAAAAATAGATTTCCATACCATACTATCATTTTTTCTCTTTTCTATTTTCATTATTGCAGTACAGCCTGTCTACCAGTGTCATGGTCAGTGAAGTGTTACATCCAGCCCCCACCATATTTTCTAATACAGTACACTTTGACAACTTAGAATGCCTTTTGGATTATGAAAAAGCAAATACAGTAAATAAAATGCTCTATAAACCACAGAACTTTTTCACAATACGTTGGCGTCGAAACCTGTTCTATAGTGAGTAATAAAAGTCAATGAGATTTACTGATATACCATGGGGTGTCTGTAAGAGATCGTCTATTGGGAGATAACACCTGCAAAAAAGGCCAAGGATTAATAGCCCTTGAGAAAAAAGTGAAACATAGTAACACAAGTTGTGGCAGCAAATACAGAACATTAAACCCTTGGTGTAACAGCTTATGATATTAACCTCGACCTGGTATTGATCTGCTGCATACCCAGCTACAAAATATGGTCAATGTAAGCAATATATACATAATAAAGGACAGAGAACAAGATAATGTACTAAATCCTCAAAACAGCTTTTTCTTAAGTTTCCTAAAAAGGTTTTAAAGTTAACAATGCATGGACATTGTCCCCACACATACACTACTCACAAAACGTTAGGAATAATTGGCTTTCGGATGAAATGTATGTAAAATGTAAAAAAAAAATCATGTCACAGTGATATTTCATCATGATAGTAGGGAATTTAAGTAAAAGTATCTGATGGTGATTTCCTCATCTCAAACAATTTATTGAAAGAAAAGCCAACAACAGTGGTGGGTATACCCCCAAAATGTAAATGTCTCAATAACTTGTCATGTGGCCTTAGCATCAATTACAGCTTGACAATGATGTCTCATGCTGTTCATAAGTTGAGTTATTTTCTGCTGAGACATGGCATCCCACTCTTCTTGAAGGACGGCCCTCAGGTCATTCAGATTCTGGGGTACAAAGTTACAATCCTCTACACAGTAACTCAGTTAATCCCATAGGTTTTCTATGGGATTCAGGTCTGGAGAAAGTGCAGGCTAATGTACTTAAGGTACCCTAGTCTCCAGCGGCCATTCCCCAATATTGCCAATTTAATGTGCTGGAGAATTGTCGTCCATGAAGATGAAATTATGCCTGTGTTCTTGCAGAAGTGCATTTAATTTAGTAGTGATGTTATTCAAGTAGTAGGGGCTGGTTACTGTACCATTCACAAAGTATAGGCAGTTCTGTATTGACTAGACACTAGAGATGAGCAAACCCAATGTTTGGTATTCGGAGTTCGCACCAATCTCAGACTTTTTTAAAAAAATAGATTTCAGGTTCAGAGTTCAGGTGACTAACGTGTGCAAACTACTCAGGTGAGCATCACTGTGCTCAGGTATGGTTGATGCTCGGCCCAGTGCGAGTGGCTTGCAGTGTTTGAGTGTCTCGCAATGGAGGTAAAATCAGCATTATTGGATGTAGTATACACCCAAAAAAGAAAAAATGGAAAAACCACACCCACCCTCCCCTGGAAGTGTTCTGTTTATGGCTGCCTTCATTTTGGCGGAGAGCTGAACTACCAATCATTGACTTCAAATGAAGTTCAGGTCAAGGCTTGGTCCAGAACCTGAACTTTATAAAAAGTTTGGCTGAATTCCCAGAACCTGAACTTCCATGGGTCAACTCATCTCTACTAGAAACACCTGCACACACTAACCCCACCAACACCAAAGATTTGTCTGGTGACAACAGTGGCTGATGCATAGCGCCCTCCTTGATGTCTCCAATATTGTTGACAGTCATAATTTTTGCTCAGCATGAATTGACTTTCATGGTCCCTCATGCAGCGTAGATGCTCTCTGGCCCATGCAAGATGATGACACCTGTGGCTGGTTTGGTGGTCAGGTACCCTTTCTGGTCATCTAGTACACAGACCACACTGATGTAAACAGTTTTGAATGGTCTGAAATGAGACTTGGGTGCCTCCAACCTCCCATACATGTGCCTGACGTTGTGTGAAGATATAATGATGCAAAAAAGAAAGAGGTTAATGGTATGTTCAAATCTATTATATCTGTATGCTCTCAGGAACTCAAGGCAAAGCTATAGGGTTTGCAAAAGTAGTAGTCACACTCAATCCCTGGTGCATGAGAAGGCCTGAAAAACTCTGCAGCACAATAGAAGAACTCAGTATATTAAGAGGCATATCATAATATGGGGCCGTGTTACAGATTTTTATTCTGTTCTAATAGCTCCAAATTACTCTGAATTTCTTCTGTATTTATATATTTAATACATGGGCGATAACAGACTTAGATTGGCCCACATCGGAACATGTACATTCCCTGGTGAGCCCTTGTGCAGTAGTAGGCTTCCACAACACTATAAGAGCAGAAGTTGGTACAATACACTTGATTCACTTTGTACAGACAAAAGCAGTCTCTCATTATTGATTTAAAAAACTACCCAGTTTATTATTATATAGAAACAGAGGTAAATTTATGAATGAGGGTTGAGTAATGTTTACATGTAGGTGAAACATGGGTCCCCAGAGTCAATGTTACTGGTGGACCCTTGTATGGGATTAATGTCACGCAACAGGCGTGGTGAGCGTGTTCAGACCAACCGAGGTCTGACGCGCAACGAAAAACACCTAAACAACACCACAGACAAGGGGGAATACTGAGGATACAATAACAAGGGTGGACCCTGGCACTAGAGAAAGGATAGATGGTCACCTCCTAACCTCACTTGAGCTGTCCCTATTCTCCTAACCAGTCCCTAAACAGTTTCCACAACTGTAGCCGAGCAGTACCCTGGGTCCCTAAAAAACCCTATAGAGGCCCTGATTAGTGAGAGGTGGGTGAGGTTCACTAGACCCACCACTGCACTAAAGAGACAAAAGGATAGGGAGACAAACAGGGAATAAAGAACCAAAAAAGGAGAGGATACGACTTTAAGACTATCCGTAGCAGCTCCTTCCACCAAAGCGTCTTTCCTACAAATGATATGTATAGTCAGCAAAACTTTCTGGGAGACTTAGTTATTTTAGCACAAGCGGGTGTAACTACAAAGCAGGTGCAGCTGATCTCAACTGCAGTAGAGCTGCAAACAGAAAAACTAGCATTAACTTCTTCAGTGCCAAAGGAAACAAAATTACATGAGCAGGACCCTAGAGATAAGGGCCTCCAGACTTCAAGCTGCCACTAGTCGCCCCAAAAACAGGGAGACAATCATGACAATTAGGTGACAAACTAGTATATCATCATCAAAATCATCAATTTAAAACAAATTAAAATGTGATTAGAATTTTTTTCTACATGTACTAACTTCATCGGTTTATGAAAATAATTAATATTCTGCATTTCAACCAAGCAAAAAAATCAGATGCGTTTCACAAATATACCCTGCAGAGTCATAGTGTAGATTTCCCACCTCTTCCCTTTCCTCACTTCATTGCCACTAATATCTCCTCTCCGTTAGTTAAGGTTATCCCAGCTAAGCCATATTTTAGATGTTGTTTTCACAAAACAAGGAACGTGAAAAATCTGCTTATCTAAGCATAGCACAGTGCAGACAAGTCGCAGTGTGATTTATTATGCTTGCACACTGTTGCCTGATATTGCAAAGTCTTGAAAGGGGTTAGGATTTGGTCAGAGAGCATTGAAGTGTTTCTCAGCATTCTTCTGCTTACACCAGTTTGTTGTTTCGTTGCTTTCGCTATGTGTGAAAACTGATGATCAGTCATTTTCTGTCTATTACTTGCAACTGCATGTCAGTGCACATCACGTCAGATTGAAGGAGGACAGCAAAGAACATGCAATGCGTCAATGCGTATTTTGGTGCTACGGAGGTATCGCTAGAGCAATCGCCTTTTCTTTTCATGACCAAAGGGCAACTCCTTATCACTTTTTACTGGCTTTTTGATATAGATATATTGTTTTACAGCACTGTGCACAAACTACATTTCTTGATTATCACTCTTAATTTATAATTCCAATAAATTTAAAAATGGATCTGTCACTGAGCTTCATTTTTTTTTCTTTGTAAACTGTGGATCTCCAGCTACTGCCTCCTGTACTCATCCCACTTTGCATCAATTTGATTTTGCAGCATGCAGGTAACGTACTGTAAGTAATTCCACTTGTTGTTCCTTTGATCAATTAAACATAGTAACAAGCCTTTATGCTTTATCTTAGTGTTATTCCCAACATTAATCAAGGCATGCTCTACCTTCATGAAAAATATCTATAGAGCAGGATTGCCCAGGCTTTGTCAGAATGTGATCTACTCTTTGTGCTGCATTAGGCCTGTTTCACATGTCAGTGAAAAAGACAGACAATTTTCACTGACGTGTTAAAAATGCATATGTCCCTCCATGTGCCATGATTCATGGCCCACATGTGTTCTCCATGTACTATCCGTGATCCGTGATAGCACATGGAGATCAGATACTCCAAACTCACCTGTCCCCACTCCTGCTGTCCGTGGTGCTGAATCTCCAGTTCTGTTGTGCCTGGCCGCTGCTGTATCACTGCTGCTACTTCCCAGTCGGCAGTGCAGTGCATATTCGTGAGAGTAATTAGCCAGCTTAAAAACAGCAATCAGCAGTGGCTGAACACAGCATCGCTGGAGAAGGTACATATAAAAAGCTTTGTATTGCAAAGTTACTTTTTTTGTCATACGTATTTCACCCATCAAAACATAGTGTGGTCCATGGGACATCAGTAGTGCCACAAAAAAATGGACTTGTCTCAGTGCGTGTACGACACACAGAAAGACGGTCAGTAAAAAATTACTGATGTGTGCGCAGACCCATTGATTTTAATAGGTCTGTGTATATCTTTGATTATGGTAGGTATAAAAACTGTCACTAACGTGTGAAAGAGGCTTTAGTAAGGCTATGTTCACACTTTAAACAAAACAATTCTCAAACTTAGAGCCATACGAATAAAGATTGGCCTAGCCTTATTACCGCTAAGGCAGTATCAGCAATTACTCAATTATACATCAAAACAAGAGGAACCAGAGCATTAGTGCAATAAAGATACCATTTTATTTGAAAAAAAAACACAAACAGTGATAAAAAAAAACATTAAAAACAGCTATTTAGAGACATGGGGGATGTCACATAGTAGGAAGGAGAATAGTACGGTCCCCTGTTATGGATACATAATATGTGTCCAACCATTCACAAGCTCAGTATAATACACAGAGTTCTAATTTAAGAGGAGGGGAAAAACACACCACATGTAAATCATCATATTTAAAAGGCTATTGGTGGACAAATATCAGAGTAGAATAGAATGGCATACAGTTAGGTCCAGAAATATTTGGACAGTGACACAATTTTCGCGAGTTGGGCTCTGCATGCCACCACATTGGATTTGAAATGAAACCTCTACAACAGAATTCAAGTGCAGATTGTAACGTTTAATTTGAAGGTTTGAACAAAAATATCTGATAGAAATTGTAGGAATTGTACACATTTCTTTACAAACACTCCATATTTTAGGAGGTCAAAAGTAATTGGACAAATAAACCAAACCCAAACAAAATATTTTTATTTTCAATATTTTGTTGCGAATCCTTTGGAGGCAATCACTGCCTTAAGTCTGGAACCCATGGACATCACCAAACGCTGGGTTTCCTCCTTCTTAATGCTTTGCCAGGCCTTTACAGCCGCAGCCTTCAGGTCTTGCTTGTTTGTGGGTCTTTCCGTCTTAAGTCTGGATTTGAGCAAGTGAAATGCATGCTCAATTGGGTTAAGATCTCGTGATTGACTTGGCCATTGCAGAAGGTTCCACTTTTTTGCACTCATGAACTCCTGGGTAGCTTTGGCTGTATGCTTGGGGTCATTGTCCATCTGTACTATGAAGCGCCGTCTGATCAACTTTGCGGCATTTGGCTGAATCTGGGCTGAAAGTATATCCCGGTACACTTCATAATTCATCCGGCTACTCTTGTCTGCTGTTATGTCATCAGTAAACACAAGTGACCCAGTGCCATTGAAAGCCATGCATGCCCATGCCATCACGTTGCCTCCACCATGTTTTACAGAGGATGTGGTGGGCCTTGGATCATGTGCCGTTCCCTTTCTTCTCCAAACTTTTTTCTTCCCATCATTCTGGTACAGGTTGATCTTTGTCTCATCTGTCCATAGAATACTTTTCCAGAACTGAGCTGGCTTCATGAGGTGTTTTTCAGCAAATTTAACTCTGGCCTGTCTATTTTTGGAATTGATGAATGGTTTGCATCTAGATGTGAACCCTTTGTATTTACTTTCATGGAGTCTTCTCTTTACTGTTGACTTAGAGACAGATACACCTACTTCACTGAGAGTGTTCTGGACTTCAGTTGATGTTGTGAACGGGTTCTTCTTCACGAAAGAAAGTATGCGGCGATCATCCACCACTGTTGTCATCCATGGACGCCCAGGCCTTTTTGAGTTCCTAAGCACACCAGTCAATTCCTTTTTCTTCAGAATGTACCCGACTGTTGATTTTGCTACTCCAAACATGTCTGCTATCTCTCTGATGGATTTTTTCTTTTTTTTCAGCCTCAGGATGTTCTGCTTCACCTCAATTGAGAGTTCCTTAGACCGCATGTTGTCTGGTCACAGCAACAGCTTCCAAATGCAAAACCACACACCTGTAATCAACCCCAGACCTTTTAACTACTTCATTGATTACAGGTTAACGAGGGAGACGCCTTCAGAGTTAATTGCAGCCCTTAGAGTCCCTTGTCCAATTACTTTTGGTCCCTTGAAAAAGAGGAGGCTTTGCATTACAGAGCTATGATTCCTAAACCCTTTCTCCGATTTGGATGTGAAAACTCTCATATTGCAGCTGGGAGTGTGCACTTTCAGCCCATATTATATATATAATTGTATTTCTGAACATGTTTTTGTAAACAGCTAAAATAACAAAACTTGTGTCACTGTCCAAATATTTCTGGACCTAACTGTATATGGTCATAATTACCTAAAGTGCTAGTGCAAGGGAACCGCAATAAATGCCTATTCACACGACATGACAGGACCCGCAGGAATGGATCTAAGAACCACCGACGCGCGTTTTGCAAGGATACTCTTTCTTCTTCAAGGAGGGATCTTTCATTTATTTAAACATGTACTGTAGACAAAAGACACACTCAGAAAAACAAAAAATGCAGAAAAAACACAGCAAAAAAACAAGCAACAATACAGCAAAAATGCAGCTTTTTTTACTGCCAAGAGATAAAGCTTTACTGCAGAAAAAAAACACAGCAAAAAACGCACCAAAAAAAGCAAGCCTTAGGCTGAGTTCACATGTCCAGTAGTTATTTGTTAGAATGGATCCATTGGTAAAAAAAAGTTGTGCAAACTGTTGACTTTTGCAGCATCCTTTTACTTTAACATGGAAGTCTATGGAAAACAGATCCGTAAACAGATTGCTATTTATCTTCAATTTAAAACGGATCCAGTATGCAAAAAAATGGATGCTTTACAAATGAAAGAAAAACGGATGGCTAAATAGCAATTTGTTAATGGATCCATTTGCCGTAGACTACCGTGTTAAGTAACGGATCCTGCAAAAATCAATATTCTCAAAATGGACAAAAAAGTTGTGTTTGCAGAACTTTGACAATGCATCCTTTCAAATGGATGATTACTGGACATGTGAACTCAGCCTTAGATAATCTATAAGAAGATTATAGGCAGGTGGACCTTTCTTAGATGGCACAGTCCTAGTGACTGAATAATAATATCTACTGGATCCTGTACTATTTGATCGAAATCTACTATTTGACCAATAGATTGACAGATTGTCTCTTTGGACCTGGTTTGGGTCAATAGAGATGAACTCTTCATTGATTTTTTTGTCTCCTCTTCACTTAGCATCTTTAAATTACATATACTGTATGATGTTTAGATAGAAGGTACAGATAAGCAGAAAACAGTCTTTGTTCTTTGTCTATGAGTTAGGCATCTACGCTTGGAAAGTTTGAACGTCATAAATTTAATTTCAGAAATGGCCTTCAGTTTTAGGCTACACAATTGAAGGATTTAATTTTGCTCTCCTTTCTGAAACACCTCACCAGAAACAGAATAACTTCCATATGAAATGAGAATTATAAGAGTGCTTGATGGAGCACAGAGCAAATGTAATGCAATTTTCTCAAAATCTGAACAAAAACAATGAATGAATGACAGATACGTCATGTTGCCAATCTTTGAGTCTGCAAATGATTGTTCAATCAGGTGACCACAGATGGTAGCTAAAAGTTTTACTTCTATTTTTAAATATTTTAGTCTTCATTATTTAAAATGTGTGAATTTTATGCATTTATGTAATAAAACTTTATGACTTTATAACTTTCTTATATGCTTTGGATTTCTTAGGTTTAAGCCACGCGGCATGAAAATCGGAGGGAGTGGAATGCAATAAAACATCGCATTCCCCTCGGACCAATATTAACCTATGTCCCAGCACCCATGAGCGATTATTTTCTCAGCCCTAATCGGACCGAGAAAACAATCGCAGCATGCTGTGGGTGCAATGCGATCCTTGTTTCTCTCGCTCTCATGCTCTCATTCAAGTCTATGGGGTGAGAGAAAAATCGCACTGCACTCGCAGTACACCGGTGGACCATGAGTGCAGGGCGACAATGGCAATAAATCCCTCCCTCCCCTCCACAGCGCCAGCCGTCCCTCCTCAGAGCCGGCGCACCCCTCCTCAGTGTGAGCCCACCCCCCGCAGCTGAGGTCCAATCGCATGATCGGACCTCAGTTGCAGTGAGAGTCGCATGACACTCGGCTCCCGCTGTGCTGCCAGCGTCAGCCGAGTATCATGCGAGGATCGCAGTAGATCCCCATGTGGTCCCAGTCTTATCGTCCGTATTTATCTATTTTCAGTTTGGTCCTTAGAAGAGAATATCTATCTCTACATGACACCCCCTCATGATTGCATGATTGTAGCTATGAATACAGTCAAGTGGGCTAAGCTACTCTGTTTTATAACACCCATGGAAGTAAAAGGGAGTTAATAGGAACAATTGTAAGAGTATAACACAGTAAACTATGCTTTTTCATAAATCAGGGAATATGAAAAAACACATTGTTTCCTTAAAAAGATATTCCCATCTCCAAGATCCTATCTCAATAAGTAGTACATGTAATAATAAAAATATTAGCAATACCTCCATTTAGAAATGTAGTATAGTTCTCCCGATATTGCCATGTCTCTTACGTCCTGTGCACGCCATGGCAGCTTAGGTATTCATGGTTACGCCCACTCATATAGTGACAATTAGTCAGTTGCTTATGATCGTAACCATAAATACCTGGTGCAATGCTCTGCACATGAGGTAAGACACATCAATATATCAGGAGAACTATACTACAGTTCTAATTTGGAGGTATTTGCAATTATTATGAATATTAGACATACTACATATTGGGATAGGATGTAGGAGATAGGAATAAATCTTTAACTCCTATCTACCTCTATGAATGTTATGAAAAAAGCTATTTGACTGTTTCCATTGCCCCAAGCTTGTCCACAGTTCAATCGAAGAAAAGCAATTTTGCAACTGAATTAAGAATATAACCAAGCCTATAAATGCATAAAGGTCAGAAAAAACATTTGTGAGCCTTAAAAACACTATTCCAAGAAAAACCTATGAGAATAAAGTGCAAGGCCAAATGGGAAATGAAGTAAAATAGCATTTTATTAAATCAATTAAAAGAGGTACAATATGCATAGAGCAATGCAGACATATGAATACAAGCTTACAAGGTTTTAAACAAAACCCTGGCCAGCAGTGGATTAGCCTAACACTGATTGGTCGCAGTGCAGTCAATCAGCATTAGTTTTCTCTATGTGATCTCACAGCACAAGTCAGGGAAGGAGCTGTGCTGTGATTTGTCAAGCTCCTGCCCGAGCATCATCTGCAAACTGTACAGAGGAGAAGAGGGATACTGATGATGGCAGTGTGTGTCAGTGTGAGAAAATAAAAGATGGACTAATTATCCAGTCACTGCCATTAAGTACCCTGAGGCAATTAGGGAAAGGGGTCCTCATGTAATTTAAAGGTAACCTGTCACCAGATTTGGCGACTATTACCTGCCACCACCACCAGTAAGCCCTTATATACAGCATTCCAGAATACTGTATAGAAGACCCCAGGCTGCTCTGTAGGATGTAAAAATCAATTTTATTGCATTCACCTAGGGGGCGGGGCGGTCCGATGGGTGTCGGTGATTTATGGTCCGGCGCCTCCTCTCTGCAGCAATAGCCATCCTTCTTCTACCAAGCCAAGAATGCATGACGTGTCCTACGTCATCCATACAAGCCGGCATTGTGGTCCTGCGCAGGCACACTTTGATCTGCTCTGCTCAGGGCAGATCAAGGTGCTGTAATGCTCAGGAGTGAGGAAAGGTTGAAGACTGCCCGTGCATGCGCACTACAATACTTTTCTCTGTCCTGAGCAAAATATCAAAATTAAAATATCATATCTATCCCAAACTGGTATCAATAAAAACTTGTCTCGTCCTGAAAAAAATAAGACCTCACATGGCTCCTTTGACCAAGAAATGGAAATGTTACGAATTTCAGAAAATGGGAAACAATCCCCCCATTTTTTTCAAACCTGTGTTTCTTTCACCACTTAAAAAATAAATAAATGAACATTTTGGGTATCACCATAATTGTACTCATGAGGAGAATCATACTGCAAAATCTTTTTTACAACATAGTGTAAAAACAATTACCAAAAAAACAATGTCAGAATTGCATTTTTTTTTCACAATTTCCCCTCACTTGGAATTGGTTTCCTGTTTTCCAGTACACTATGTGGTAAAATGAATGGTGTCATTCAAAAGTACATGTTGTTCGGCAAAAACAAACCCTCATAAGGCTAAATGGACTTAAAAATAAAAAAAAATATGGCTCTGTAAAGAAATAGTAAAACCTGAGAACTCAAAATGTAAAATGTTCTCATCATGAAAGGGTTAATTTACATTAATTTTTTATTACTAATTTACCGTACACAAACGTATTTTGAGATCTGTCAACATGAAATAAGACTATGGACACATAATATTTAAACAAAACATTAAAACATTAATACTTTACATTTTTTCAGGTATTGAAAAAAATGTTTTTTTATGGCACCTTCCCTTTAAGTACACTTTTAATGCTGGTAGCTTCTTGTTAGTTCATCTCATGTACAGCCAATTTGTGACCTTGTGAGGGACTAGGCTATGAAGCAATTGTTCATACAATAAAATAATCTGTCTTTGTATAACCATTGCTTAACCCTAGAATGCGCAATCATAGAAATCTACCATAGAAAACAAGTAACCTAGCAGGCCTGCGAGGCCCCAGGTATGCGTTCTAGGGTTAAATGCTATCATGTATACTAGGATACATCTTCTGGTTCTGGAATGTATTATTGAAACTAATCATGCTAAATAGAACAAAGCAGGCATTCAGGAGGCTAGTTTAGACTGGTCTCTTGAATGTTAGTAACAAGCTGCTGATGTTTCCGCATATACTTTTGCTTATCTCCAAGTGCCTTATCAAGGACACTATAGTCTTGTAGGAAACTCTAGCCAAATAAGGGACTAAAGGCCCAGTCACACACAACGACTTACCAGCGATCCCGAAAACGATGCAACCTGATAGGGATCGCAGGTAAGTCGCTGGGAGGTCGCAGGTGAGATGTCACACAGTCAGATCTTACCAGCGATGCAGGAACAATACAGGTCGCAGTAGCGACCTGTATAACGATCTCAGCAGTCACTGTGACCCTGTCACACAGTGTCAAACACAGCAATGTGTCCTCCCCAGCAGGACATTGCCTTTGAAGAAAATGGCCTGGACCATTCTGCAACGACTAGAGATCTCACAGCAGGGGCCTGATCGCTGGTAGGTGTCACACATAACAAGATCGCTAATGGGATCGCTACTGCGTCACTGAAACCGTGACTCAGCTGCGATCTCGCTAGCAATCTCGTTATGTGTAACGGTACCTTAAGTGAAATCAAGTTAGATAATTGGTCAACAGCAATACAAATGTACTGAATGAATTGTATAACTGTGATTGTTTTACAATATATGGGTTAAAAGAGCATTGAACTTCTCCCGGATAGAGATACACCTCTGTGTGGTCATTTTTCCTCATACATACATCTGCGCAGTTCTAATCTGGAATACTCCTCCGAGACCCTGAGAGACCCGGAGGTCTCCCCGAACAGTTGGCGCCCAAATTGTGGGGCCCCCATAAGGAGCACCCCGAAAACCCGGACACCCCGATACCCGGATTACTCGGACCAGGACCTCTCTCCGGTCCAACTGGACTGATCATCCCACAACCCCGGTAAGTGTTACATACTGTGTACTCACTGCCAACAAGGCTGTTCTTGGAGAGAAGGGGGTGACAGACCTTGTGTCCTCATCAGAGTTAAAGGTACCCGATAGTGACTCAGTGCCTACTGGGGGCCCGGTAGCTCGAATCCTGCACTGTGGTGTGGATTTCAATTGTCACAAGGGATCTGGAGGATGGATACTAGGGAGTAAGATGGCAGCAGTTGGATATAGCTGATTAGACTGACCCGATCCCTAGTTTGAAGATGCGGGGGGGACACCCATGATCGAAGATAGGGAATTAGGACAATAAATTGGTACAGCTGACCGATTCCAGAGGACGGGACATTCTTGTATGTGAAATTTTTGTACATCCTCCTCCTTTCATGGGATACCCTTGTTTTTACTTAACTGAGGGAGCTATAGTAAGGGTGGAACGTCTCAGTGCCGGCCAGACTGTAGCGTGCACCACATCTTGAATTAGTGTAATCCAACTGCCGACAAGACAGCAACAATGTTTAAGTGGAGGAAGAAGAAAGTTGAGAAACCTGAAGGTTCACAGAATGTTACAGAATTAGTGACAGACAAAGAGGGAAAGAAAGTTGTGCGCCATGCCTCAGAGATTTTTAGAGGATGGCTACAGCCATCACAATGGAAAGTGGCGCTGAAGGAAAAGAGAGGAAAGTTGAAAGATAAAGGATTGTGGGAAGATGCACGGGTGTTTGGTAAAGTAGGGCAGATGTTGCAGTCAGAAAGATAGTTTGAAGTAGAAGATGAAGGTGCAGGAGGAGATGCTGTATTTTATTATATGTTGCCTAAATCCGAGAGCAGTGCAAATGAATAAGTGGGGTGTTGTCTTACTACTACTGCCCTGCTACCCCAGTCAACCTCAAGGCTGTTTTGGACACAGCAGTACCCCAAACAAGTGACAAGAGACCCCATGAAACCCGCCGCGGTGACTCCCCCGTCCCAGCTCTTTTTTTCTCGGCCACCATGTGCCTCCCCCCGGGTGCCCCTTCTTCCCCCGGGGCACATAGTGAACCCTACTCTACGCCCTCGGGGGCTCAAGTTTTGTTCAGGATAAGCACGGGAGATTTGTGGACGCAGGAGATAGGGATGTATGTTAACTCGGCTAATTCAGATACAAATAAGTGAAAATTTTTACAATTGGTGTATTATTAGTCCAGCAGCATTGTACAGTGCCTTGCGAAAGTATTTGGCCCCCTTGATTTTTCAATCTTTTCCCACATTTCAGGCTTCAAACATAAAGATAAAAATTTGAATGTTATGGTAAAGAATCAACAAGTGGGACACAATTGTGAAGTTGAACGAAATTTATTGCTTATTTTAAACTTTTTAAAAAAATAACTGAAAATTGGGGCGTGCAATATTATTCGGAGAGAGGAGGTGTTGAGGGTGTATATGGAAAGAGGCAGTGTAGAGGGTGTATTATGGAGAGAGGCAGTGTAGAAGGTGTGTTATGGAGAGGGGTGGTGTAGAAAGTATTTTACAGAGTGAGGCGGTGTAGAAGGTGTGTTATAGAGAGGTGTGGTGTCAAAGGTGTTCATTTTCTGGAGCAACTTCAAGGGTACTAACACTTTTGGCCATGAATATACAGTGCCTTGCAAAAGTATTCGGCTCTGTTTAAATTTTACAACCTTTCCCCACATGTCAGGCTTCAAAGATAAAGATAAAAATGTTATTGTTATGGTGAAGAATCAACAAGTGGGACACAATTGTGAAGTTGAATGAAATTTTATGCTTATTTTAAACTTTTTTAAAAAGTAAATAACTGAAAAGTGGGGCGTGCAATATTATTCGTCCCCTTTAAGTTAATACTTTGTAGCGCCACCTTTTGCTGCGATTACAGCTGCAACTTGCTTGGGGTATGTGTCTATCAGTTTTGCACATCGAGAGACTGAAATTCTTGCCCATTCTTCCTTTGCAAATAGCTGGAGCTGAGTGAGGTTGGATGGAGAGCGTTTGTGAACAGCAGTTTTCAGCTCTTTCCACAGATTCTCGATTGGATTCAGGTCTGGACTTTGACTTGGCCATTCTAATACCTGTATAGGTTTATTTGTGAACCATTCCCTTGTAGATTTTGCTTTATGTTTGGGATAATTGTCTTGTTGGAAGACAAATCTCCGTCAAAGTCTCAGGTCTTTGACAGTGGGGATGGTGTGTTCAGGGGGATGTGCTGTGTTGTTTTTATGCTAAATATATCATTTGGCATTGTGCTCAAATAGTTACATTTTGGTTTCATTTGACGAGAGCACCTTCTTCCACATGTTTGGTGTGTCTCCCAGGGGGCTTGTGGCAAACTTTAAACACTATTTATGGATATCTTTGAGAAATGGCTTTTACCTTGCCACTCTTCCATGAAGGCCAGATTTGTGCATTATACGACTGATTGTTGTCCTATGGACAGATTCTCCCACCTCTCTAGACCGCTGTAGTTCATCCAGAGTGATCATGGGCCTCTTGGCTGCATCTCTGATCAGTCTTCTCCTTGTTTGAGATGGAAGTTTGGATGGACGGCCGGATCTTGGTAGATTTGCAGTGGTATGATACTCCTTCCATGTCAATATGATCGCTTGCACAGTGCTTCTTGGGATGTTTAAAGTTTTGGAAATCTTTTTGCAACCAAATCCGGCTTTAACCTTCTCCACAACAGTATCATGGACCTGTGTTGTGTTCCTTGGTCTCCATGATGCTATCTGCGCTTTAAACAGAACACTGAGACTATCATAGAGCAGGGGCATTTATACGAGACTTGTTTACACACAGGTGGCTTATATTTGTCATCATCAGTCATTTAGAACAACATTGAATCATTCAGAGATCCTCAATGAACTTCTGGAGTGAGTTTTCTGCACTGAAAGTAAAGGGACCGAATAATATTGCACGCCCCAATTTTCAGTTTTTTGTTTTTTACAAAAATTTAAAATAAGCAATAAATATCATTCAACTTCACAATTGTGTCCCACTTGTTGTTGATTCTTCACCATAACATTAAAATTTTTATCTGTATGTTTGAAGCCTGATTTGTGGGAAAAGGTTGAAAAATTCAAGGGGACCGAATACTTTCGCAAGGCATTGTATCTTAAAAAAAAAAAAAGAATAGAAGCAGGTAAATATATATTTTTGTACCGTGTTAGCTAATCTAAAAGTCTTAAAAGATTTACCCCAATGATGTTAGAAGGTATTATATCCATCTGTGAAAGAATTAAAAAATAGATCCAACAGAGATGTGTATTATGGAGAGCAAAAGTTTCAAAGCTATTTGTTTCAGACTTTAAAACAGAGGAAGATGATTTTTTTTCTTCAATCTGACTTTTAAGGCCGCTTTACATGCTACGACATAGCTAGCAATTTCTAGCGATGTCGAGCGCGAAAGCACCTGCCTCTATCGTACATGCGATATCGTGTGATCGCTGCCGTAGCGAACATTATTGCTACGGCAGCGTCACACGCACATACCTGCTCTGGGATGTCGCTGTGACCGGCGAACCACCTCCTTTCTAAGGGGGCGGTTCGTTCAGCGTCACAGCGGCATCACTGCAGCATCACCGAACCGCCACCCAATAGAAGCGGAGGGGTGGAGATGAGCGGGACGTAACATCCCACCCACCTCCTTCCTTCCTAATTGCGGTCGGCCGCAGGTAAGGGGAGGTTCCTCATTCCTGCGGTGTCACACATAGCGATGTGTGCTGCCGCAGGAGAGACGAACTACTTCATACTCCGAGCAGCAGCAATATTCGAGAATAGGGGGGCATGTCACCGATGAGCGATTTTGACCATTTTTGCGACGATTCAAAATCGCTCATAGGTGTCACACGTAAAGACATCGCTAAAGCGACTGGATGTGCGTCACAAATTCCGTGACCCCAATGAGATCGCTTTAGCGATGTTGCAGCATGTAAAGCGGCCTTTAGCTCTTCTACTCTAAGATAAGAATGGAATGTGGCCCCTCCCAACTTGTGAAGTGAGCTTTGTTTTACCCTTAGAGTTCAGGATTTCACAAATGAAATTAGTAATGGTTTGTTTTTACTTTCCTGCTCATACCTGAATTATTAAATTAATTTTTGCAGGGAAAATTAGATTTGTTGAGATATGCAAATTAGTTTTTTTTGTTTTTATGGTGATTTTTTATTTTGTGATTCTGCACACAGACTGCCAGTATTTTATTAATATTTTGGTTTTCCTTTCTTTCATGGATATTAGTGTAAAGTATATACGAACTGTGGAAAGAAAAAAAGAAGATGACAACGGGGCGCCAAATCTAAGCGTAGATGTGTGTAAACACAGATTGCAATGATCGTACGAATTTTACACTCACCGTGCAGATTTCTTCTGTTTTCGCTAGTATGATCCGTGTAGTGGATCAACTCTCTTATTAATCCTCCAGTATGCTGCACGAATCCTCGGGAAAAACAATGAGAGTCCTGAACAGGTGCTCCCACGTGGGTAATGGAGTAAAGAAACAATCCCTTTCGGCGCTTCCGGAGGATAAATGGGATATCAGTGTAAGTTTGCAAAAACTTCAAGAACAAGGGTTTATTAATAGGTTCAATAAAAAACTGACAATTACGGACAATGCATTTCAGCTAACAAAAGCCTTCATCAGGTGTAGACTACACCTGATGAAGGCTTTTGTTAGCTGAAACGCGTTGTCCGTAATTGTCCGTTTTTTATTGAACCTATTAATAAACCCTTGTTCTTGAAGTTTTTGCAAACTTACACTGATATCCCATTTATCCTCCGGAAGCGACGAAATGGATTTTTTCTTTACTCTATATATGAACTGTGTTATCTATCGTAAGGTCTCAAAATTTCCCAGCAGTGTATTTTGTTGCGGAGACATGGGTTATATCCAGTGTTTGTCTTGTTTGAGTTTTATAGTAATTTGTCTGCTGTCTTATTTTTATTTTTTTTAAGAGAGTAGCAGCATAAAACTGTGAATTTTGCTAGATTGGTACACAAAACAAAAAAAGGGGGGGAAGAAGTCATCTATTATATTCTCCAGCAGTAGAGGGTGTAGCAGACATAGTAGACAAACTCTGAAGCTGGCCCTTCCCCGCAACAGTCATATTTACTGGACTACTATGAAACATGTCTGTTATAAGAATGATCTAATACATATTTTTAGTTTTTGTTTTCATAGATGGAATAAGATGTTGGTTGATGCTACACTGGATATGCTACGGTTTACACAACATATGGTAATCAAAATTTGAACCACTCTCTCCCCTCCTATCAGTACAGGAGGCAGTGATGTATTGATGCCCTCTCTGGATGAGTAGAACAGAAGTGGGTAAGATGGTCAAATGTGTACATAGGTTGTAGATCTTTCCTGTTGTCAAATGAGCCAGGTATACTGAAGATAAAGTCTAGACCTGGGCTGACAGTGATGGAACCGGAGGAGATCCCCACAATGGTGCAGCTGACAAAGAAGCAGTGAACGGGCCTAGAGTTGAGAGTCCTTTACCAATGCAGACCAGTACCATACCTCGGTGGCACCTGTCACATCCGTGTCATTAGTCACTCCTTGTGTTCTTAAATCCCTGCAGGAACCAGCGATTCAACAAGGAATGGAGTATGAGACGCAGGGACCCCAGCTGACTGAGGAAGGTCTATGGATAAAGGGTGGTAAGCTTTCTCTGTCATAAGTTCTCTTTTCATTGATGGCCCAGGTAACCTATGGACTAACATCTGTGAAAGACAGTTATCAGTGTGTGCTTTGGTGACACCAGGGTTCAGTACTCAGGTGGGTAGACTCACCCAGTGTGAAAAATTTGAGAAAAACTGTAAAAAGTCTGCAGAAACACACCCATTATCTGCTCTACCCATTTCAGAGACTGCAGATTGATTATAGATGTATTTCATGAGCAGGTTTTATGCAAATTTGTGCATCTTGTATGAATTTCTTTCCAGGTTTGGTCAGAGGCATTCCAGTGCAGATAACGACATTATTGCTGAAAAACACATGATGGAGGTGGTACGTAAAAAAATGGGTTTACAGAAGTAAAAAAGTGTATATTTTATAGAAAGGTGGAAACCGGCAAGTTGTGAGCCAAATGTATGTTTTCTTTTCTTTTCGAAATAAACAGGTCTATTTGTAAGATATGTTTTGGTTTAGCACAGGCATGTACACTTTTTTATATATAAAAAAAAAGAGAAAAAAAGGGAACCAGCACGATCTGAAATTGGCATGCATCATATAAAAAGTGAAAATTCACAAATTTATTCCAACTGTACTATAATAAAAAAATGAGATTTTTAGCAAATAATTGATCAATTTTTTGAGCCACCCCTGCCAACGTCACGGCAAATCTCAATAGGGGGGTCCTACTCTACATTCTGTATTTCATGTGCCATGCGGCCTCCTAGATAAAGTTAAAAGCAGAACCATAATGGATCACACATACCTGCAACCTGTATATAGCCGCTTCCATGTTGCAAAAAAGGCACTTGTGGATAGAGACCAGCCCAGGTCCCAGCATGTGGAGCAAGCCCTACACATACCAGGACTATATCAGAACTGATCCTCCCAGTGTCAAACAGCAACCATTGATAAAGGCGGACCAGATCCAAGAATGGTGCTTAATTAGCATTGCCTGTGGAAAGGGGTGAGGTAACTGAGTCTGAACAGCTACCAACAGGAGGAATATATTGCAAGCCAAAATCAGGCGTGCATGGTATGGTGTTGGTCAGGCACCAGATTTGTAGCATAACTACGGTCAAAACAGAGAAAAAAAGGGAACCAGCACGATCTGAAATTGGCATGCATCATATTAAAAGTGAAAATTCACAAATTTATTCCAACTGTACTATAATAAAAAAATGAGATTTTTAGCAAATAATTGATCAATTTTTTGAGCCACCCCTGCCAACGTCACGGCAAATCTCAATAGGGGGGTCCTACTCTACATTCTGTATTTCATGTGCCATGCGGCCTCCTAGATAAAGTTAAAAGCAGAACCATAATGGAGCACACATACCTGCAACCTGTATATAGCCGCTTCCATGTTGCAAAAAAGGCACTTGTGGATAGAGACCAGCCCAGGTCCCAGCATGTGGAGCAAGCCCTACACATACCAGGACTATATCAGAACTGATCCTCCCAGTGTCAAACAGCAACCATTGATAAAGGCGGACCAGATCCAAGAATGGTGCTTAATTAGCATTGCCTGTGGAAAGGGGTGAGGTAACTGAGTCTGAACAGCTACCAACAGGAGGAATATATTGCAAGCCAAAATCAGGCGTGCATGGTATGGTGTTGGTCAGGCACCAGATTTGTAGCATAACTACGGTCAAAACAGAGAAAAAAAGGGAACCAGCACGATCTGAAATTGGCATGCATCATATAAAAAGTGAAAATTCACAAATTTATTCCAACTGTACTATAATAAAAAAATGAGATTTTTAGCAAATAATTGATCAATTTTTTGAGCCACCCCTGCCAACGTCATGGCAAATCTCAATAGGGGGGTCCTACTCTACATTCTGTATTTCATGTGCCATGCGGCCTCCTAGATAAAGTTAAAAGCAGAACCATAATGGAGCACACATACCTGCAACCTGTATATAGCCGCTTCCATGTTGCAAAAAAGGCACTTGTGGATAGAGACCAGCCCAGGTCCCAGCATGTGGAGCAAGCCCTACACATACCAGGACTATATCAGAACTGATCCTCCCAGTGTCAAACAGCAACCATTGATAAAGGCGGACCAGATCCAAGAATGGTGCTTAATTAGCATTGCCTGTGGAAAGGGGTGAGGTAACTGAGTCTGAACAGCTACCAACAGGAGGAATATATTGCAAGCCAAAATCAGGCGTGCATGGTATGGTGTTGGTCAGGCACCAGATTTGTAGCATAACTACGGTCAAAACAGAGAAAAAAAGGGAACCAGCACGATCTGAAATTGGCATGCATCATATAAAAAGTGAAAATTCACAAATTTATTCCAACTGTACTATAATAGTTAAAGTTAATAGATAAAGTTAAAAGCAGAACCATAATGGAGCACACATACCTGCAACCTGTATATAGCCGCTTCCATGTTGCAAAAAAGGCACTTGTGGATAGAGACCAGCCCAGGTCCCAGCATGTGGAGCAAGCCCTACACATACCAGGACTACTGCTTTTAACTTTATCTAGGAGGCCGCATGGCACATGAAATACAGAATGTAGAGTAGGACCCCCCTATTGAGATTTGCCGTGACGTTGGCAGGGGTGGCTCAAAAAATTGATCAATTATTTGCTAAAAATCTCATTTTTTTTTTTTATTGTAGTACAGTTGGAATAAATCTGTGAATTTTCACTTTTTATATGATGCATGCCAATTTCAGATCGTGCTGGCTCCCCTCTCTCTCTGTTTGGTCGTAGTTATGCTACAAATTCTGGTGGCCGGTCACCACCATGCCATGCACGCCTGATTTTGGTTTGCTTTGTATTCCTCCTGTTGGTAGCTGTTCAGATTCAGTTACCTCACCCCTTTCCACAGGCAATGCTAATTAAGCACCATCTTGGATCTTGTCCGCCTTTATCAATGGTTGCTGTTTGGCACTGGGAGGATCAGTTGTGATATAGTCCTGGTATGGTGCAGAGCTTGCTCCACATGCTGGGACCTGGGCTGGTCTCTATCCACAAGTGCCTTTTTTGCAACATAGAAGCGGTTATATACAGGTTACAGGTATGTGTGCTCTAGTATGGTTCTGCTTTTAACTTTATCTAGGAGGCCGCATGGCACATGAAATACAGAATGTAGAGTAGGACCCCCCTATTGAGATTTGCCGTGACGTTGGCAGGGGTGGCTCAAAAAATTGATCAATTATTTGCTAAAAATCTCATTTTTTTTTTTATTGTAGTACAGTTGGAATAAATCTGTGAATTTTCACTTTTTATATGATGCATGCCAATTTCAGATCGTGCTGGCTCCCCTCTCTCTCTGTTTGGTCGTAGTTATGCTACAAATTCTGGTGGCCGGTCACCACCATGCCATGCACGCCTGATTTTGGTTTGCTTTGTATTCCTCCTGTTGGTAGCTGTTCAGATTCAGTTACCTCACCCCTTTCCACAGGCAATGCTAATTAAGCACCATCTTGGATCTTGTCCGCCTTTATCAATGGTTGCTGTTTGGCACTGGGAGGATCAGTTGTGATATAGTCCTGGTATGGTGCAGAGCTTGCTCCACATGCTGGGACCTGGGCTGGTCTCTATCCACAAGTGCCTTTTTTGCAACATAGAAGCGGTTATATACAGGTTACAGGTATGTGTGCTCTAGTATGGTTCTGCTTTTAACTTTATCTAGGAGGCCGCATGGCACATGAAATACAGAATGTAGAGTAGGACCCCCCTATTGAGATTTGCCGTGACGTTGGCAGGGGTGGCTCAAAAAATTGATCAATTATTTGCTAAAAATCTCATTTTTTTTTTTTTTTTTATTGTAGTACAGTTGGAATAAATCTGTGAATTTTCACTTTTTATATGATGCATGCCAATTTCAGATCGTGCTGGCTCCCCTCTCTCTCTGTTTGGTCGTAGTTATGCTACAAATTCTGGTGGCCGGTCACCACCATGCCATGCACGCCTGATTTTGGTTTGCTTTGTATTCCTCCTGTTGGTAGCTGTTCAGATTCAGTTACCTCACCCCTTTCCACAGGCAATGCTAATTAAGCACCATCTTGGATCTTGTCCGCCTTTATCAATGGTTGCTGTTTGGCACTGGGAGGATCAGTTGTGATATAGTCCTGGTATGGTGCAGAGCTTGCTCCACATGCTGGGACCTGGGCTGGTCTCTATCCACAAGTGCCTTTTTTGCAACATAGAAGCGGTTATATACAGGTTACAGGTATGTGTGCTCTAGTATGGTTCTGCTTTTAACTTTATCTAGGAGGCCGCATGGCACATGAAATACAGAATGTAGAGTAGGACCCCCCTATTGAGATTTGCCGTGACGTTGGCAGGGGTGGCTCAAAAAATTGATCAATTATTTGCTAAAAATCTCATTTTTTTTTTTTTTTTTATTGTAGTACAGTTGGAATAAATCTGTGAATTTTCACTTTTTATATGATGCATGCCAATTTCAGATCGTGCTGGCTCCCCTCTCTCTCTGTTTGGTCGTAGTTATGCTACAAATTCTGGTGGCCGGTCACCACCATGCCATGCACGCCTGATTTTGGTTTGCTTTGTATTCCTCCTGTTGGTAGCTGTTCAGATTCAGTTACCTCACCCCTTTCCACAGGCAATGCTAATTAAGCACCATCTTGGATCTTGTCCGCCTTTATCAATGGTTGCTGTTTGGCACTGGGAGGATCAGTTGTGATATAGTCCTGGTATGGTGCAGAGCTTGCTCCACATGCTGGGACCTGGGCTGGTCTCTATCCACAAGTGCCTTTTTTGCAACATAGAAGCGGTTATATACAGGTTACAGGTATGTGTGCTCTAGTATGGTTCTGCTTTTAACTTTATCTAGGAGGCCGCATGGCACATGAAATACAGAATGTAGAGTAGGACCCCCCTATTGAGATTTGCCGTGACGTTGGCAGGGGTGGCTCAAAAAATTGATCAATTATTTGCTAAAAATCTCATTTTTTTTTTTTTTTATTGTAGTACAGTTGGAATAAATCTGTGAATTTTCACTTTTTATATGATGCATGCCAATTTCAGATTGTGCTGGCTCCCCTCTCTCACTTTTTTATATATGATTGACTAAATAGTGTGATAAACAGGTGTATTCTCCAATTTCAGATCTTAAATCAGAGCTAGTAGCATATGGTCTTCAGTCAGGGGACTGATTGATCTTAAAAGGACAAGCGAGAAAGAGCTATGAGTCAAGACTAGAAGAGCATTGAGCTTCTCCCGGAGAGAGATATATCTCTGTGTGGCCTTTTTTCCTCTTACATACATTTGCGCACTTCTAATCTGGAATCCTCCTCTGAGACCCTGAAAGACCCAGAGGTCTCCCACTAAAAACCACTCCCCTCCACCTTAAATAGTCACATGTTAGATCACCTGATCCTGGTTATTCTTTCTGAACTGACCACCTTGGCAGAAGGAAGCTCCTTGTAGCTGCTGAAGTCCTGTTGCATGCAGCCCTGGTGCTTGGTTGCAACTGTGGAAATTGTAGTTTATCCTTTTTTGTCTTTGTTCCCTGTCTGTCATCCATCCCCTGTGTTTTATTACTGCAGTGGTCTAATCTAGTGCACTCACCAGCCTTCACACCAGGGTAAGTGGAGGGACGGCTAGGGTCTATGCAAGTGATGACATTGGCGGGAAGGACCTGCTTACGGATGTTAAGTTTCTCAGGGTTCAGACACAGATTAGTGTCAGGAGGTGTCCTGATCCTGCTCCATATTCTCAGGGCCTTCATCTCCTTTTCCATCCCTGTAGTAGCTCTGTGTTGCAACGTGCACCGGATATCCCTTTTTCCTAGTGTGATAGTTCCTTTAATAAACTACAGTATTCAGATATAGTGAGGGAATTTGGGTGTGGCTAACCTTTTGGCATGATGAATGTCATAATTTTGATTTCATTTTTATATAAAAGTATAAAATTTGGAAATTTACTACCATAATTAAAAAGTTGTGCTTGTGTAGTTTAAGCAAAATGTATCATTAAGATGCGACAACTCATAATAATGTAGTCACAGAGTTGAAGCAAGTACCCTAAATATTTGTTGCAAATTACAATTTTTTTTAATAAATATGGACCATTGTGCCAAACCAAAAGAAACATTACTTTCTACTTTTATGGTTGTGTGCCACAAGCCTTGTTCATGGTACTTTTTCTCTTCTACACCTATGGTCTTATGTCAACAGTATAAGTGACTTTCAAAAATTTGTGTTTGCTGTTATTGATGAGCGAACCCAAACTGTAAAGCTCAGCATTCGTACCGAACACCTTATGTTCGCTGCTAAACACACTGTACATCCGTTGAAAGATTGCAGATCAGCAAATTAGCAAGCTTTTAGGCGGTGGGAAATTCCAGAGCCATTGCAGCCATGCAAGGAGGGAAATCACTTTTCAAAAAAATGACATGGTCTACAAATGTAAGTTAAATGCTAGTAAAAGCAGAATAGGGGTACCCTACATCTTTTTTTCCACTCTATTTTCATATCCAGCCATTGTAAATCTCACAGGTGGGGGCTGAAACTGGTAGGTGTTGCTCTACCCGCGCTGACCATAAAAACATAGTGGGATCCTATGTCTTTTTTTAATTAATTATTTATTTATTTTCACACCACTATACAACAAAGTGACTGCAACCAATCACAGATTCGGACACAGAGTTGCGATCGTGTATAGCAGTCTGCAACCAATAACACACACTGGCACAAAAGGTGGATGGGGAAACAGAATATATATGAGCCTTAATAAGTGGGTCCGGAAGAGAGTCTGACTGCAGCGTGATCCTCTGGGAAACACCAAAAAACGTGGTATGTATAACTAACCAGCTCTTATTACCATTTAACTTCCATTTGCAGCCCTGTAGCGCTTAGTATGGCCATTTTACAGCCCCAAACGTCTTGTTCCCATTGACTTGTATGAGGTTCATTGTTCGGAGTTAAGTTCGGTGACAAGTTTGATCACCGATCCCGATTTAATTTTTTCCATGCTGGATCGGCAAACTCGACAAAATGGCTTGTCACTATTTGCTATAACACTAAAAAACTAAAAATGTTTGACTGATATGCTCAAACATTGTACAGAGGAAGATGGAGACTGCCATAATAGTTTTCATACCAATCTGAACAGAATCCAATACAGAGACCTCTGTCTTTCTGCTGATAAAATTAAGAGTCCTATAGAGGTCTGTGTGCCTATAATACCACTCTCTACAACCTGTAATGAGCGCTAATAATCTCTGGACTAAGAGGCCCTTACTTACTGTACAAAGTCAAATGTTTTAACAGAACTGATCAAATGTTAATTTTTCCTGGTGACTTAAAGGGAACCTGTCACCTAGAATATGCGTTCTGACTTATCAGCAGACGCATGTGTGCCCTAATTACACCTCCCTACCCATCCCTGTGTTGTAAAATTGTATAATATGAAAGTAATAAAAAACGTTTTATTACCTTCATATTTCCTATGTAAATAGCAGGGAATTTGGTCACAGGGGCGGTGCCTTGCCCTATAGACGTCTGCATATTTCCGTGGTATCACGCCCCTGTGGGTGTGATACCATGGAGCTACATCTCCATTGCTTATTCTATCCTGCGCGCATTGCAGCAGGCTTCTTTTCTGGGTGTTCAATCGCCGGCTTCAGACGCGCACTGCACACAGGGGCGTGATACCACGGAAATATGCAGACGTCCATAGGGCAAGGCGCCACCCCTGTGACCACATTCCCTGCTATTTACATACGAAATATGAAGGTAATTAAACGTTTTTTATTACTTTCATATTATACAATTTTACAGCTCAGGGATGGGTAGGGAGGTGTAATTAGGGCACACATGCGTCTGCTGATAGGTCAGAACGCATATTCTAGGTGACAGATTCCCTTTAAATGCTTGAAATATCTTTTTTTTACACATGTATTGATATTGTAGTTGTAGTATTATTCTATTTATATTACTTCTTAGTTTTTGACATTTCCATTACTCTAAAATGTGGAAAAAAATGGATAAAATAAAGGAAACTCCTTCATTGAGTGTTCAAACATTTGACTGGTACTATAGATGTAACCTTATTTATCAAATGCCGCAAGGTTTCTTGTCCAACTTTGTTAACTGAAAGCCAATAAAAATAAAAAATGACCCCATTCTTCATCCAACCTTTTCCCTGCTTTGCAGGGATTGCCTACTCAGTGATAGCTGCTTAGGAAGCATATTTACACCCTGGGATAGAAGAGCACATTGACAACACTGTCTAATTGATCATGTACAATGGAATAGAAATGTCATATCTTTTCTCTCCTATTATTGTTTATGACATGATCTTCCTATTGCACAACTGCTCGCTATGACAGATTTGGGAATGCTCTTAAAACCAATTAACTGTGAATTATTTATATTAACAGCTGCTGTGTGGCTCGTCCCAGCTGTTATCTTACAGTTAAAAGTATCTCTTGAATTTAGCCCTAGGACTACATAAGTGCTTGTATTTGTCATCAAATTTAAAAAGATTATTAATAAGTGTGAACATAGCAAAAAGCGAGCAAATCAGAGGACCGTGGATGTTTCATCCTAGCTGTCAGCTGAGAATTGAGTTGAGGTGGATTAGATTTTCTGCAAGAAAGAGCCAATTATGAATTGGCTGTTCAATTTGGACCAGAAAAAGGTGACATAATATGGGGAAAAATTGGCAGAAGATATGGATAGGTGAAAAATGAAGCATCTTCATCATGTTATTTTTATGTCAGCAAGTAATGCTGTCATGGGACAAGATGACCCTGTATATTATTTTTTCTTAAGACCTTAGGAACAGTGTCGTGGAGTAATGAAAAGCTGTATAATTCTAATAATTAATTACATTTATAGCAAAAATTAAATACATTATGTTTTTTTTTTTTATAAATATTTAAACAAAATGAAATGCATTATTTTTTTATTTTATAAATATTTTCAAAGCAGGCAGAAGTAAAAGGATGAAGTAGGGCTGAAATGTGTAATTGTCACAGAGGTGCTACGCTGGCCCTAAGGCTTAGGGCCCTACCCTCTCCCTTACCCTTGAGGTACCCTTGATGGTAGGTAGGTCCAGGTCTCCACTCTAGGCCCTGTTTCCTTTCCGGCCCTGTCCTAATACCCCCATACCACCAACCAACCACGGGATGGGCAGTGCACCAAGTAAGTACCTACCAAAGAGACAGACAAGAGGATAAAACTAAAACACCCTCACACTGCTAATAACCACAGAGGAGAGACAAAATGACACTGAAGGAAATAAACCAAAAGGGGTAGGAGTAATTCACACCAGGGCACACTCAAACAGCGCAGACAACAAGTCACTGGTCATTAATAAGAGGACTGCATTGGACGCGGTATTTTGTAACTAAAAGCAGGAATTATCTTCGACAGTCTCCAACTGCACTCCCCAGCCTTAAATAGGCAGAGACCATCTGGAGATGGTAAATACCAGCCTGGCTCTCAGAAAAGTTGCACACTGCTCCAAAAAGATTAACTCCTGCATGGCTGTTGAGCTGAGCACTTAAAAGAGACCATGCTGTATGTCGGACTCTGCAATGTGAATAGAGTCCAACGCTGTAGTAGTACTCTGTGTGTGCAGAGCCGGACAGTGCATGACAGTAATGGAGCAAGAAGCATTCAGAACCTCTTTTGCACAGTGCCCTGGATGTCCCTTATCAGCCACCATTTCTCTACAATAATAGAGAGATGATAAACATATTTATGATGGGACTAAGTATATGATGGTGTAGCTATTTTCCGTTGATAAAGCTGTGTGAGGGCTCATTTTTTGAGAGATGAGCCATAGTGTTCATCAGTAAAAAAAAATTAGGGTGCATATGTGGCACCCCTGAGGCTCTGGTCTCCACAGGGTACTGCAACTGAGTTAAGGAGCAGTGTCTATCTGGGGTAAGTGACAGGTGGTTTGCCGGTGCTCACACCAGACACATTACACATGCAGTTAGGTACCTTCACCACAGGAGGGAGTGGACTGGGGTGGACAGGGAGAGTTAGCCATCCAGTAGTATGGGACTTCCCAGTCACCAGGACAACCACTGAGGGGGCTGATGCCACATGGGGTATAAGAGGAGGTAGCCATGACACAGAGAGCTTTGTCTGGATAGACGTCCCATGAGACCAGACTGGGTGCAGGAGAGCACCAGTCCTGATGGGACGACATACAGCTTATCTTTCCATTGTGGAGCCTGGGGCTTGTGAGCTGGAGCTTAGCCCAGGTTCCTTCTGCCAGTCGCTGGAAGGAAAAGTTAAACAGGACCTTTACACTGACACCGGTAACCACCTGGAAATTGCACCGGATAACCAGAGACTTACCAGCAGTGAACCAGTATGCTCTCGGGCAATCTTCTAACCAGTGAGTAAAATACCTGAACTGGAGCTCTTGCCTCATTTACATTATTTACCGGCGATGCTGTCCCGCACTCCGGCACTCACAGCCCACTACCAGCCAGCCATCCTCCTGGGGCAACCACTCTGCCTTTGGGGAGTGACTCCATCTTGGCTGTAATCAACATCGATCCCCGGTGAGAAGAACCGTGCAGCGGCGGCCCCCTACCTTGCCGCACACCACAGGTGGCGCCACAACAAAACCTTTATTATTATGCCCCTGTACATAACCCCTTTTAAGTGACCCAAAGGGTCACGGAACTGGGCAACGGCCACCCAGTGAATTGTCCCAGTAAATATATGGCCCGGGATCGAGTACCCCGAAGCTCTGTGGTGCATCAGCTTTCTGGCGTCACAAACAGGATTGGACTAGACCCGTTAAACCAGGCGACGTGCACCATATGGACTGTTTTCGTGGCTTGCGAAACTGGCGCCATATTTGTGTAAAAAACTGACTGTGCCACAGCAATAGTGAAAAGGAGCCCTGCAAGAGAATGCTTTGGGAGAAAGAACTGCACCAGGTCGATCTGAAAGGTGGACTCTGGAGAGGTTGGAGGAAGAGGTCCAGCGGCTGTGCTGTGTCATGCGGGTACCACAGCTCCAGAAAATAGAGGAGTGGAGGGCCGGTATGATGGAGGCAGTGGTGACCCCGCGGGCCCATGAGAACTTGGCTCCGCTTGCCCTGGTGGCACTGACCTTTTTGCCAAAATCCACCCTTGATCAGGCCACGCTGACACCTGACCTGGCTGCGAAGGACCAGGCCGTATCACCGTCAGACGCAGCCAGACCAGACCAGGCCGCATCACCGCCTGACCCGGCCGAGAAGGACCAGGCCACAGCCCTCCAGCACTTCCAGTTGGCAAGAAAAATTAAAGTCTGCATGCTGCATAAGTGTTTTTGTTTTGCAGGTTGCAATTCCACTTGATTACCTTAATGTTGAAATGTTGATATTGCCTCCCGAAAGGGAAGAGTTTTACAGTTATTGAGCATAAGAACATTTTCCGGTATGCACTGAGCTTTTGTATTTGCACCCCGGGAGTGCTGCTGTTTGCTGCTGGGGTATGTGGCACCCCTGATGCTCTGGTCACCACAGGGTACTGCAACTGAGTTAAGGAGCAGTATCTATCTGGGGTAAGTGACAGGTGATTTGCCGATGCTCACACCAGACACATTACACATGCAGTTAGGTGCCTTCCCCACAGGGGTGAGTGGACTGGAGTTGACAAGAAGAGTTAGCCATCCAGTAGTATGGGACTTCCTGGTCACCAGGACAACCACTGGGGGGCGGGTGCCACTTGGGGTATAAGAAGATGTAGCCATGACACATAGAGAGCTTTGTCTGGAGGGACGTCCCATGAGACCAGACTGAGTGCAGGAGAGCACCAGTGCTGGTGGGACGACAGACAGCTTATCTTTCCATTGTGGAGCCTGGAGCTTGTGAGCTGGAGCTCAGCCCAGGTTCCATCTGTCAGTCGCTGGAAAGCTAGGACAAACAGGACATTTACACTGATATCGGTTACCGCCTGCAACTTGCACCGGATAACCAGAGACTTACCAGCAGTGAACCAGTACACTCTCGGGCAATCTCTTAACCAGTGAGTAAAATACCTGAATCGGAGCTCTTGCCTCATTTTCATTATTTACCTGTGATGCAGTCCCGCGCTCCACGGCCCACTACCAGCCAGCCGGCCATCCTCCTGGGGCAACCACTCTGCCTATGGGGACTCCATCTTGGCTGAAATCAACATCGACCCCCGATGAGAAGAACCCTGCAGCGGCGGCCTCCTACCTGGCCGCACACCACAGGTGGTGTCATGACAAAACCTTTATTATTCCCCTGTACATAACTCCTTTTAAGCGACCCCCAGGGTAACGGAACCGGGCAACGGCCACCCCATGAACTGTCCCAGTAAATATACGGCCCGGGACCGAGTACCCCGAAGCCCTGGGGTACGTCACATACAAATATTTGTTCATTGTTTATTACATTTATTAGAAGATGAACAAAAAGCAACAATGTTTGTTTATTTATTTGTTTTAAATGAAGTTCCCAATACAGGATAAAGAAGTTGATATGATATTAATCTGAACTGTTATGAATGTGGACATATCAAATATTTATTAATTTCCTTGTCTACATTTTTTATCTGATAAATAGGAAAAAGATGATAATATTTGTTTTAGATTTTGTTTTTTATATTTTCACATTTTTTTTAAATTCTTTGAAACTTTTTTTTTCCCAACATTGGTTGCAAGGAAGGAAGGGAGAATAAAGCCTACTTTACATGAGTCGATCTATTGTGCGATAGCACGAGCGATCGTACCCGCCCCCGTCATTTTTGCGTCACGGGAAAATCGCTGCCCGTGGCGCACAAACTCGTTTAACCCCCGTCACACGCACTTACCTTCCGGACGACCTCGCTGTGGGGGACGAACGTCCACTTCCTGAAGTGGGAGGGACGTTCTGCGTCACAGCGACGTCACACGGCAGCCGACCAATATAAGCGGAGGGGAGGAGATGAGCGGGATGTAAACATCCCGCCCACCTCCTTCCTTCCATTAAGCCGGCGGGTGCCGTGGGACACAGGTAAGCTGTGTTCATCGTTCCCGTGGTGTCAAACAGAGCAACGTGTGATGCCACGGAAATGATGAACAACCTGCACCCATGAAAATAAACGATATTATGAAAGTTAAGGACGAGTACACGAATCCCGATTTGTTAGCAATACTGCGTCACTCGGAGGTGTCACACGAGATGACGTTGTGCGCTATGCCGGATGTGCGTCACAAAAACCGTGACCCCTATGACATATCGCACGATATATCATCTCGTGTAAAGCCCGCATTACAAGTAGAGATGAGCGAGCCTCTGAAGTCTTGAGTTCGGTGCGGTTCGTCGGACGGAGGCCCCGATCGACGAACGTTCGACGAACTGTTCGACGAACCTCTCAAACCCCATTGAAAACAATGGAAGGCAAACACAAACACATAAAAACACATAGAAAACACCTTCAAAGGTGTCCAAAAGGTGACAAACAACTCCCAAGACACCACAAACACATGAGAAAGTGACAAGGACATATACTCATGCGAAAACAAAACAGCTGGACGAGGAAAAAGAGGAGACACAGATATAGGCATGTCATGCCCTTCTAAAATCATGTAAAACACATCAAGGGTACTCCAAGCAGAGTCTCCTTTTTTTCCAAAAATTGGGCCCCACAGACACCACTTCAGTGGCATCCCTTGTGCCCCAGTTGCAAACTTGACAGGTAGATTTGCATCAAGCACAGTCAAAAATACGCCAGCCTTAACTGGCCCCAGGATGACACTGGGGTAGGTAGCAAAGTCCTTGCTGATACATGACTTGTTCATCTTGGCTCAATTTTAAAAACACATCAAGGGTACTCCAAGCAGAGTCTCCCTTTTTTCCAAAAATTGGGCCCCATAGACACCACTTCAGAGGCATCACTTGTGCCCCAGTTGCAAACTTGACAGGTAGATTTGCATCAAGCACAGTCAAAAATACGCCAGCCTTAACTGTCCCCAGGATGACACCAGGGTAGGTAGCAAAGTCCTTGCAGATCCATGACTTGTTCATCTTGGCTCATTTTTAAAAACACATCAAGGGTAGAGTTGAGCGCGGTTCGTGGTTTGTGGTTCTCCAGTTCGCGGCTCGAGTGATTTTGGGGGCTGTTCTAGATCGAACTAGAACTCGAGCTTTTTTGCAAAAGCTCGATAGTTCTAGAAACGTTCGAGAACGGTTCTAGCAGCAAAAAAACAGCTAATTCCTAGCTGGCTTTCCGCTGTAATAGTGTAAGTCACTCTGTGACTCACAATATTATGACATTTCAGTGTATAGTGTGCGGGAACAGCGCATTCAGATCACTGCTGTATGGATAATGGCGATCGCCATTTTTTTTTTTTTCTTTGTCTTCCTTCCCTAAGCGCGCGCATGTAGTGGGGAGGGCCAGTATGTCAGCCAATCCCAGACACACACACAGCTAAGTGGACTTTTAGCCAGAGAAGCAACGGCATGTGTGATAGGATGTCCATGTCACATGTCCCTGCATTATAAAAACGAGTATCTGCCCGTCCGGACGCCATTATCTCTTCTGCGTCCTTGGTGTCAGACATCACTGGCGCAGCTCCGTCCTTTGTCCTATCGCCGATACTGCTGTATGCGCTCCATACACAGCGCTGGACAGCTTAGGGATAGCACTTTCTATCAGTCCTTTTAAGGGCTCGTACCGGCAGGGTCAGAGCCATAGGTGACAGGTCCTGAAAACAGAGACAGCGTCTGTGTAGCTAAGGTCAGGGATTTCGTCGCTGCATTTCCCCATTAGGAGGGATAGAAAGGCAGGCTTCCATTCCTCTACCCAGAGAGCCACAATCCTGGCACTGTACCCTCCTGCCCTTTGCACACTCCAACTCATTATAACTAAGCCATTATACTAGCAAACACTGAGTGTACCTAGTGTCATCCTAAACGTGGCTATTGGACTTCTGTATAGTCCCAGTAGTGCACAGATATTTGCAGCACCTCTGCCTGCATTACACACTCAAACTCATTATAACTAAGCCATTATACTAGCAAACACTGAGTGTACCTAGTGTCATCCTAAACGTGGCTATTGGACTTCTGTATAGTCCCACTAGTGCAAAGATATTTGCAGCACGTCTGCCTGCATTGCACACTCAAACTCATTATAACTAAGCCATTATACTAGCAAACACTGAGTGAACTTAGTGTCATCCTAAACGTGGCTATTGGACTTTTGTCTAGTCACACTAGTGCAAAGACATTTGCAGCACGTCTGCCTGCATTGCACACTCAAACTCATTATAACTAAGCCATTATACTAGCAAACACTGAGTGTACCTAGTGTCATCCTAAACGTGGCTATTGGACTTCTGTATAGTCCCACTAGTGCAAAGATATTTGCAGCACGTCTGCCTGCATTGCACACTCAAACTCATTATAACTAAGCCATTATACTAGCAAACACTGAGTGTACTTACAGGGCTGTATTTTGCCTTCGTGCTGCCCTAGGCACTTTAAGTGGTCGCGCCCCTTATTGACAACGTAAAACTGAGTTTTCGCACACGACATCTGTTTAAGGCAGATCTACTCTGTAAAACACTTTAAGGCTATGTGCGCACGTTGCGTACAGTTCACTGCAGAAATTTCTGCAGCGATCTGAAGAGCACATGTGAGCTTCTAATCGCTGCAGAAAATGTCCGTAGTGAGCGCCGATTCCATGCGCTCTGCCTGCAGCTCCTGCCACAGACAGAGCAGGAGCTGCCGGCAAAGCACAGGAAAGAAGTGACATGTCACTTCTTTTTACGCAGCGCTTCGGCAGTAGCCGAAGCGCTGCGCTCTAAAGCGCCATGTGCGCACGGCCCCTGCACAATCTCCATAGACTGTGCAGGGGATGCAGGACGCATGCAGTTACGCTGCGCTACAAAGCGCAGCGTAACTGCATGTATTTGCGCAACGTGCGCACATAGCCTAAAAAGTATCAATGAGAAACGAAGGGCACTAACCCCCACCCCCAATGGGGATCACCACGGGCACATCAAAACATAGCATGGGTATAAAATATTTCCACCACACCATCCCCACTTATATACTGTGACTGTCACACTGCCCCTAATAAACTACACACTGCCCTCCCTTATAAATTATACCCACCACACCTTCCTGAATTATGAAATATGATCTGCACATTGTCCTCACATCATGCTGCCCCCTCCTCACAATGTCCCATGCATGCTGCCCCCTCCTCACAATGTCCCATGCATGCTGCCCCCTCCTCACAATGTCCCATGCATGCTGCCCCCTCCTCACAGTGTCCCATGCATGCTGCCCCCTCCTCACAATGTCCCATGCATGCTGCCCCCTCCTCACAATGTCCCATGCATGCTGCCCCCTCCTCACAATGTCCCATGCATGCTGCCCCCTCCTCACAGTGTCCCATGCATGCTGCCCCCTCCTCACAGTGTCCAATGCATTCTGCCCCCTCCTCACAGTGTCCCATGCATGCTGCCCCCTCCTCACAGTGTCCCATAAATGCTGCCCCCTCCTCACAATGTCCAATGCATGCTGCCCCCTCCTCACAATGTCCCATGCATGCTGCCCCCTCCTCACAGTGTCCCATGCATGCTGCCCCCTCCTCACAGTGTCCCATGCATGCTGCCCCTTCCTCACAGTGTCCCATGCATGCTGCCCCCTCCTCACAGTGTCCCATGCATGCTGCCCCCTCCTCACAGTGTCCCATGCATGCTGCCCCCTCCTCACAATGTCCCATGCATGCTGCCCCCTCCTCACAGTGTCCCATGCATGCTGCCCCCTCCTCACAGTGTCCCATGCATGCTGCCCCCTCCTCACAGTGTCCCATGCATGCTGCCCCCTCCTCACAGTGGCCCATGCATGCTGCCCCCTCCTCACAGTGTCCCATGCATGCTGCCCCCTCCTCACAGTGTCCCATGCATGCTGCCCCCTCCTCACAGTGTCCCATGCATGCTGCCCCCTCCTCAAAGTGTCCCATGCATGCTGCCCCTTCCTCACAGTGTCCCATGCATGCTGCCCCCTCCTCACAGTGTCCCATGCATGCTGCCCCCTCCTCACAGTGTCCCATGCATGCTGCCCCCTCCTCACAGTGTCCCATGCATGCTGCCCCTTCCTCACAGTGTCCCATGCATGCTGCCCCCTCCTCACAGTGTCCCATGCATGCTGCCCCCTCCTCACAGTGTCCCATGCATGCTGCCCCCTCCTCACAATGTCCCATGCATGCTGCCCCCTCCTCACAGTGTCCCATGCATGCTGCCCCCTCCTCACAGTGTCCCATGCATGCTGCCCCCTCCTCACAGTGTCCCATGCATGCTGCCCCCTCCTCACAGTGTCCCATGCATGCTGCCCCTTCCTCACAGTGTCCCATGCATGCTGCCCCCTCCTCACAGTGTCCCATGCATGCTGCCCCCCTCCTCACAGTGTCCCATGCATGCTGCCCCCTCCTCACAATGTCCCATGCATGCTGCCCCCTCCTCACAGTGTCCCATGCATGCTGCCCCCTCCTCACAGTGTCCCATGCATGCTGCCCCCTCCTCACAGTGTCCCATGCATGCTTCCCCCTCCTCACAGTGTCCCATGCATGCTGCCCCCTCCTCACAGTGTCCCATGCATGCTGCCCCCTCCTCACAGTGTCCCATGCATGCTGCCCCCTCCTCACAGTGTCCCATGCATGCTGCCCCCTCCTCACAGTGTCCCATGCATGCTGCCCCTTCCTCACAGTGTCCCATGCATGCTGCCCCCTCCTCACAGTGTCCCATGCATGCTGCCCCCTCCTCACAGTGTCCCATGCATGCTGCCCCCTCCTCACAATGTCCCATGCATGCTGCCCCCTCCGCACAGTGTCCCATGCATGCTGCCCCCTCCTCACAGTGTCCCATGCATGCTGCCCCCTCCTCACAGTGTCCCATGCATGCTGCCCCCTCCTCACAGTGTCCCATGCATGCTGCCCCCTCCTCACAGTGTCCCATGCATGCTGCCCCCTCCTCACAGTGTCCCATGCATGCTGCCCCTTCCTCACAGTGTCCCATGCATGCTGCCCCCTCCTCACAGTGTCCCATGCATGCTGCCCCCTCCTCACAGTGTCCCATGCATGCTGCCCCCTCCTCACAATGTCCCATGCATGCTGCCCCCTCCTCACAGTGTCCCATGCATGCTGCCCCCTCCTCACAGTGTCCCATGCATGCTGCCCCCTCCTCACAGTGTCCCATGCATGCTGCCCCCTCCTCACAGTGTCCCATGCATGCTGCCCCCTCCTCACAGTGTCCCATGCATGCTGCCCCCTCCTCACAGTGTCCCATGCATGCTGCCCCCTCCTCACAGTGTCCCATGCATGCTGCCCCCTCCTCACAGTGTCCCATGCATGCTGCCCCCTCCTCACAGTGTCCCATGCATGCTGCCCCCTCCTCACAGTGTCCCATGCATGCTGCCCCCTCCTCACAGTGTCCCATGCATGCTGCCCCCTCCTCACAGTGTCCCATGCATGCTGCCCCTCCTCACAATGTCCCATGCATGCTGCCCCCTCCTCACAATGTCCCATGCATGCTTCTCCCTCCTCACAATGTCCCATGCATGCTGCCCCCTCCTCACAATGTCCCATGCATGCTGCCCCCTCCTCACAGTGGCCCATGCATGCTGCCCACTCCTCACAATGTCCCATGCATGCTGCCCCCTCCTCACAATGTCCCATGCATGCTGCCCCCTCCTCACAATGTCCCATGCATGCTGCTTCCTCCTCACAGTGTCCCATGCATGCTGCCCCCTCCTCCCAATGTCCCATGCATGCTGCCCCCTCCTCCCAATGTCCCATGCATGCTGCCCCCTCCTCCCAATGTCCCATGCATGCTGCCCCCTCCTCCCAATGTCCCATGCATGCTGCCCCCTCCTCACAATGTCCCATGCATGCTGCCCCCCTCCTCACAGTGTCCCATGCATGCTGCCCCCTCCTCACAATGTCCCATGCATGCTTCCCCCTCCTCACAATGTCCCATGCATGCTGCCCCCTCCTCACAATGTCCCATGCATGCTGCCCCCTCCTCACAGTGTCCCATGCATGCTGCCCCCTCCTCACAGTGTCCAATGCATTCTGCCCCCTCCTCATAGTGTCCCATGCATGCTGCCCCCTCCTCACAGTGTCCCATGAATGCTGCCCCCTCCTCACAATGTCCAATGCATGCTGCCCCCTCCTCACAATGTCCCATGCATGCTGCCCCCTCCTCACAGTGTCCCATGCATGCTGCCCCCTCCTCACAGTGTCCCATGCATGCTGCCCCTTCCTCACAGTGTCCCATGCATGCTGCCCCCTCCTCACAGTGTCCCATGCATGCTGCCCCCTCCTCACAGTGTCCCATGCATGCTGCCCCCTCCTCACAGTGTCCCATGCATGCTGCCCCCTCCTCACAATGTCCCATGCATGCTGCCCCCTCAGCACAGTGTCCCATGCATGCTGCCCCCTCCTCACAGTGTCCCATGCATGCTGCCCCCTCCTCACAGTGTCCCATGCATGCTGCCCCCTCCTCACAGTGTCCCATGCATGCTGCCCCCTCCTCACAGTGTCCCATGCATGCTGCCCCCTCCTCACAGTGTCCCATGCATGCTGCCCCCTCCTCACAGTGTCCCATGCATGCTGCCCCCTCCTCACAGTGTCCCATGCAAGCTGCCCCTCCTCACAGTGTCCCATGCATGCTGCCCCCTCCTCACAGTGTCCCATGCATGCTGCCCCCTCCTCACAGTGTCCCATGCATGCTGCCCCCTCCTCACAGTATCCCATGCATGCTGCCCCCTCCTCACAGTGTCCCATGCATGCTGCCCCCTCCTCACAGTGTCCCATGCATGCTGCCCCTCCTCACAATGTCCCATGCATGCTGCCCCTTCCTCACAATGTCCCATGCATGCTGCTCCCTCCTCACAATGTCCCATGCATGCTGCTACCTCCTCACAATGTCCCATGCATGCTGCCCCCTCCTCACAGTGGCCCATGCATGCTGCCCACTCCTCACAATGTCCCATGCATGCTGCCCCCTCCTCACAATGTCCCATGCATGCTGCCCCCTCCTCACAATGTCCCATGCATGCTGCTTCCTCCTCACAGTGTCCCATGCATACTGCCCCTCCTCCCAATGCCCCATGCATGCTGCCCCCTCCTCCCAATGTCCCATGCATGCTGCCCCCTCCTCCCAATGCCCCATGCATGCTGCCCCCTCCTCCCAATGTCCCATGCATGCTGCCCCCTCCTCCCAATGTCCCATGCATGCTGCCCCCTCCTCACAGTGTCCCATGCATGCTGCCCCCTCCTCACAATGTCCCATGCATGCTGCCCCCTCCTCACAATGTCCCATGCATGCTGCCCCCTCCTCGCAGTGTCCTATGCATGCTGCCCCCTCCTCACAATGTCCCATGCATGCTGCCCCCTCCTCACAATGTCCCATGCATGCTGCCCCCTCCTAACAATGTCCCATGCATGCTGCCCCCTCCTCACCGTGTCCCATGCATGCTGCCCCCTCCTCACAGTGTCCCATGCATTCTGCCCCCTCCTCACAGTGTCCCATGCATGCTGCCCCCTCCTCACAGTGTCCCATGAATGCTGCCCCCTCCTCACAATGTCCAATGCATGCTGCCCACTCCTCACAATGTCCCATGCATGCTGCCCCTTCCTCACAGTGTCCCATGCATGCTGCCCCCTCCTCACAGTGTCCCATGCATGCTGCCCCTTCCTCACAGTGTCCCATGCATGCTGCCCCCTCCTCACAGTGTCCCATGAATGCTGCCCCCTCCTCACAGTGTCCCATGCATGCTGCCCCCTCCTCACAATGTCCCATGCATGCTGCCCCCTCCTCACAGTGTCCCATGCATGCTGCCCCCTCCTCACAGTGTCCCATGCATGCTGCCCCCTCCTCACAGTGTCCCATGCATGCTGCCCCCTCCTCACAGTGTCCCATGCATGCTGCCCCCTCCTCACAGTGTCCCATGCATGCTGCCCCCTCCTCACAGTGTCCCATGCATGCTGCCCCCTCCTCACAGTGTCCCATGCATGCTGCCCCCTCCTCACAGTGTCCCATGCATGCTGCCCCTCCTCACAGTGTCCCATGCATGCTGCCCCCTCCTCACAGTGTCCCATGCATGCTGCCCTCTCCTCACAGTGTCCCATGCATGCTGCCCCCTCCTCACAGTGTCCCATGCATGCTGCCCCCTCCTCACAATGTCCTATGCATGCTGCCCCTCCTCACAATGTCCCATGCATGCTGCCCCCTCCTCACAATGTCCCATGCATGCTGCTCCCTCCTCACAATGTCCCATGCATGCTGCCCCCTCCTCACAATGTCCCATGCATGCTGCCCCCTCCTCACAGTGGCCCATGCATGCTGCCCACTCCTCACAATGTCCCATGCATGCTGCCCCCTCCTCACAATGTCCCATGCATGCTGCCCCCTCCTCACAATGTCCCATGCATGCTTCCCCTTCCTCACAGTGTCCCATGCATGCTGCCCCCTCCTCCCAATGTCCCATGCATGCTTCCCCCTCCTCCCAATGTCCCATGCATGCTGCCCCCTCCTCCCAATGTCCCATGCATGCTGCCCCCTCCTCACAGTGTCCCATGCATGCTGCCCCCTCCTCACAATGTCCCATGCATGCTGCCCCCTCCTCACAGTGGCCCATGCATGCTGCTCCCTCCTAACAATGTCCCATGCATGCTGCCCCCTCCTAACAATGTCCCATGCATGCTGCCCCCTCCTCACAATGTCCCATGCATGCTGCCCCCTCCTAACAATGTCCCATGCATGCTGCCCCCTCCTCACAGTGTCCCATGCATGTTGCCCCCCTCCTCCCAATTTCCCATGCATGCTGCCCCCTCCTCCCAATGTCCCATGCATTCTGCCCCCTCCTCCCAATGTCCCATGCATGCTGCCCCCTCCTCACAGTGTCCCATGCATGCTGCCCCCTCCTCACAATGTCCCATGCATGCTGCCCCCTCCTAACAATGTCCCATGCATGCTGCCCCCTCCTCACAGTGTCCCATGCATGCTGCCCCCTCCTCACAATGTCCCATGCATGCTGCCCCCTCCTCACAGTGTCCCATGCATGCTGCCCCCTCCTCACAGTGTCCCATGCATGCTGCCCTCTTCTCACAGTGTCCCGTGCATGCTGCCCCCTCCTCACAGTGTCCCGTGCATGCTGCCCCCTCCTCACAATGTCCCATGCATGCTGCCCCCTCCTAACAATGTCCCATGCATGCTGCCCCCTCCTCACAGTGTCCCATGCATGCTGCCCCCTCCTCACAATGTCCCATGCATGCTGCCCCCTCCTCACAGTGTCCCATGCATGCTGCCCCCTCCTCACAGTGTCCCATGCATGCTGCCCCCTTCTCACAGTGTCCCGTGCATGCTGCCCCCTCATCACAGTGTCCCGTGCATGCTGCCCCCTCCTCACAGTGTCCCGTGCATGCTGCCCCCTCCTCACAATGTCCCATGCATGCTGCCCCCTCCTCACAATGTCACGTGCATGCTGCCCCCTCCTCACAGTGTCCCGTGCATGCTGCCCCCTCCTCACAGTGTCCCGTGCATGCTGCCCCTCTCCATGAGCTCCTAATGCTGCCTTCCTCTTTTCCATAATGACACCTCCATGCTGCCCCATTCATCATACTAAGACCACCACACTAGCGCTTATGCTGAGACACACACACACACACACACACACACACACACACTACCCCACTCTTGATATTGACTCCCCCTACATTGCTCCACTCCATACTGAGCCCACACATGCTGCCCCTTCTCCATAATGAGCTCCCAATGCTGCCCCCCTCTTATTCTGAGTCCTTACACTCCCCCCCCATCGATATTGTCATTGCTCTATCCCTCACCCTTGTTCTCTGTCTCTAGCATTGGCCCCTCTCTCCCATTCCCCCAGCAGCAGCCTCTCTCCCCCGCCTCCAGCAGAAGCCTCTCCCCCAGCATCAGCCTCTCTCCCCCCAGCCTCCCCCAGCATCAGCCTCTCTCCCCCAGCCTCCCTCAGCATCAGCCTCCCTGCTCCCAGCTTACCCCAGCATCAGCCTCTCTCCTTCCAGCCTCCCCCAGCATGAGCCTCCTCCAGCATCAGCCTCTCTCCTCCCAGCCTCCCCCAGCATGAGCCTCCTCCAGCATCAGTCTCTCTCCTCCCAGCCTCCCCCATCATGAGCCTCCTCCAGCATCAGCCTCTCTCCTCCCAGCCTCCCCCAGCCTCAGCCTCCCTCCTCCCAGCCTCCCCCAGCCTCAGCCTCCCTCCTCCCAGCCTCCCCCAGCCTCAGCCTCCCTCCTCCCAGCCTCCCCCAGCATCAGCCTTCCTCCTCCCAGCCTCCCCCAGCATCAGCCTTCCTCCTCCCAGCCTCCCCCAGCATCAGCCATCCTCCTCCCAGCCTCCCCCAGCATCAGCCTTCCTCCTCCCAGCCTCCCCCAGCATCAGCCTCCCTCCTCCCTCAGCATCAGCTTCCCTCCTCCAAGCCTCACCCTCCCAGCTTCCCCCAGCATCAGCCTCTCTCCTCCTAGCCTCCCCCAGCATCAGCCTCCCTCCTCCCTCAGCATCAGCCTCCCTCCTCCAAGCCTCCCCCAGCATCAGCCTCCCTTCTCCCAGCCTCCCCCAGCATCAGCCTCCCTTCTCCCAGCCTCCCCCAGCATCAGCCTCCCTTCTCCCAGCCTCCCCCAGCATCAGCCTCCCTTCTCCCAGCCTCCCCCAGCATCAGCCTCCCTCCTCATCAGCCTCCCTCCTCATTAGCCTCCCCCTCCCCCTCCCAGCCTCCCCAAGCATCAGCCTCCCTCCTCCCAGCCTCCCTCAGCATCAGCCTCCCTCCTCCAAGCCTCACCTTCCCCCTCCCAGCCTCCCCCAGCATCAGCCTCTCTCCTCCCAGCCTCCCCCAGCCTCAGCCTCCCTCCTCCCAGCCTCCCCCAGCCTCAGCCTCTCTCCTCCCAGCCTCCCCCAGCATCAGCCTCCCTCCTCCCAGCCTCCCCCAGCATCAGCCTCCCTCCTCTTAGCCTCCCCCAGCATCAGCCTTCCTCCTCCCAGCATCAGCCTCCCTCCTCCAAGCCTCCCTCAGCATCAGCTTCCCTCCTCCAAGCCTCCCCCAGCATCAGCCTCCCTCCTCCCTCAGCATCAGCCTCCCTCCTCCAAGCCTCCCTCAGCATCAGCTTCCCTCCTCCAAGCCTCACCCTCCCAGCCTCCCCCAGCATCAGCCTCTCTCCTCCCAGCCTCCCCCAGCATCAGCCTCCCCAAGCCTCAGCCTCCCTCCTCCCCCAGCCTCAGCCTCCCTCCTCCCTCAGCCTCCCTCCTCCAAGTCTCCCTCAGCATCAGCTTCCCTCCTCCAAGCCTCACCCTCCCCCTCCCAGCCTCCCCCAGCATCAGCATCAGCCTCCCTCAGCATCAGCCTCCCCCTCCCAGCCTCCCCCAGAATCAGCCTCTCTTCTCCCAGCCTCCCCCCCAGCCTCAGCCTCTCTCTCCCCCCAGCCTTAGCCTCTCTCTCCCCCCAGCCTTAGCCTCTCTCTCCCCCCAGCCTCCCCCCCCAGCCTCAGCCTCTCTCCCCCCAGCCTCAGCCACCCTCTCATCCCAGACTCCCCCCAGCCTCAGCCTCTTTCTCTTCCCAGCCTCTCTCTCTTCCCAGCCTGCCCCCAGCCTCAGCCTCTCTCTCTTCCCAGCCTCCCCCCAGCCTCAGCCTCTCTCTTCCCAGCCTCCCCCCAGTCTCAGTCTCTCTCTCTTCCCAGCCTCAGCCTCTCTCTCTTCCCAGCCTCCCCTCAGCCTCTCTCTCCTCAGCCTCTCTCTTCCCAGCCTCTCTCTCTCTTCCCAGCCTCCCCAAGCCTCTCTCTCTTCCCAGCCTCCCTCTCTTCCCAGCCTCCCCCCAGCCTCTCTCTCTTCCCAGCCTCAGCCTCTCTCTCTTCCCAGCCTCCCCTTGCATGATTACAGTGGACAAAAAGAGGCATCGCAATTTGCAACGATCATCAACTAACCTGTAAGGAGCCCATACATTCTAGGCTCTGTCTCTGCCTTACCTGCTCCTGTGCTCGCCGCCCTGCTCTGGCTGCCTCCTCTTCTGGCTTGCTCCAGCTGCAGACGCGTCCTCCTCCGCGGCGTGTGTCATCTGCAGGATTGGACGCTGCAGCATGGGGCAGTGAGCTGACTGTCGCGCCCGCGCGCCTCTGACCCCGGAAGTGCAGGCCATGGAACTTCCGGGGTTAGTCAGCTCACTATGCCTGGCGCCCGCCATGTATTTAAATAGACAGCAGAAGTGCGCCTGTCCTCCCTCCCAACCCCCCCCCCCCGGAACACAGCCGAGTGTAATGGAGGGAGGGACGGGGGGCGGGGATGTAAAAAAAAAAAAAAAATTATATATATATTTTTTTTTTTTTTTTTTGCTGCCAGAAAGTGCCGCCCCCCGCAACGTGCCGCCCTAGACACGGTGCCTAGTGGCAAATACGGCCCTGTGTACCTAGTGTCATCCTAAACGTGGCTATTGGACTTCTGTATAGTCCCAGTAGTGCACAGATATTTGCAGCACGTCTGCCTGCATTGCACACTCCAACTGATTATAACTAAGCCATTATACTAGCAAACACTGAGTGTACCTAGTGTCATCCTAAACGTGGCTATTGGACTTCTGTATAGTCCCACTAGTGCAAAGATATTTGCAGCACGTCTGCCTGCATTGCACACTCAAACTCATTATAACTAAGCCATTATACTAGCAAACACTGAGTGTACCTAGTGTCATCCTAAACGTGGCTATTGGACTTCTGTATAGTCCCAGTAGGGCACAGATATATGCAGCACGTCTGCCTGCATAGCACACTCAAACTCATTATAACTAAGCCATTATACTAGCAAACACTGAGTGAACCTAGTGGCATCCTAAACGTGGCTATTGGACTTCTGTATAGTCCCACTAGTGCAAAGATATTTGCAGCACGTCTGCCTGCATTGCACACTCAAACTCATTGTTACTAAGCCATTATACTAGCAAACACTGAGTGAACCTAGTGGCATCCTAAACGTGGCTATTGGACTTCTGTATAGTCCCACTAGTGCACAGATATTTGCAGCACCTCTGCCTGCATTGCACACTCAAACTCATTGTAGCTAAGCCATTATACTAGCAAACACTGAGTAAACTTAGTGGCATCCTTAACGTGGCTGTTGGACTGCTGTATTGCCCCAGTAGTGCAAAGATATTTGCAGCACGTCTGCCTGCATTGCACACTCCAACTCATTATAACTAAGCCATTATACTAGCAAACACTGAGTGTACCTAGTGTCATCCTAAACGTGGCTATTGGACTTCTGTATAGTCCCACTAGTGCAAAGATATTTGCAGCACGTCTGCCTGCATTGCACACTCCAACTCATTGTTACTAAGCCATTATACTAGCAAACACTAAGTGAACTTAGTGTCATCCTAAACGTGGCTATTGGACTTCTGTATAGTCCCACTAGTGCAAAGATATTTGCAGCACGTCTGCCTGCATTGCACACTCCAACTCATTATAACTAAGCCATTATACTAGCAAACACTGAGTGTACCTAGTGACATCCTAAACATGGCTATTGGACTTCTGTATAGTCCCACTATTGCAAAGATATTTGCAGCACCTCTGCCTGCATTGCACACTCAAACTCATTATAACTAAGCCATTATACTAGCAAACACTGAGTGAACTTAGTGTCATCCTAAACGTGGCAATTGGACTTCTGTATAGTCCCACTAGTGCAAAGATATTTGCAGCACGTCTGCCTGCATTGCACACTCAAACTCATTATAACTAAGCCATTATACTAGCAAACACTGAGTGAACTTAGTGGCATCCTAAACGTGGCTATTGGACTTCTGTATAGTCCCACTAGTGCAAAGATATTTGCAGCACCTCTGCCTGCATTGCACACTCAAACTCATTATAACTAAGCCATTATACTAGCAAACACTGAGTGAACTTAGTGTCATCCTAAACGTGGCTATTGGACTTCTGTATAGTCCCACTAGTGCAAAGATATTTGCAGCACGTCTGCCTGCATTGCACACTCAAACTCATTATAACTAAGCCATTATACTAGAAAACACTGAGTGAACTTAGTGGCATCCTAAACGTGGCTATTGGACTTCTGTATAGTCCCACTAGTGCAAAGATATTTGCAGCACGTCTGCCTGCATTGCACACTCCAACTCATTATAACTAAGCCATTATACTAGCAAACACTGAGTGAACCTAGTGTCATCCTAAACGTGGCTATTGGACTTCTGTATAGTCCCACTAGTGCAAAGATATTTGCAGCACGTCTGCCTGCATTGCACACTCCAACTCATTATAACTAAGCCATTATACTAGCAAACACTGAGTGTACCTAATGTCATCCTAAACGTGGCTATTGGACTTCTGTATAGTCCCACTAGTGGAAAGACATTTGTAGCATGTCTGCCTGCATTGCACACTCCAACTCATTATAACTAAGCCATTATACTAGCAAACACTGAGTGTACCTAGTGTCATCCTAAACGTGGCTATTGGACTTCTGTATAGTCCCAGTAGTGCACAGATATTTGCAGCACCTCTGCCTGCATTGCTAACTCAAACTCATTGTTACTAAGCCATTATACTAGCAAACACTGAGTGAACCTAGTGGCATCCTAAACGTGGCTATTGGACTTCTGTATAGTCCCACTAGTGCACCGATATTTGCAGCACCTCTGCCTGCATTGCACACTCAAACTCATTATAACTAAGCCATTATACCAGCAAACACTGAGTGTACCTAGTGGCATCCTAAACGTGGCTGTTGGACTTCTGTATAGTCCCACTAGTGCAAAGATATTTGCAGCACGTCTGCCTGCACTGCACACTCAAACTCATTGTAGCTAAGCCATTATACTAGCAAACACTGAGTGAACCTAGTGGCATCCTTAACGTGGCTGTTGGACTTCTGTATTGTCCCAGTAGTGCAAAGATATTTGCAGCACGTCTGCCTGCATTGCACACTCCAACTCATTATAACTAAGCCATTATACTAGCAAACACTGAGTGAACTTTGTGTCATCCTTAACGTGGCTATTGGACTTCTGTATAGTCCCACTAGTGCAAAGATATTTGCAGCACGTCTGCCTGCATTGCACACTCCAACTCATTATAACTAAGCCATTATACTAGCAAACACTGAGTGTACCTAGTGACTTCCTAAACGTGGCTATTGGACTTCTGTATAGTCCCACTAGTGCACAGATATTTGCAGCACGTCTGCCTGCATTGCACACTCCAACTCATTATAACTAAGCCATTATACTAGCAAACACTGAGTGTACCTAGTGACTTCCTAAACGTGGCTATTGGACTTTGCTATAGTCCCACTAGTGCACAGATATTTGCAGCACGTCTGCCTGCATTGCACACTCCAACTCATTATAACTAAGCCATTATACTAGCAAACACTGAGTGTACCTAGTGTCATCCTAAACGTGGCTATTGGACTTTTGTATAGACCCAGTAGTGCACAGATATTTGCAGCACGTCTGCCTGCATTGCACACTCCAACTCATTATAACTAAGCCATTATACTAGCAAACACTGAGTGTACCTAGTGTCATCCTAAACGTGGCTATTGGACTTCTGTATGGTCCCACTAGTGCAAAGATATTTGCAGCACGTCTGCCTTCATTGCACACTCAAACTCATTGTTACTAAACCATTATACTAGCAATTTATGCTGCCAGTTTAAGGGCCGTAGTTGCATTGTCAGGGATATTTATTCTTTATTATTCTGCTGTTAATAAAGCTAGACCACCGCTGCAATCTACACCACCTCTCAATTTTTACTACCACATTTTCAGTGCACAATCTTGTCGCAATCAATATGAGTGGAAAAATGACAGATGCTGGTGGAAAGGGGAAGAGGCGTGGTGGAAAAGGAAAAAAAGGGTTTGTCCGTGGGGAAGGTGGCAAAGCTCCATTAACATCTGCTAAAGATAGACCATCTACCAGCAAGAGTAAGATGTCTACTACTTACCGTGGACAATCCGATGTGCTCCCTTTTTTACGGACACGAACAACAGGAACAAAGCTAGATGATGGCCAAAAAAGGAAAATGCTTGAATGGATCTCAAGTGGTCCAACAAGTGCCCTCTCAGCCACTTCAAGTACCACATCCAAAAATCACCAGTCCTCTGAGTTGTCATCCCAATCAAACTTGCTTTCTCCCAGCTCTGAAGTCTCCATCAGCCCTGCACAGTATGGTGGAACTGAGATGGCTGAGTCTGCAGAGCTGTTCAGTCACACTATAGCCTGGGAATCAGAGGTCTGCTCCCAAGCTACAGTGAGTACAGACCAGGAAATGGTCTGCAGTGATGCCAAGAACCTTTGTGACTCTGATTCAGGCCGTGAGGACCAAGTTTCTGAGCGTAATGTTGACCCTTTGTCACAAACTGTAAAACCTGTGGTTATAGACAATTAGGAACATACTGATGACGATGAGACCCAGATACCAGATTGGGATGACAACTTAAATATTCGGTCAGGGCAAGAAGAGGCTCGGTCTGAGAGAGAGGGGAGTGCAAACACAACAATTGATGATGAAGTTCTAGATCCCACCTACTGTCAACCCCCAGTCAGGCACTCGAGGAGGTCAACAGAGGCGGTGGAGGAGGATGCAACCGACGACGAAGTTACCCTGTGCCTTCCTGGACAGAGTCGGAGCACTGGTAGCACGTCCACAACTGCATCATCAGCCACCACTTTGCCTCTGAGCACTAGTCGGGGGGGCTCAGCAGGTCGCATGCCCTCTAAGCCTTGCCTAGCCTGGTCATTTTTTGACATAGAAAAAGATCGCCCAAATTATGTGATGTGTAAAATTTGTCGTGATTCTGTTAGTAGAGGTCAAAACCTCAGCAGTTTGACAACTTCTTCCATGAATCGTCACATGAATAAATATCATAGGTCCCGGTGGGAAGCTCACCGTGCTGCAATGCGGCCTAGCGGAGCGAACCATCCACGGCCTGCCCCTTCCAGTGCATCCGCGCGCTTTTCATCTTCTAGGACTGTGGGGACAGCTGTCACACCTGGTTTTCCACGCACAACTTCCACCACTGTAACCGCAACAGGCAGTTTGCTTGGTAGGTTGTCAGTTGGTTTGGAAGGGGAAACAAGTGAGTGTGTACAGCTCTCTCAGACATCGATAGCACCAACGTTGGATGAAGGCAACATCATGTCTCCGCCTGCACTTTCATCACAAACCTGCATTTTTCCAGGGACACCCTACTCAACACCGTCTACACACAGCAGCCAGATCTCTGTCCCTCAGATGTGGTCAAATAAAGGGCCATTTCCTGCGACCCATGACAAAGCTAAGAGGTTGACTCTATCCCTCTGTAAGCTCTTGGCTACCGAAATGCTGCCTTTCCGCCTAGTGGACACACAGGATTTTAGAGACCTTATGTCTGTCGCTGTGCCCCAGTACCAGATGCCCAGTCGCCACTACTTCTCTAAGAAAGGTGTGCCCGCGCTACACCAGCATGTCGCACACAACATCACCGCTTCTTTGAGAAACTCTGTGTGTGAACGGGTGCATTTCACCACCGATACTTGGACCAGTAGGCATAGACAGGGACGTTACATGTCGCTGACTGGGCACTGGGTAACTATGGTGATAGATGGTGAAGGGTCTGCTGCACAAGTCTTGCCATCCCCACGACTTGTGTGTCAATCCTCTGTCTGTCCAAGTTCCGCCACTGCTTCTGCATCCTCCACCTCATCTGGGTCCTCCACCTCCGCCCCAAGCCTGCCTGGTCAGGCCACCAGAGTTCTCACTGCGCAGAAGGAATCACGCACCCCTCATTACTATGCTGGCAGCAGAGCGCAACGGCATTAGGCGGTCTTTAGCTTGACATGTCTTGGGAATAGGAGTCACACAGCTGAGGAGTTGTGGTCAGCTCTGCGGTCCGAGTTTAATAAATGGTTGTCTCCACTCAACCTGCAGCCTGGTAAGGCCGTGTGCGACAATGCTGCAAACCTGGGTGCGGCCCTTCGCCTGGGCAAGGTGACACATGTGCCTTGTATGGCTCACGTGTTGAACCATGTTGTCCAGAAATTCTTAACACACTATCCCGGCCTAGATGGCCTTCTGACCAGGGCACGAAAACTGTCTGCTCACTTCCGCCATTCAACCGCCGCAGCTGAGCGACTTGCATCTCTCCAGAAGTCTTTCGGCCTGCCGGTTCATCGCCTGAAATGCGATGTGGCGACACGCTGGAATTCGACTCTCCACATGTTACAGCGACTGTGGCAGCACCGCCGAGCCCTGGTGCAATACGTCATGACGTATAGCCTGGGCCAACGAGATGCAGAGGTGTGGCAGATCACCCTGATGGAGTGGTCTCAGATCAAGGACCTATGCACCCTTCTGCACAGTTTCGACATGGCGACGAATATGTTTAGCGCTGACAATGCCATTATCAGCATGACAATTCCAGTCATTTACATGCTGGAGCACACGCTAAACACTATTCGGAGTCAGGGGGTAGAACAACAGGAAGGGGAGGAACTACAGGAGAATTCATATGCACAAGGGACAACAACATCACCAAGGTCCAGACGTTCATCATCACCAACGCAGCAGGCATGGGACCATGGGGGACAGGGATCAACAAGGGCACATAGTAGAAGGCGAAATGTTGAGGAAGGTGCAGGAGAACATAAAGAAATGGAGGACGAACTGTCCATGGACATGGAAGACTCAGCAGATGAGGGAGACCTTGGTCAAATTTCAGTTGAAAGAGGGGGGGGGAGATGTCAGAGGAAGAAAGAACGGGTAGCACCTCTATGCCACAAACACAGCGTGGACTTGGTCCGCATGGCTGCGCAAGACACATGAGTGCCTTCTTGTTGCACTACCTCCAACATGACCCTCGTATTGTCAAAATTAAAAGTGATGATGACTACTGGATTGCCACACTATTAGATCCCCGGTACAAGTCCAAATTTTGTGACATAATTCCAGCCATAGAAAAGGACGCACGTATGCAGGAGTATCAGCAGAAGCTGTCACTCGATCTTAGCTCGGCTTTTCCACCAAACAACCATGCAGGTGCAGGGAGTGATTCTCCCAGTTGTAACTTGACAAACAAGGGACGGTCTCGTCATCTTCAACAGTCTACCCGTACCAGTAGGACTGTATCTGGTGCTGGTAACAGCAATTTTATGGAATCTTTTCATAATCTTTTTAGACCCTCCTTTGCAAGGCCACCAGAGACAACAAGTCTGGCACATAGTCAATGGCTGGAGAGGATGATACAGGAGTATCTCCAAATGAACATCGATGCCATGACTTTGCAAATGGAGCCTTGCTCATTTTGGGCTTCAAATCTAGAAAAATGGCCAGAGCTCTCCAGTTACGCCTTGGAGATTTTGTCGTGTCCAGCTGCCAGCGTTGTCTCTGAACATGTCTTCAGTGCTGCTGGGTGTGTGCTGACAGATAAGCGCACGCGTCTGTCCAGTGACAATGTGGACAGACTAACGTTCATCAAGATGAACAAGTCATGGATCCACCAGGAATTTACTACCCCTGTGTCATCCTGGGGAGAGTAAATGCTTGTGGATTTGGAATGTGCTTGATGCAAATCTAGCTGTGAAGTGTACAACTAGGGCACAAGTGCTGCCACTGAATGGGTGGATGTGTGTGGGGCACAATTTTTGGAAAAAAGGGAGACTCCGCTTGGAGTAACCCTTGCTTGCTGTGTTTTTTAAAAATGATCCAAGATGAACAGAGCTGGGATCAGGAAAGACTTTGCTACCTACCCCGGTGTCATCCTGGGAACGGTTAAGTATGGCGTATTTTTGAATGTGCTTGATGCCAATCTAGCTGTAAAGTGTACAACTAGGGCACAAGTGCTGCCACTGAATGGGTGGGTGTGTGTGGGGCACAATTTTTGGGAAAAAGGGAGACTCCGCTTGGAGTAACCCTTGCTTGCTGTGTTTTTTAAAAATGATCCAAGATGAACAGAGCTGGGATCTGGAAAGACTTTGCTACCTACCCCGGTGTCATCCTGGGGACGGTTAAGAATGGCGTATTTTTGAATGTGCTTGATGCAAATCTAGCTGTGAAGTGTACAACTAGAGCACAAGTGCTGCCACTGAATGGGTGGGTGTGTGTGGTGCACAATTTTTGGAAAAAAAGGGAGACTCCGCTTGGAGTAACCATTGCTTGCTGTGTTTTTTAAAAATGATCCAAGATGAACAGAGCTGGGATCAGGAAAGACTTTGCTACCTACCCCGGCGTCATCCTGGGGACGGTTAAGTATGGCGTATTTTTGAATGTGCTTGATGCAAATCTAGCTGTGAAGTGTACAACTAGGGCACAAGTGCTGCCACTGAATGGGTGGGTGTGTGTGGGGCACAATTTTTGGAAAAAAAGGGAGACTCCGCTTGGAGTAACCCTTGCTTGCTGTGTTTTTTAAAAATGATCCAAGATGAACAGAGCTGGGATAAGGAAAGACTTTGCTACCTACCCCGGTGTCATCCTGGGGACTGTTAAGTATGGCGTATTTTTGAATGTGCTTGATGCCAATCTAGCTGTGAAGTGTACAACTAGGGCACAAGTGCTGCCACTGAATGGGTGGGTGTGTGTGGGGCACAATTTTTTGAAAAAAAGGGAGACTTAGCTTGGAGTAACCCTTGCTTGCTGTGTTTTTTAAAAATGATCCAAGATGAACAGAGCTGGGATCAGGAAAGACTTTGCTACCTACCCCGGTGTCATCCTGGGGATGGTTAAGAATGGCGTATTTTTGAATGTGCTTGATGCAAATCTAGCTGTGAAGTGTACAACTAGGGCACAAGTGCTGCCACTGAATGGGTGGGTGTGTGTGGGGCACAATTTTTGGAAAAAAAGGGAGACTCCGCTTGGAGTAACCCTTGCTTGCTGTGTTTTTTAAAAATGATCCAAGATGAACAGAGCTGGGATCAGGAAAGACTTTGCTACCTACCCCGGTGTCATCCTGGGGACGGTTAAGTATGGCGTATTTTTGAATGTGCTTGATGCAAATCTAGCTGTGAAGTGTACAACTGGGGCACAAGTGCTGCCACTGAAGGGGTGTCTGTGTGGCCCAATTTTTGGAAAAAAGGGAGACTCCGCTTGGAGTCACCTTGCGGTGTTTTACATGATTTTAGAAGGGCATGCCATGCCTATATCTGTGTCTCGTCCTCTTTTTCCTCGTAACGCTGTTTTATTTTCACATGAGAATTTGTCATTGTCACTTTCCCATGTGTTTGTGTTGTGAGTTGTTTGTCACCTTTTGGACACCTTTGAGGGTGTTTTCTAGGTGTTTTTACGTGTTTATGATTGCCTGCCATTGTTTCCTATGCAGTTTGAGTTCGGTTCGTCGAACCGAACTCGAACGGGAGCTCCGTTCGGCGAACCGACCTCGAGCCGAACCGCGACCGGTTCGCTCATCTCTAATCAAGGGTACTCAAAGCAGAGTCTCCCTTTTTTCCAAAAATTGGGCCCCACAGACACTACTTAAGTGGCATCACTTGTGCCCCAGTTGCAAACTTCACAGGCAGATTTGCATCAAGCACAGTCAAAAATACACAAGCCTTTACTCTCCCCAGGATGACACAGGGGTAGTAAAGTCCTTGCAGATCCATGACTTGTTCATCTTGATGAACGTTAGTCTGTCCACATTGTCACAGGATAGACGCGTGCGCTTATCTGTCAGCACACACCCAGCAGCACTGAAGACACGTTCAGAGACAACGCTGGCTGCGGGACACGACAAGATCTCCAAGGCGTAAGTGGCGAGCTCAGACCATTTTTCAAGATTTGAAGCCCAAAATGAGCAAGGCTCCAGTTTGCAAAGTCATGGCATCGATGTTCATTTGGAGATACTCCTGTATAATCCTCTCCAGCCATTGACTATGTGTCAGATTTCTTGTCTCTTGTGGCCTTGCATTGGATGGTCTAAAAAAATTATGAAACGATTCCATAAAATTGCTGTTACCAGCACCAGATACGGTGTTGCTGGTACGGTTTGACTGATAATGACGAGACAGTCCCATGCTTGCCAAGTTACAACTGGGAGACTCACTCCGTGCACCACTGATGTTTAGTGGAAAAGCCAAGCTGAGATTGAGTAACAGCTTCTGCTCATACTCCTGCATACAGTTAGGTCCAGAAATATTTGGACAGTGACACAAGTTTTGTTATTTTAGCTGTTTACAAAAACATGTTCAGAAATACAATTATATATATAATATGGGCTGAGAGTGCACACTCCCAGCTGCAATATGAGAGTTTTCACATCCAAATCGGAGAAAGGGTTTAGGAATCATAGCTCTGTAATGCATAGCCTCCTCTTTTTCAATGGACCAAAAGTAATTGGATAAGGGACTCTAAGGGCTGCAATTAACTCTGAAGGCGTCTCCCTCGTTAACCTGTAATCAATGAAGTAGTTAAAAGGTCTGGGGTTGATTACAGGTGTGTGGTTTTGCATTTGGAAGCTGTTGCTGTGACCAGACAACATGCGGTCTAAGGAACTCTCAATTGAGGTGAAGCAGAACATCCTGAGGCTGAAAAAAAAGAAAAAATCCATCAGAGAGATAGCAGACATGCTTGGAGTAGCAAAATCAACAGTCGGGTACATTCTGAGAAAAAAGGAATTGATGACTGGTGAGCTTGGGAACTCAAAAAGGCCTGGGCGTCCACGGATGACAACAGTGGTGGATGATCGCCGCATACTTTCTTTGGTGAAGAAGAACCCGTTCACAACATCAACTGAAGTCCAGAACACTCTCAGTGAAGTAGGTGTATCTGTCTCTAAGTTAACAGTAAAGAGAAGACTCCATGAAAGTAAATACAAAGGGTTCACATCTAGATGCAAACCATTCATCAATTCCAAAAATAGACAGGCCAGAGTTAAATTTGCTGAAAAACACCTCATGAAGCCAGCTCAGTTCTGGAAAAGTATTCTATGGACAGATGAAACAAAGATCAACCTGTACCAGAATGATGGGAAGAAAAAAGTTTGGAGAAGAAAGGGAACGGCACATGATCCAAGGCACACCACATCCTCTGTAAAACATGGTGGAGGCAACATGATGGCATGGGCATGCATGGCTTTCAATGGCACTGGGTCACTTGTGTTTATTGATGACATAACAGCAGACAAGAGTAGCCAGATGAATTCTGAAGTGTACCGGGATATACTTTCAGCCCAGATTCAGCCAAATGCCGCAAAGTTGATCGGACGGCGCTTCATAGTACAGATGGACAATGACCCCAAGCATACAGCCAAAGCTACCCAGGAGTTCATGAGTGCAAAAAAGTGGAACATTCTGCAATGGACAAGTCAATCACCAGATCTTAACCCAATTTAGCATGCATTTCACTTGCTCAAATCCAGACTTAAGACGGAAAGACCCACAAACAAGCAAGACCTGAAGGCTGCGGCTGTAAAGGCCTGGCAAAGCATTAAGAAGGAGGAAACCCAGTGTTTGGTGATGTCCATGGGTTCCAGACTTAAGGCAGTGATTGCCTCCAAAGGATTCGCAACAAAATATTAAAAATAAAAATATTTTGTTTGGGTTTGGTTTATTTGTCCAATTACTTTTGACCTCCTAAAATGTGGAGTGTTTGTAAAGAAATGTGTACAATTCCTACAATTTCTATCAGATATTTTTGTTCAAACCTTCAAATTAAACGTTACAATCTGCACTTGAATTCTGTTGTAGAGGTTTCATTTCAAATCCAATGTGGTGGCATGCAGAGCCCAACTCGCGAAAATTGTGTCACTGTCCAAATATTTCTGGACCTAACTGTACGTGGGTCCCTTTCTATGGCTGGAATTATTTTGCCAAATTTGGACTTGTACCGGGAATCTAGTAGTGTGGCAACCCAGTAGTCATCATTACTTCTAACTCGGACAATCCGAGGGTCATGTTGTAGATTATGCAGCAAGAAGGCGCTCATGTGTCTTGCGCATCCATGCGGACCAAGTCCTCGCTGTGTTTCTGGTGGCGAGGTGATAACCGTGTTTTTTTCCTCTGACATCTCCTCCCAACCTCGTTCAACTGAAATTTGACCAAGGTCTCCCTCATCTGCTCAGTCTTCCATGCCCATCGAGAGTTCGTCCTCCATTTCTTCCTGGCCTCCTGCACCTTCCTCAACATTTTGGCTGCTACCATGCGACCTTTTTAATCGCTCTTCCCCACCGTCCCATGCCTGCCGCCTTGGTGATGCTGAACGTCTGGACCTTGTAGATGTTGGTATCCCTTGCGCATATGAATCCTCCTCTACTTCCTCCCCTTCCTCTTGTCCCACCCCTTGACTCCGAATAGTGTTTAGCGTGTGCTCCAGCATGTAAATGACTGTAATTGTCATGCTGATAATGGCATTGTCAGCGTTAAACATATTCATCGCCATGTCGAAACTGTGCAGAAGGGTGAATAGGTCCTTGATCTGAGACCACTCCAGCAGTGTAATCTTCCCCACCTCTGCATCTCTGGCCAGGCTATACGTCATAACGTATTGCACCAGGGCTCGGCAGTGCTGCCACAGTCGCTACAACATGTGGAGATTAGAGATGAGCGAACCGGTCCCGGTTCGGCTCGAGGTCGGTTCGTCGAACGGAGCTCCCGTTCGAGTTCGGCTCGTCGAACGTTCGACGAACCGAACTCGAACTGCATAGGAAACAATGGCAGGCAATCACAAACACAGAAAAACACCTAGAAAACACCCTCAAAGGTGTCCAAAAGGTGACAAACAACTCACAACACAACACAAACACATGGGAAAGTGACAAGGACATATACTCATGCGAAAAAAAAACAGCTGGACAAGGAAAAAGAGGAGGACACACAGATATATGAGTATATGCAAGGAAACATCGATTCCATTATTGTGCAACTTGAGCCCTGCTCATTTTAGGCTTCCAATCTTGATAAATTGCCTGAGCTCGCCACGTACGCCTTGGGGATCTTGTCGTGTCCTGCAGCCAGCGTTCTCTCGGAACCTGTCTTCAGGGCTGCTGGGGGTCTGCTGGCAGATAAGCACATGTGTCTGTCCACTGACAATGTGGACATGGCTCTCAGAGGACTTTTCTTCCCCTGGGTCAGCCAGGGGACGGGAAAGGCACGCGTATTTTTGAGAGTGCTTCATGCCAAGCATCTTTTTCTTTTTCAAAAGGGAAGGTCAACTGATACCAGTCAAGTGGGGTGTGTGTGGCCCAGTTAGTGGCAACGAGGGAGACTGTGGTTGGAGTACCCTCGCTGTGTTTCTAAAAGAACCAAGATGAGCAAGTCATGGCTCTCAGAGGACTTTTCTTCCCCTGGGTCAGCCAGGGGACGGGAAAGGCATGCGTATTTTTGAGAGTGCTTCATGCCAAGCATCTTTTTCTTTTTCAAAAGGGAAGGTCAACTGATGCCAGTCAAGTGGGGTGTGTGTGGCCCAGTTAGTGGAAACGAGGGAGACTGTGGTTGGAGTCCCCTCGCTGTGTTTCTAAAAGAACCAAGATGAACAAGTCATGGCTCTCAGAGGACTTTTCTTTCCCTGGGTCATCCAGGGGACGGGAAAGGCACGCGTATTTTTGAGAGTGCTTCATGCCAAGCATCTTTTTCTTTTTCAAAAGGGTGGGTCAACTGATGCCAGTCAAGTGGGGTGTGTGTGGCCCAATTAGTGGCAACGAGGGAGACTGTGGTTGGAGTCCCCTCGCTGTGTTTCTAAAAGAACCAAGATGAACAAGTCATGGCTCTCAGAGGACTTTTCTTCCCCTGGGTCAGCCAGGGGACGGGAAAGGCACGCGTATTTTTGAGAGTGCTTCATGCCAAGCATCTTTTTCTTTTTCAAAAGGGAAGGTCAACTGATTCCAGTCAAGTGGGGTGTGTGTGGCCCAGTTAGTGGCAACGAGGGAGACTGTGGTTTGGAGTCCCCTCGCTGTGTTTCTAAAAAAACCAAGATGAACAAGTCATGGCTCTCAGAGGACTTTTCTTCCCCTGGGTCAGCCAGGGGACGGGAAAGGCACGCGTATTTTTGAGAGTGCTTCATGCCAAGCATCTTTTTCTTTTTCAAAAGGGAAGGTCAACTGATGCCAGTCAAGTGGGGTGTGTGTGGCCCAGTTAGTGGAAACGAGGGAGACTGTGGTTGGAGTCCCCTCGCTGTGTTTCTAAAAGAACCAAGATGAACAAGTCATGGCTCTCAGAGGACTTTTCTTCCCCTGGGTCATCCAGGGGACGGGAAAGTCACGCGTATTTTTGAGAGTGCTTCATGCCAAGCATCTTTTTCTTTTTCAAAAGGGAAGGTCAACTGATGCCAGTCAAGTGGGGTGTGTGTGGCCCAGTTAGTGGAAACGAGGGAGACTGTGGTTGGAGTCCCCTCGCTGTATTTCTAAAAGAACCAAGATGAACAAGTCATGGCTCTCAGAGGACTTTTCTTCCCCTGGGTCATCCAGGGGACGGGAAAGGCACGCGTATTTTTGAGAGTGCTTCATGCCAAGCATCTTTTTCTTTTTCAAAAGGGAAGGTCAACTGATGCCAGTCAAGTGGGGTGTGTGTGGCCCAGTTAGTGGAAATGAGGGAGACTGTGGTTGGAGTCCCCTTACTGTGTTTTACATGCTTTTAGAAGGGCATGACATGGCTTAGAGGTTGACTTTCAGTATCTGGAAACTGTTGGCTACCAAAATGCTGCCTTTCCAACCTTTTTAACCGAGGATTTTCGAGACCTTATGCCCATCGCAGTGCCCCAAGAGCCGATGCCCAGGCGCCACTCCTTCTCCAACAAAGGCGTGCACGCGCTACACCAGCATGTCGCACTAAACATCACTGATTCCTTGAGAAACTCTGTGTGACAGGGTGCATTTCACCACAGATAATTGGCCCAGTAAGCATGGACAGGGGCGTTACATGTCGCTGACTGGGCAATGGGTTACTGTGGGGAGAGATGGAGAAGGGTCTGCTGTACAAGTCTTGCCGTCCCCACGAGTTGTGTCAATCCTTCTTCTGTATGTAGAAGTTAATACACTGCTTCTGCCTCTTCAACCTCATGTGGGTCCTCCACCTTGGCGCAAACTCTGTGTGGTCAGGCCACCCTTCCTTGTAACTGCGCACAAGGACTACCACACACCTCCTTACTATGCTGGCAGCAGAGCTCAATGCCATCAGGCGGTCAAAGGTTTACGGAAATGTGAGTCACACCGCTGAGAAGTTGTGGACGGTTAGCTCTGGAGACCGAGTTTCATCAATGGTTGTCTCCACTCAACCAGAAGCCAGGGAAGGCCGGGTGCGACAATGATGCAAACATGGGTGCGGCCCTTCGCTGTGACAATGTGACACACGTGCCTTGTATGGTTCACGTGTTGAACCTGGTTTTCCAGCAATTTTTAAAGCACTATCCTGGCCCACATGGCCTTCTGCAGAGAGCACGGTGTAACGCCTTCCTTGATCCACACACTCAGATGGGCTGTAAATGATAGGCTAGAGGGAAGCCACTCACCAAGCAGGACCCCTAGAACCCTGAAACCCTTTAACCCCTATACAGGGATTAGGAATTACACAGGGCCCAAGGTGATTAATACCTGTGGAAGGCTGCAGTTCCAGAGAATAGTAGTCAGGCAGGGTCAAAACATTAATTGAGGAACAGGAACAGAATGGGACGGCCAGGACTTAATCAGAAAACAAGCAGAGGTGAAATGCGGATCGGCCAACAAGGTACATAAACAGCAAGCAGGAAAAGTAGTCAGGTAACAAGCACACAAAATCATAAAACTGAACTGGGGGTAAAATTAACCAGAGGTTCATAGCTATGTCTGGCAGTGGTCTGCAGACAGGATGGGCATAAAAAAGGGTGTGGTGTCTTCCCATTGGTTGTAGCTGAATGATGGTATTTCATCTGTGAGATACCCACAAGCTACATTCAGCCAGAGATTCTGCATCTGTCAAGGTAATGCAGCCCAGTGGGTGAGCATAACCTGCGTCCACCTGCGCCGCTGGCATCGACTCCTCTCCCATCATCAGCACTATGCATGAAAGGAACACGTTGTCACCTGGCGACCGGAGTACAAATTGACGGAGCGTACTCCGTTGGTGACTTAACAGCCATGTGCGGCAATGATGCAAACCTGGCTGCGGGCCATCGTCAGGGCAATGTGACACACGTGCCTTGTATGGCTCACGTGTTGAACCTAATTCTCCAGCAATTTTTAAAACACCATCCCGGCCTACATGGCCTTGTGCAGCGGGCACGCTCGCTATGTGCTCACTTCCATCGTGCGCACACAGCAGCTCAACAACTTTCATCACTCCGGAAGTCTTAGGGTCTGGCAGTTAAACGCCGGAAATGCGATGTTCCGACACGCAGGAATTGGAATCTGCACATGTTGCAGCGTGTGTGGCAGCACCGCAGAGCCCTGCTGAAATACGGTATGACATATAGCCTGGGATAACTTGATCCAGAGGTGGTGCAGATCACGCTGCTGGAGTGGTGTCAGATCAAGGACCTATGCACCCTGCTACACAGTTTACAAATGTCGACGAAGATGTTTAGCACTGGCAATGTCATTCTCAGCGTGACAATTCTGGTCATCTACATGATGGAGCACACTGTAATTATTATTCAGAGTCAGGTGTTGGGACAAGAGGAAGGGGAGGAAGTACAGGAGGAGTCATATGCGGAAGGGATAACAAGATCTACGAGGTCCAGATGGTCAGCGGCACCTATGCGGCAGTCATGGTGAGGGAGAGGGATTAACAAGGGCGCATAGTATCAGCAAAAAGTGTTGAGGAAAGTGCAGGAGCCCATGAAGAAATGAAGGACGAACTGGCGATGGGCATGGAAGACTCAGCAGATGAGTGAGAACTTGCTCACATTTCGGTTGTGCGAGGTTGTGGGGAGAGGGCAGAGGAAGGAGGCACGATTCTCACCTCTCTGCCACCAACACACCAAGGACTTGGTCCTCCTGGATGCACAAGACACATGAGCGCCTTCTTGCTGCACTACCTACATGACCCTCGGATTGTACGAATTCGAAGTAATCCTGAATACTGGGTTGCCACACTGTTAAATCCCCGGTACAAGACAAAATTTGGCGAAATAATTCCTGCCATAGAAATGGACGCACGTATACAGGAGTATCTGCAGAATGTGGTACGCAATCTTAGATCTGCTTTTCCACTAAACACCAGTGCTGCACAGAGTGAATCTCAACGCTTTGTCATGGATAGGAGGAAATGGTCTTTTCCTTGTCCACATCGGAGGGACCGAGGGATGGCTGCTGTGCTGAGATGGCGTTGAGTACGGTGTCCCTGCAGAGTTGCACTTTTGGTCATATACCAAAATGAGTTGAAAAAGGACAGATGCTGGTGGAAAGGGGAACAGGTGTGTTGGAAAGGGGAAAAAAGTTTTGGTCCGTGGATTTGGTGGTTAAGCAAAAGTAACATTTGATGAAGAAACACCATCTGTTACAGTGGGACTGGCAGATTTGGATAAGGTGGTATATACTATGTTACCGCTATATAACGAAAATTAATAAGAAAAGAAAGAGAAAGGTATATATCCCCATCAGCAGTCAGTGTCCACCGTGCTCCCAGTTGGAAAAGGAGAGGTTGGCAACTGGAAGGTTTGGTGGAGGATACAGAGCTGTGTGGCTATGAAACTAATAGTAGCCTGAACCGAGTTAGACGCCATTCGGATCTGGAGACTGGGAGCCCTGTTAGCGTCACAGGAGTCACATGCCCACCCAGCCCAGGAACTCCCTGTTAACAACACAGGAGCCATTGAGTACGCTGACCGTGTGCGTAGGGGCCACACCTGTGGACAGAAGGCGCATCAGCAGCAGCAGGCCTGTTAATGCCACTGGGCTGCACAAGCAGGACTGGTAGGACAGGAGCTGGTCTTAACCGTTCTGCGTTACCAACTGTGGTGGTGGCCTGCATCGACACCCTATCCCTGCCTACCTCTGGCCTAAAGCCGCAATGGGTTCAACACATGGAGGTGTGCTCTTTCGGAGCAAAATAGAAGAATGCACACCTCCTTGTTGGCTCCAGCCCCTTTTATAACCTGGGTCCGCCCCAAACCAGGGTGAACCACCATGAACCTCCTGGAGACAAAAGTAGAGTGACACGTCATGAGTGGCATAACTAGCAACCTCATGGCTGCCATGACCCAAACACCTCACCAGTCATCGTCTGACCATCAATAATGCGGTGACAAGTCATAGGGGTGGGCCTCTGCAAGCCATTTGGGAGGACACCTGATGCCCTGTGGTCTATATGGGACCCCCACATCAGGGGCACGGCCAAAGAGTTCATTACCGGACCTAGTCTCTGATACAGTAAGTCCCTGAGCATGCTCAGTAGCATGAAATACAGTCTCTGAAAAAAGACTATCAGCTTTAGCATGGTGTCTAGGCACAAAACAGGACTTAGACCCGGCACGGAATGCAAGTACCTGTGCAAAGAGGCTTTTGACACTTAGTGTGGGAGCATGCGCTGTATCCCGAAATGAAGACTTAGCGTCAGGAATGGCACAGTCAGGCTGAGCATACTCACTAGGCGAAACACTGTAGTTAGGCTGCAGCTGGGGTAAATCGGCACACGCATGCGCACTAGCTGCCTCTCCACACTTAGACGTGGAGGAGAAATTGCTCTTCGGGTGTGAACTTGGAGATGCTGTCTATGAACAGAAGGAAAAGCTAAAGGAAGCCTCACTTTCTATCCCTCCGAATTATCAAATGCAGCAATGAATTCCCTGAGTTTGCTATAACATTAGCGTAGCAAAATGTGCATGAGGGTGTCATGTAGAGGTGCTAGAAATAGCTTGGCACCAGTGGGGCACTAATGGAATACAACAGCCAGTTCTATGATGCCACTAAATGGCAGTATTTTTTGCTATCATTATAGCTTATTAAAAACAGAGCAGGAGGGTGTCATGCACAGGTGCTGCACATAGATTTGCACTAGTGTGACTAGACAAAAGTCCAATAGCCACGTTTAGGATGCCACTAGGTTCACTGACTGTTTGCTAGTATAATGGCTTAGTAACAATGAGTTTGAGTGTGCAATGCAGGCAGAGGTGCTGCAAATATCTTTGCACTAGTGGGACTATACAGAAGTCCAATAGCCACGTTTAGGATGACACTAAGTTCACTCAGTGTTTGCTAGTATAATGGCTTAGTAACAATGAGTTTGAGTGTGCAATGCAGGCAGAGGTGCTGCAAATATCTTTGCACTAGTGCGACTATACAGAAGTCCAATAGCCATGTTTAGGATGCCACTAAGTTCACTCAGTGTTTGCTAGTATAATGGCTTAGTAACAATGAGTTTGAGTGTGCAATGCAGGCAGAGGTGCTGCAAATATCTTTGCACTAGTGGGACTATACAGAAGTCCAATAGCCACGTTTAGGATGACACTAAGTTCACTCAGTGTTTGCTAGTATAATGGCTTAGTAACAATGAGTTTGCGTGTGCAATGCAGGCAGAGGTGCTGCAAATATCTTTGCACTAGTGGGACTATACAGAAGTCCAATAGCCACGTTTAGGATGCCACTAAGTTCACTCAGTGTTTGCTAGTATAATGGCTTAGTAACAATGAGTTTGAGTGTGCAATGCAGGCAGAGGTGCTGCAAATATCTTTGCACTAGTGGGACTATACAGAAGTCCAATAGCCACGTTTAGGATGACACTAAGTTCACTCAGTGTTTGCTAGTATAATGGCTTAGTAACAATGAGTTTGAGTGTGCAATGCAGGCAGAGGTGCTGCAAATATCTTTGCACTAGTGGGACTATACAGAAGTCCAATAGCCACGTTTAGGATGCCACTAAGTTCACTCAGTGTTTGCTAGTATAATGGCTTAGTAACAATGAGTTTGAGTGTGCAATGCAGGCAGAGGTGCTGCAAATATCTTTGCACTAGTGGGACTATACAGAAGTCCAATAGCCACGTTTAGGATGACACTAAGTTCACTCAGTGTTTGCTAGTATAATGGCTTAGTAACAATGAGTTTGAGTGTGCAATGCAGGCAGAGGTGCTGCAAATATCTTTGCACTAGTGGGACTATACAGAAGTCCAATAGCCACGTTTAGGATGACACTAAGTTCACTCAGTGTTTGCTAGTATAATGGCTTAGTAACAATGAGTTTGAGTGTGCAATGCAGGCAGAGGTGCTGCAAATATCTTTGCACTAGTGGGACTACACAAAAGTCCAATAGCCACGTTTAGGATGCCACTAGGTACACTGACTGTTTGCTAGTATAATGGCTTAGTTAAAAAGAGTTGGAGTGTGCAATGCAGGCAGACATGCTGCAAATATCTTTCCACTAGTTTGACTACACAAAAGTCCAATAGCCACGTTTAGGATGCCACTAGGTACACTGACTGTTTGCTAGTATAATGGCTTAGTTAAAAAAAGTTTGAGTGTGCAATGCAGGCAGACGTGCTGCAAATATCATTGCACTAGTGTGACTACACAAAAGTCCAATAGCCACGTTTAGGATGCCACTAGGTACACTGACTGTTTGCTAGTATAATGGTTTAGTTATAATGAGTTGGAGTGTGCAGAGGACAGGAGGGTACAGTGCCAGGATTGTGGGGCTCTGGGTAGAGGAATGGAAGCCTGCCTTTCTATTCCCTCCGAATGGGGAAATGCAGCGACGAAATCCCTGACCTTGGCTACACAGACGCTGTCTCTGTTTTCAGGACCTGTCACCTATGGCTCTGACCCTGCCGGTTTGAGCCCTTAAAAGGACTGATAGAAAGTGCTCTCCCTAAGCTGTCTAGCGCTGTGTATGGAACGCATACAGCTGTATCGGCGATAGGACAAAGGACGGAGCTGCGACAGTGATGTCTGACACCAAGGACGCAGAAGAGATAATGGCGTCCTGGAGGAAAATGTCCGGTTTTATAATGCAGGGACATGGGACATGGACATCCTATCACACATGCCGTTGCTTCTCTGGCTAAAAGTCCACTTAGCTGTGTGTGTGTCTGGGATTGGCTGACATGCTGGCCCTCCCCACAAGACGCGCGCGCTTAGGGAAGGAAGACAAGAAAAAAAAAATGGCGATCGCCATTATACAAACAGCAGTGATCTGAAGGCGCTGTTCCCGCACACTATACACTGAAATGTCATAATAGTGTGAGTCACAGAGTGACTTACACTATTACAGCGGAAAGCCAGCTAGGAATTAGCTGTTTTTTTGCTGCTAGAACCGTTCTCGAACGTTTCTAGAACTATCGAGCTTTTGCAAAAAGCTCGAGTTCTAGTTCGATCTAGAACAGGCCCCAAAATCACTCGAGCCTAGAACTGGAGAACCTCGAACCGCGAACCGCGCTCAACTCTAGTGGAGAGTCGAATTCCAGCATGTCGGCACATCGCATTTCAGGCGATGAACCGGCAGGCCAAAAGACTTCTGGAGCGATGCAACTCGGTCAGCTGCGGCCGGGATAGTGAGTTAAAAATTGCTGGACAACAAGATTTAACACGTGAGCCATACAAGGCACGTGTGTCACCTTGCCCCTGCGTAGGGCCGCACCCAGGTTTGCAGCATTGTCTCACTCAGCCTTCCCTGGCTGCAGGTTGAGTGGGGACAACCATTTAGTAAACTCGTTCGCAAGAGCTGACCACAACTCCTCAGCTGTATGACTCTTATTTCCAAGACATTTCAAGGTAAAGACCGGCTGATGCCATTGAGCTCTGCTGCCAGCATAGTAAGGAGGTGTGCGGGATTCCTTGTGCGTAGTTACAACGTGGGTGGCCTGACCAGGCAGGCTTGGGGCGGAGGTGGAGGACCCAGACAAGGTTGAGGAGGCAGAAACAGTGGAGGAACTTCTACATAAAGAGGATTGATGCACAAGTCGTGGAGACGGCAATTCTTGTTCAGCAGACCCTTCTCCATCCCTGACCATAGTTACCCAGTGCCCAGTCAGCGACATGTAACGCCCCTCTCCATGCTTACTGGTTCAAGTATCAGTGGTGAAATGCACCCTGTCACACACAGAGTTTCTCAAGGAAGCGGTGATGTTGTGTGCGACATGCTGGTGTAGCGCAGGCACACCTTTCTTGGAGAAGTAGTGGCAACTGGGCATCTGGTACTGGGGCACTGTGACTGACATAAAGTCTCAAAAATCCTCTGTGTCCTCCAGGTGGAAAGGCAGCATTTCGGTAGCAAAGAGCTTACAGAGGGTGAAAGTCAACCACTTAGCTTTGTCATGGCCTGGAGGAAATGGCCTTTTATTTGTTCACATTTGAGGGACCAAGATCTGGCTGCTGTGTGGAGACTTTGTTGAGTAGGGTGTCCCTGGAAAACTGCAGGTTTGTGAGGAAAGTGCAGGCGGAGACATGATGTTGCCTTCATCCAAAGTTGGTGCTTTTAATGTCTGAGAGAGCTCTACACCAGCACTTGTTTCCCCTTCCAAAACAACTGACTACCTGCCAAGCAAACTGCCTGTTGCGGTTAAAGAGGTGGAAGGTCTGCGTGGAAAAACATGTGTGACAGCTGTCCCCACAGTAAGAGAGGATGAAGAGCGTGCGGATGCACTTCAAGGGGCAGACGGTGGTTGGCCCGCTTCACTAGGCCGCATTGTAGCATGGTGAGCTTCCCTCTGTGACTTATGCTTGTTAATCATGTGACGGTTCATGGAAGAAGATGTCAAACTAGTGAGGTTTTGGCCTCTACTTATAGATTGGCAAAAAATCTTACAGATCACATGATTTGGGAGATCCTTTGCGATGTCAAAAAAGGACCAGGCTAGGCAAGGCTTAGAGGCCATGCGACCTGCAGAGCCACCCCAACTTGTGCTCAGAGGCAGAGTTGTGGCTGAGGATGCAGTTGTTTACATGCTTACAGTACTCCGACTCTGTCCAGGAAGGCGCAAGGTAACTTCCTCGTCAGTCGCATCCTCCTCCACTGCCTCTGGTGACCTCCTCGAGTGCCTGACTGTGGGTTGACAGTAGGTGGGATCTAGAACTTCATCATCAAGCGTTGTGTTTGCACTCCCCTTGCCTTCAGACCTAACCTCTTCCTGCCCTGACTGAATAGTGAAGTTGTCATCCCAATCAGGTATCTGCGTCTCATCATCATCAGCATGTTCCTCATTGTCTACACCAACAGGTGTTACAGTTTGGGAATGAGGGTCTATATTATGCTCAGAAACTTGGTCATCAGGGCCTGAATCTGACTCTCAAAGCTTCTGGGCATCACTGCAGACCATTTCCTGGTCTGTACTCACTGTAGCTTGGGAGCAGACCTCTGATTCCCAGGCTATAATGTGACTGAACAGCTCTGCAGACTCAGCCATCTCTGTTACACCATACTCTGCAGGGCAGGTGGAAACTTGAGAGCTGGGAGAATGCAAGTGCGATTGGGGTGACAACGCAGAGGACTGTTGTTTTTTGGATGTTGAAATTGAGGTGGAGGAGAGGCCACTTGTTGGAGCACTTAAGATCCATTCAAGCATGTTCTTTTTTTGTGCATCATCTACCTTTGTTACAGTTGTTCGGTTCCGTAAAAAAGGTAGCACATCCGATTGTCCACGGAAAGTAGTAGACATCTTACGTTTGCTGGAAGAAGGCCTTTCTTCAGCAGATGTTAATGGAGCTTTCCCACCTACCCCACGGACATAAACTTTTTTTCCTTTTCCAACACGCCTGTTCCCCTTTCCACCAGCATCTGTCCTTTTGCCACTCATTTTGTTAGCAACAAGATTGGACACTTAAATTTGGTAACAAAAATGAAGAGGTGGTGGAGATTGCAGAGGTGATCTAGCTTTATTGACAGCAATTAGAATTGCGTAGCAAAAATGGACAGGTGTGTAGCATGCACAGGTGCTGTACCGTGATTGGCAGCAAAGGAACACTAAGATAGTATCCCAGACAATTTTAGTATGCCCCTAAGGCGGGCTTTGCACACTACGACATCGCAGGTGCGATGTCGGTGGGTTCAAATCGAAAGTGACGCACATCCGGCGTCACTTGCGATGTCGTAGTGTGTAAATCCTAGATGATACGATGAACGAGCGCAAAATCGTCGTCATCGTATCATCGCTGCAGCCTCCGACATTACCATAATGCCGGGGGAGCGACAGGTACGATATAGTTCCTCGTTCCTGCGGCCGCACACATCGCTGTGTGTGAAGCCGCAGGAGCGAGGAACTTCACCTTACCTGCCTCCCGGCTGCAATGAGAAGGACGGAGGTGGGCGGGATGTTTACATCCTGCTCATCTCCGCCCCTCCACTTCAATTGGCCGCCTGCCGTGTGACGTCACTGTGATGCCGCACGACCCGCCCCCTAAGGAAGGAGGCGGGTCGCCGGCCAGAGGGACGTCGCACGGCAGGTATGTGCGTGTAAAGCTGCCGTAGTGATAATAATCGCTACGGCAGCTTTCACTATATATCGAACGTGCGACGGGGGCGGGACTATCGCTGCAGCATCGGTAACACATTGTTACCGATGTTGCAACGTGCAAAGCCCGCCTAACAGTGGCAGCACAATTTGCAATTAGAATTGCGTAGCACAAATTGACAGGTGTGTAGCATGCACAGGTGCTGTACCGTAATTGGCAGCAAAGGAACACTAAGGTAGTATCCCAGACAATTTTAGTATGCCCCTAACAGTGGCAGCATAGTTTGCAATTAGAATTACGTAGCTAAAAATGGGCAGGTGTGTACAATACAGAGGGGGTCTAGCTTTATTGACAGCTGAAGAACCAACACTGACTATCCCAGTTAATTTTAGTATGCACTAACTTAGTATTCCAGACACTTTTAGGATGCCACAAAAAGTGTCAGCTCTTTGGGGAAATAAAATAGCATGGCAAAAATGGGCAGGTGGGTAGAATGCTCGGGTGCTGTAGGTAGCAGAACAATAGCCCAGCACAGCGTTTGCACGGACCTGCCTAGCAGCTATGGCTATGAACGCCTGTAAATCAACCCTGAAAGTGCTTAAATAACCAGTAGTCCCTAATCTCTAAAGCACTGTGTAGACTGCACTGTATCTCTATAGCCTGCTTTACACGCTGCAATGTATCTTACAATGTGTCGGCGGGGTCACATCGTAAGTGACGCACATCTGGCATTGTAAGTTATATTGCAGTGTGTAACTGCTACGTGCGATTGCGATTGAACGGTAAAACATTAATTGCACGCACGTCGTACATTCCTTATGAATTGTACGTCAGATTGTTCATCGTACCCGGGGTAGCACACATCGCAGTGTGTGACACCCCGGGAACGATGAACAAATCTTACCTACGTCCTGCGGCTCCCGGCCGGTAATGCGGAAGGAAGGAGGTGGGCGGGATGTTTACGTCCCGCTCAGCACCGCCCCTCCGCTACTATTGGCCGGCTGCCGCGTGACGTCGATGTGACGCCGAACGTCCCTCCCACTCCAGGAAGTGGACATTCGCCGCCCACATCGAGGTCGTATGGAAGGTATGTATGTGTGACGGGGGTTAATCGTTTGTGCGGCACGTTCAACAAATTAAACGTGCCACACATACAATGGGGGCGTTGCATATCGCATATGATATCGTATGCAAAATTTCAACGTGTAAAGCAGGCTTATAGTGCACACAGCAGCAGCAGCGGGAGCGGTGACTGTCACCCACACGCAGCAGAGAGATAATGGCGGTGACGGGGAAAATGGCCATGTCTTATAAGGCAAGGACATGTGACATGCACAGCCTATGACACATGCCCTTGCTTGTCTGACAAAAATCTACTTTGCAGTGTGTGTGTCTGTGATTGGCTGACAGCCTGGCCTGCCCCACTGTACGCACGGTTAGGGAAAAAAAAAAAATGGCGATCGGCATTCTCTCAGCCCTCAGCAGCAGCACTGATCTAAACCCTGCCCCCGTAGCACACTATACGCTGAATTTTGATAATAACATGATTCACAGTGACTCTATTACAGTGAAAAGCCAGCTAGTAACTAGCTAGGCTTTTTGTTGATTGAACTGTTCTTGAACGTTACTCGAACTGTCGAGCTTTTAGCAAAAGGCTCGAGTTCGTCGAACAACTTGAACACCCCCCAAAATCACTCGAACATGAAATTGTCGAACCTCGAACCTCGAACATCACTCAACTCTAGTTACAAGTAGAGATGATGAGATGTCTATTGAGTTGGATGTAGGGGAAATATACAAGTGTTACCTGCTGGAGGGGCATCACTCACCATTAGTAAATAAAAGAGCCTGTTTTTCCCTCCTTTGCTGCTATGCAAAATATTGACACAACGGGGCATAAAATATATGTAAAATCCCCAACCGCAACTGCTGTTATGGAGTGCAACTTACACAAGGTTAATTTTAAGACAGTGACCACCGTATCTGCCACATAACAGTATATCCATTTGGATAAAATACATTAGGTGAGCTGCATTGCTGGAGTAAATTAATTCTTCAACAATGATAATAATGAGGTTTTTTATTCACAATGAGATTCAGGGCCATACCAGTGCCTTTATCAAGTGAAAACATTTTTTACTGCAGGATCTATCCACCAGTCAAAGGGCAGCAGCAGCTATTTTTCTTAATACCCACGTGGGAGTTGTGACAGGCACAACTTCACCAGGGGAATGTCAACCAAGCACTCACCTACTCCCCCTCCAAAGGGTCTCACACTAATGCAAGCTTTGTTCCCTACATATAGATTTATCTACATAAAAGTATAAAAAAGAGAATTGATAAATAAGGGAGCATAGGTCTCTCCATTGAGGTGGACTGCACACATTTCTTTTGTAAAAGGCAGTAAAATACGTATGGTTCTAAATCAGTCGTCGTGATCTTGGATAGGAGAGAATTCAGTTCCTACACAAATGGAAAACTATGCACATGTTTCTTGGACACAAAAAAGGCTAACTGATGATGCAATAGAGGGAGAAAAAGAAGAAGAATACAGAAAGTAGTAGATAAAGATGATGATGAGGATGATGACAAATATCAGGCACTACTTCTGTTTGTGGACTGGCTACAACAAAGATGATCACAAGCAAAAAAGGTGCCAGCTTGAGCCTTGCTCATTTTGCTGGTCAGTTTTCTTTCTCCACATGAGCGGGTGATGCCATTTGCTGACAGAGAGACATAGCTCCAAATTGATATTTGCCACTAATTATTTTGAAACAGCACAACCTGCACAATGCAAGTAATTGGTCCTCCAGCAATGTGAACAAGAATTTCTACACCCGAGATTCCTGTACATAGAACTTGCCTCCACCATGACCACCACCAGAGCTTTCAAGCACTGTTAAGCCATTTATACTAATATTAGACATGCATCACCTAATTCCTAGTTGACCACAGAAGAAGCAGATTTTACCGAAGAAGATTTGCTGGTTGGAAATCTGCTCTGCTTTATAGCAATGGCTCTACCACCCTCCCCCTCTGATGACATCACGTCCTCAACACCCTGGTCAGTTTTCCAGTCAGCAGAAATATTATCCATGATTCGGCAACAATTGTCACAGTGTGGGAAATTTTCTGAGCCCCTTGCTCTGATACACACCTTGAGACTTGCCCTGACCACTGCCAGTGTCCTCACCACCATGGCTTACAGTGACAGCAACATAGCTAGGTATTTGAATTGTGTCCTTCATCTCACTGTGCTCAATATCATTCAAGTATAAATACTGCCTGTGGGAAGCCACCACCAATCATTTTACAGGCCGATTAGACATCCATTACAGGTAGTGTAGGGCTACAGGCATGCATTTATAGTCAAAAGGAACAAAGCTATTACATTTTATATATTTAGTCTGAAAATTGGTCAGTGTTTACAAAAATATACAAAAGATGTTACAAAGGGGACAGAGCAATACAGTATATTTAAATGCATAAAATGAAAAGTATAAACAAAAGAAAAGTAGAAAAGGATTGAATCTGTGGTTGCAGGGGTAGCACAATTCTCTTTTTTGAAGGAAGTGTTCCAGTAGAAATATGGGATAACCCATGCAGAAGTGTATCTTAACACAGGTTACGTCCACATACCTCCCCTCTGCGGACTCATAAGTAGACTGTACTTCAGAAAACAATACCATCTGTTTCAGTCTTAGAAAATTATGAGATTCCGAATGTTTACAATATCTTTGCTGCTGTTGGTCTTATGGGGAGATATTACAGTCATCTTTCCTATCATTATTTTATCTGTTCTTAGATAGAACACATGGCATAGATATTTTCGTCTATCTGGCTGATATCCATTTGATGGAATCCCGGCCATCATGCTGCGGTGTGAGACAATGCTTTGCATTTGCCACTTTATCATGATTATTAAAATATGACTTTTCTATCTATTATATCAACGCAGTTCATAAAACCTTAGTTCATCATTTACAGTATATAAAAGGAGACAATGGAATTTGAATTTCTCTGTATGTTTTGTTTTCAAGCTGATGCTCCTATCGCTACTGGTCATAAATTGTCCATTCTCTGCATTGCTGTGCAAGCTAAAGACTGGCCTCAAATCTTCTATACATTAGAAGATTTTCTTCAATTACGTATTTCCAAAGGATGAGGTCAGCTGCATAGGGGTCCTGTAGTGGTGAAGTGTCAAATTGCAAGCTCTTGCTTCAATTCCAAATTATGTTGAAGTCATGTTTTAATAGATTGATCTTCTCATAACATTACTTTATGACACATCTCTCTTGTTAGAGGTGGCATAGGAGACTGATTTACAGATCGTCTCCCATGCCCATCTCACAGCACAACCTCTCTGAATCTCACCATAACCTCTCCTTCTTGGACTCGGAAAGGGACTTCTCTGTAAGGTCACTCAGCACCTCAAGACTGGCATCTATGAGTAGTGCAGTTTGAAACTTCTGTCTAGAGGTATCCAGAAGTGATGTTAAGGGTAACACCTCACAGGAACCCTGGGTCAATAACTAGTTCTGCTGCTGCCGATGCTGCTGCTGGTGCTGCTGCTTCTAGACAGTCAGCTCAGCTGTCAGTTTAATGTTAGGTAGTTGAGATAGACAGGAGAGTGATTGTGTAAAATAGGGATGGGCAGTGCAGGGAAAGGTGTGTGCCACAAATCAGCATTTCATGATAGAAATATGGATTGCTACTTGTGAGTGCCTGCTAAAGAGTTGTCAGTGAACAATTTAGAAAGGTATTGCTATTTATTACTGCCTGCACCAAATTAGGCACTGACCCACCTTTCTAGGTATTGTTAGTTAGAAGTGCCTGCTGTAAATTTGCTAGTGAACTAGCTAAAGAGGTCTTGGCACTTTACGCAATAAATGCAGTGAACCACATTTCTAGCTATTGGTACTTTTAGTGCCTTCACAATATTGCCATCTCAGGCAAGAAATAAAAAAAAAAACCTTTTGTGCCAGGTGTCTGACAGGTGAGGGCATAGGGTTGCAAAACATCACGATGAGGTAGTGGTGAAAGGGTGAATAGATGGGGTGTTCGAGGTGTATGTGTGGCACATTCTAATCTTAGTCAAAGCTCTAGTGAGCAGATACTGGCTCATCCTTTCAAAAAGAAAAATGAGAAGAACTTCAATTTCTGAACAGCCTACCCCACTCACCATACTATCTCCTCACATATAACCCTCACTCTTCATACTGTTTCCTCAAACTTCCCCACTTCGAATTCTGCCTCCTAACACATGTCTCTCCCCATTCAGTCCCCTTACAATAAAATAAATTCCAATAAGTTTTTGGTTTATTTATCTCCATTGGAATTCTTAACAGACCAACATTCATTGCTCTTATGAGTTACATAAGAAGCAAATTCATATGACCTGGTTATGGCTTCAGTTGTACTTGAAATGGAATTTAAGGAACCGTGTGTTTTATTTTCTCTGAAATGGATGTCAGCTTGACAAACGGCTTAGTGAAAGGTTGAATCGCACTTCTGGGGGTTGCAAAATACAGCTGCTCAGGAGACATCTAAGCCCAACAGCACCCCCTGCCGGTTGTGCCCAAATCAAGTGTGCCACATGCCTTTTTCCCCCCTAAATACAGTACGCTCCTGGAGAAGGCTGAGTTGATGCACCTGACACCTTGAGCCTCCTCTCCTGCTGATGGAATGTTCAACAATAATTTTTTTTTTTGCAATATACATGTAGAATCACACATTGTTTGAACTAACAATTACCTGTAAATTTCATTAAATTCAACATGGACCTCATTTACAGCATATCTTTTCGACCATCTATATACTGTATATCACATTAAATTTCCTAAAATGACTTACCGTAAGTGCTGCACTTAGCTCATAGGAAAAAGAAAAGTATTTTAGAGATGAGAGAACAAATTTGAGTGGAATTGAATTCTTTTTGAATTTTACTAAAATCCGTATTGTCCAATATGCTCATATTTTGCAATTAGCTTCTGCACAGATTCAGCAAAAGTGAAGTTGCTGGTTGCCATTTTTCTGAGCCAAAAAAATGGCATCAAAATGTTAAAAATAAAAAAAGCCTATACTCTCCTTACCGATCATCTTTCCATCAGTTCTTGCGACATCATTGTTGTTAAATAGGCTGTTAGTTACCACTAGTTAGCATCTCTTGATTTTTTTCATATAAAGAGACCCCAGAGCATAGTAAGGGACATTAAATTTACAGATAATAACATCTCTGTGGAACAAATTTACCAGAAAAATCTGCGTGAACAGGCAAATTTGAGTTTTGCCTGCTCTTCTCCCCTCTATTAATTTTGCAATATTGCAGATATTTCATAGCAATATTAAGTTGAGATGAGTGAATAGATTGATTCCACACACCAATCTCATTCTTTTTGTTCATACAAGGTAAAATGTTGCCAAGCGGCTTTACGTCAAGGTGACAAAAGCCATAAAGTGGACGAATTGCTGCTGTACATCAATCAGTAAATTATACTGCTTCCCCATCAACTTCAGCTGGGAATTGTCATGAGCTAAAAAGCCCAGAACATACTTCCGTCCTTATAATCGGGCAAAGTAACGTATGGTCCCTGCATCCTGAATTAATTCTGCTACATTTCTTTACAAAATATACTTGATTGAGGAAAGGGGTGACTATGCCCAGCAACGTATCTGCTCAATTCAACTGTTCTAAGAGGCGAAGAATACCCTCCTGAAAAAAGTCACCTGATTTGAGACAACACATACTGCAATTTCATACTGAATAAATCATGTCTGTACCAGCATAAAGTGGTGACAGACTATATAATACAACAGTCAAACTGGAGTATACAGTGACATGCAAAAGTCTGGTCACCCCTTGCCAAAATTACTATTATTGTGCAAGCAAGTTGAAGGTAAAATGATCTCTAAAAGGCATAAAGTTAAAGATGACACATTGCCTTTGTATTTTAGGCAAAAAAAATATATATATATATACAGTACAGACCAAAAGTTTAGACACACCTCATCTCTAGAACAACTATTAAGAGGAAACTTTGTGTAGCAGGCCTTCATAGTAAAATAGCTGCTAGGAAACCACTGCTAAGGACAGGCAACAAGCAGAAGAGACTTGTTTGGGCTAAAGAACACAAGGAATGGACATTAGACCAGTGGAAATCTGTGCTTTGGTCTGATGAGTCCAAATTTGAGATCTTTGGTTCCAACCACCATGTCTTTGTAGAAAAGGTGAACGTATGGTATAAGATGTCCAAGTCCCTTCAGTAATAGAGTGAACCAGCAGTCATCTACAATGGATGAGATCTGTCTCTGCCTCAAGATCTCATCCATTGTAGATGACTGCTGGTTCACTCTATTACTGAAGGGACTTGGACATCGTATACCATGGACCTATAAGGACTGCATCGTCTTCAATGATAATTATATTTGTGCAATGTTCATTACTGCTTGGAGACCTTTATTGCAGTCTGAAAGTTAAGTTCGTCTATTTATTGTCTTATATATGACATCGTGTCCCTATGTGTGAATCTGTATTCTATCTAAATTGTATCAATTTGTCCAGTTTGTCTATGTCTATGTCTAACATTTTATCTTATGTTTCTTGTCCAAAGGTGGTCATTTTTCAGCCTTCCTTACCTTGGCCATGAAACTGAGTATGGCATACCTTGTGCTTTTTGATACTCCAGTAACGTTGCAGCTCTGAAATATGTCCAAACTGGTGGAAAATGGCATCTTGGCAGCTTCACACTTGATTTTCCTCAATTCATGGGCAGTTATTTTGCGCCTTTTTTGCCCAACACGCTTCTTGCGACCCTGTTGGCTTTTTGCCATGAAACGCTTGATTGTTCGGTGGTTACGCTTTAAAAGTTTGGCTATTTCAAGACTGCTGCATCCCTCTGCAAGATATCTCACAATTTTGGACTTTTCAGAGCCCGTCAAATCTCTCTTCTGTCCCATTTTGCCAAAGGAAAGGAAGTTGCCTAATAATTAAGCACACCTTATATAGGGTGTTGATGTCATTACACCACACCCCTCCTCATTACAGAGATGCACATTACCTGATTTACTTAATTGGTAGTTGGCTCTCAAGCCTATACAGCTTGGAGTAGGACAACATGGATGAAAATTATCATGTGATCAAACTACTCATTTGCCTAATAATTCTGCACACAGTGTAATATTCATTTCACTTCCGCAAATCAATATTCCCCCATTTAGTATTCTGCACCTCTCTTTACCACCACAATGGCCAGATGCTGAAACACTAGGCATCTTCATGACTTCTTGACATTACAACATTATGACATGCATGTGCAGGGACATCACTGATGCCTAGAGTGAGCATCATGCTGTAGGGCCAAACAATATGCATGCATATTCGTAGTCAGAAACCCTGGCCTAGCATGAAGATGTTTAGGGTTACAGTGCACAGTTGCAGTAAAAAGAAATGCCGAAGACCTATGGGTACAGATTAGAGATAAGGGAAGCCATGGAAGTTCAGTTCGGCGGGTTGAGCCAGACTTTAGATAAAGTTCGATTTGGGAACCGGACTTGATGAACCCCAATGGAAGTCACTAATTGGGCAGTTTGGGTCTAAGTCCACATGCATCCAGCCATAAACAGATCACTTCTGGGACAGGTGAGTGGGGGGGGTTCCATTTTTTGGTGGGTGCACACTACATCCGATCACACTGTTGTTACCCCCAGTGTGAGACATTCAAACACTACAAGAAGCTTGCACTGGGCTAAGCTCCGAGCATAGTAAAGCACTAAAACTCCAAACCTGAATTCTGTTTTTTAGAAAAGTCTGTGTATGGTACGAAGAATGAAGAACGAACCTTGGGTTTGCTCATCACTAGTAGAGATTAGTGGGCCTGTGGATGTTCAGTATAGGTGGCTTCAGCCGGACTTTAGATAAAGTTCTGTTTGAGACCTGAATTTGACCTAACCCCATTGGAAATCACTGATTCGGCAGTTCGGCTCTACACCCACATACAGCCAGCCATAAACAGAGCACTTCCAAGGGAGGGAGAGCGGGGTTTTTCACTTTTGCTTGTACACACTACATCCAATAATACTGATTTTGCACCCAGAGTGAGCTATTTAAACACTGCAAGCAGTTTGCACTGAGGGTACCTCACAGTTTGCACCGTGAGGCTCACTCGAGTGGTTATCATACATAGAGCACCCGAACTCCAAACTCGAACACTGATTTTTTTTTGTAAAGTCTGTGTTCAGTGTAAACATTAAACTTCACTCGTTGGATTCACTCATCTCTATGTACTGGTAAAGAAAAATATTATTTTTTTTTTCTTTTTTAACCTTTGCTGGCCCTCTATTCTTTAACAAAATGAGGGATAGCCATCTGCAATTTTGCTGAATCCACGAGGAGAGAATTACAAAAAAACCGCTTTTCGTATATTTGGATTTTTCAAAAATTTCAGTAAAATTTAATTCCACCTTTATAAATCCACCCTCTAGTTAGCGCGACTAATGCTGGATAGCATTTTCTTCAATTCTTCCTTAAAACAAGATGTGAAGGAAAGGAAAATATTTACATGTACCTTGGGATGAATTACTTTATTGTAAGCAGAGTAATGGATTTGAGACAAGATTGGTCCATTAGCACCTTGAATGAAAAAAATGAAATTTTTGGTTGAAGACAACTTAACAGCCATTTTCACTTTTGCATCTATGATGACATGACTTTTTTGTTAATTGAAATCTTAACTGACAGACAATTTTGCCAGTTTTTGCTTGAGAAGATATGCTAGATAACAGCAACTCTATTACTGTAACTAAAGGCGTATTTCCATCTTATAAAAGGAATAACATTAAGTATCTTTCGAATATACTATTCATTCATGGTCAGCTAGGGTCCACCCTATGGGATCTCCACAAATCTTTACACCAAAAGTTCACCCTGAACATTGAAGCTCTTGGCCATTCAGGTAGGTGCAAATTTGCTGTACAAGAAAAGACTGTAAAAACTACAGAGCAAAGTCAGAGGTTCAGCCCTTCACCCCACATATTATAAAGTAGGGAAATTTTCCTTTTAGTATACATTTTTAGTAGGACTATAAGAGGAACAACAGAAATAAGAGTTCTAGTAAAAGAAGCTCCTGCATTATTATTTTATTAACACTCCCTGTTCTACATGTTCATCATAGTTCAGGAGCCAGCATGTGCCCATAAATATTGAAATGTAATTTAAAGAGGATAAACACTGCAGTGCATGCTCAATGGTGCACAAACAACATCAGCAACATAATCTCAGGGAGTAATGGGCTACTGTGACAGTTTTGTGCCTGCTGAAGGCCTCCATCATCACCATATTGGCATTCCTGTGAAGCTCAGCTATACATACATATACAGTTCAGTCCAGAAATATTTGGACTCTGACCGAATCTTTGTGATTTGTTCTCTGTATGCTATACTGCTATTTTTTTTTTTAGATGAAACAACTGATATGCAATTGTAGTGTAGACTTTGTTTAATTAAAAGGCATTGAATAAAAATATACTGTGAAATTGTATATTAATTGGAACCATATTCCTATAAAGACTCCTCATTTCAAGGGCTCAAAAGTAAAGGACAAATTAATTTTAACATAATTACATTTTCATTTTTAGAACATCATAGAGAATCCTTTACAGGCAATAACTCCATGAAGTCTTGAAGCCATGGACAACACCAAATTCTGGGTTTCCGCCTTTGTGATGCTTCAGTTGTGTCTTAAGTTTTGTATTAAGCATGAGAAAACCTTAAAAATATCTTAATGGGGTTGAGATCGGGTGATTATCTTGATCATTGCAGAATATTCCACTTCTATGTCTTAAAAAAATTCCTGTGTTGCTTTCACAGGGTGTTTATGACCATTGTCCATCTTTACTGTGAATCAACCTTGCTGCATTTGGTTGTATCTGAGCAGAAAGTATCGCCCTGTATAATTCAGAATTCATCCAGCTGCTTCTGTCTTCAGTCACATCATCAATAAACACTAGTGACCCAGGGCCATTGGAAACTATGCATGCCTATGCAATCACACTGTCTCCACCATGTGTTACAAATGATGTGGTGGGCTTTCGATCATGGATCATTCCAAGCCTTTTCCATGCTTTCTTCTTCCAATCATTCTGGTATAGGTTGGTCTTAATACCATCCATCCAAAGGATGATTCCAGAACTGGGATGGCTTTTTTAATGTTTTTTGGCAAAGTCTAATTTGGCCTTTCTATTTTAAAGCTAATTCATGGTTTGCACCTTGTGGTGAGCCATGTGTATTTACTCCCATGAAGTCTTCTCTTTATGGTAGACTTAGATACTGCAAAACCTACCTCCAGGAGAATGTTCTTCACTTGGATCAATGTTTTGAAAGGATTTTTCTTCAAAATTGAAAGGATTCTGCGCTCATCGATCACTTTTATCTTCCATGGAAGTCCAGTCCGTTTGAGTTCCAAAGCATAACAGTGCACTGGGTTTTTTTCAGAACATTTCTGCTAAAAATTTCTAATGGATTTCTTTTTTTTTTTATTTCAGCCCAATGATGGTCAGTTTTACTTCCATTAAGAATTGCTTTGACCGCATGTTGTGGGTTCAAATCAACAGCTTTCAAATCCAATGCAATACCTGTAATCAGCTCCAGACCTTTTAGCTGCTTAACTGATGATGGATTAATGGGGGAATAGCCCATAAAGCTCATTAACACTAGAAGTCCCAGAAATTTCGAGCTCCCCCCTGAATTTCCAAAAGAGGGTCAAATGATCCTTAGTCCAAACTGACCTAACTAACTAGAAACTAAATGGCTAAACTCAATGGAAAACAACAACCTCCTGTGGTGCGACAGTAATGGCCTTAATTACAGAACAAAAGATGGTGATTATAGGATGTTAGCTAAAATCCTTCAGATCATTCGATCATTCGACCCGTCCATGGGTTCCAAAGGTAGAAATATTAAATGATCCCTCTCTGGGACTTCTAGTGTTAAAGAACTTTTGAGATAATTGTAAAATAAGTTTTGGTCCCTTGAAAAAGAGACAGCTACTGTACATATTAACCCCTTCATGACATATGACTTATATTTATAGCATATGTTGTGTCCCTTGCTTTGATGCGCCAAGCACGCATCTTTCCCTACACATGAAGGCCGATCTGATCAGCTGACATGTGCCTTTAACAGCCACCTTTGAATTGGAGATCCGCCTGCCACTGTTAAATTGTTAAATGCTTTGTCAATATTTGATAGGAGGATTTAACACTCATATCATTCCCCAGTGCACCCCTAACATCATTGCAGGGCGCCGATTGGTCGTCTTGACAGCTAGGAGTCAGGTGATTACCTCTGTGTATATCATATGTATTTCATGAAGATCTTCATGTGAACACCAGCATAAGATGACATGGTTTTAGCTATAAAGAGATGTGCTGATCTTACAATCACAATTTAAAATCCACTACGGGGACTAGTAAATACAATAAAAAGTAAAATTAAAAGTTTTTAAAAATATGAAGAAAGCCCCACAAAAGTTCATATGACTTCCATTTTGCCCCATTGAATATACAACTTAAAATAAAAAATATAAATATATTTGGTACATATTTGGTTCATAAACATCCAATCTATCAATATATGAAATAAATTAATCCGATCGGTAAACAGCATAACGAGAAAAAAAACAAAAAAAACCTAGAATCAAGGTGTTTTTGCTTTCACAACATTGCAATAAAAGGAGACCAAAACATCACAACTAGACCGAAAAAGTATCAGTGGAAACATGTTCTCAGGGTGCAAAAATTTAGCCTTCACAGAGCCCCAGGACTCCTGGCAAAGAAGCATCGAAATGTGGGATGGGGTGTCGGGGACTCTAAAACACAGCGACTTATTCACAGTAAGTGCTTTTTTCATAATTGTATTGCTGTGTATACACTGTGTTTATAGAGAGGACTATAACACTTGTAAGGCTGTACATATAGCAAACGCTATTCACTATGTTCATTTCGATTTCAAACAGTAACAGTATGGTGCTTAGTACTGCTTAGAACTGCATACTAATCACCCCAGTTTCTGTCACTGTCCATGTGTATTATGAAGGGAAAGTTATATTTCATATATTGCATACACTGGACACTAGTTATCATTATGCATTTATTTATAGCCACAGCACTTTATGTATGTATCTTGCATAAGACCACTATCAGCATATCTGTACTAATTATGTTCAAACTGATTGTTTACTTAATGGCCTTTTATGCTGTTTTTTAGTTCAATCACTAAACAAGCTTTATTGTATGTATATGGGTCCCTGCTCAATCAGTAACCTTTGTATATTTTACTTATTCAGTAACTTCCTCTTTTACTCTGAAACCATTTTAACTATAGCTAAATAAAATATGTTTTTATTTGCATAATGTACTCATCTGTGTTCTTCTTTGCTATATATACTTATTGAGTTATATTCCTGTAGATTAGCTATAGGTGGGCATTACTGTGATACTTATATAAGAGTTTATGTGCAGTAACCTGTGTGTGTGATGCCCCTGGACTATTCAGGGCATCACAGGGTACTGCACTTCCTGCCCTTTGGTGCAGTATTCAATCCCTCATGGTTCTGGGTTCCCAACCTGTAGTACTGCCTCCATCAGCATCCAAAATCCAAACCACGCCTCCCACCACACGCTGTCAGGCACACCAGTGGGCTGCTGAGCTGGAATATGGCCGTCCACCTAGGGGTCAGGCAGACTGGTGGGAGGTGAAAGAGGAGTCGGCTCCAGGGGGGCAAAGTGAGAGGAAGCTGGGGGTTGGAGCTCCCAGGAAGACAGAGGAGTGTGTGGATCCCTGTTTATGGCAGGTTGGGTCGCAGACGGTGGTCTGGGCCTGGAGGAGTCGGAGACCCGGTCGTAGGTATTGAGGCTGGGCACCTAGACCTGGTCTGGGAGGACAGGAGGCATCTGAGACTAATAACCAGTCCGTCCCAAAAGCACAGCAGGGTACAGGACCCTAGGTCGGGGAGTAGCTTCAGGCAACCCGGCAATTAACCTGTGGAGGATAGTGATTTTATGGACTGTCCTCAGGAAGCTCAGAGATCAGGGGCACTAGCGCAATCAGGGGGATAGGGCTTTCCAACCCAAGCAGCCCACAGAAATCCCATGTGTGAGCTCTTGAGAGCACAGCTCCTATACCCAGAAGGAGGGAGCGGGGCCCGAACAGCTTTAAGCCTACGAGCCACAAGGACACTTTAAAAATTTGTGCAAGGAGGCAGGCTCTGGATCACCCAGCAGTACTACAGGGGACGGATACCCGGACGGGCTCCCCCAAGAGGGCAGCGGCACCCAGAGACTTGGTTTACCTTGTTGTCAGAGTCTGCTTTGCGGTCGCATCATCACCAACACTGCCTGAGTGAGTACATGGTTCTCCCCTGCTTCCAACTGGCCCTGCGCACCCACGCTCCACCATCACACAGAGTCCCTGGGTCTCCCCTACCGTGGAGGGAACGTCATCTGGCTGCTCCACTTCATCTCCCCCGGGTACTCCCATCGGCAGCGGCGCCTTACCGCGAATCACGGGTGGCGTCACAAACTCTTATCCCCTGTAAATAGTCCCCCTTTTTACAGTTGAGTGGCCACGAGCCCCCGAGTCCGGAGAGCCTCGAGCGACAGTAGCGACCCCGGATCCGAGCGGTTCGACTGCTGCAATGGCGGCACATGTGTATCCATGTGTGACTTTATTTTACACTTTTATATAGCGCCATCATATTCCACAATGGTTTATAGACATAAACATCAGTGTGTATATGAGTGATTGTGAGTGCAAGTGTTAGTGTGTGTATGATTGTTATTGTGTGTATGTTAATGTTAGTGGGTATGCGTAAGTGTTAGTTTGCATATATCATTGTTAATATGTGTATATCAGTGTCAGTATGTGATATATGGTATCTATTAGTGAGTATGAGTGTATTTTTGTCCAATCTCTTTTTTATGGTCGAGTCATGAACACTAACCATAACTGAGACAAGTGAGGCCTGCAGTTCTTTGAATCTTGGTTTGGGGTCTTTTCTGACCTCTTTGACTAGTTGTCGCTGCACTTGTGGGGTAATTTTGGTCAGTGAGCCACTTCTGGGCAGGTTCACTTCTGTTCTACATTTTCCCCATTTGTGCATAAAGGCTCCCACTCTGGTTCGCTGAAGTTGCCAAGCTTTACAAATTGCTTTATAAACTTTTCCAGACTGAGAGGTCTCAATTACTTTATTTCTCATTTGTTCCTGAATTTCTTTTGGTTGCATCATGATGTCTAGCTTTTTAGGATCTTTTGTTCTACTTCACTTTGTCAGGCAGGTCCTATTTAAGTGATTTCTTGATTGAGAACAGGTGTGGCACTAATCCGGTCTGGGTGTGGCTGGGGAAATTGAACTTTGCTTCCCAAAGATGTGATAAACTACAGTTAATTTATTTTTTAAAAGGAGTGTGGGCGGGGCAATCACTTTTCACACAGGGTCTTGTAGGTTTGGATTTCTTTTTCCCTTAATCATAAAGACCTTTATTTATAAACTGCATTTTGTATTTACTTGTGTTATCTTTGTCTAATATTCACATTTGTTTGGTTATATGAAACATTTAAGTGTGACAAATATGCAAAAGAAGAAGAAATCAGGAAGGGGGCAAACATTTTTTCACACCATTGTGGATATTCCAAATTTAGGATTTTTAGGTGAACATTCAACATACAATAACAGTAGTTACAGCAATTATTGCAGCATAATAAGAGACAATAGATCATTCCACCATTAAAGATTTCTGCAGGGAGAAATATAAAGAATATAACTATAACATTGTAGCTAATGAGTTTTTATCTATAGAAATTCAAGTAACATTCACTAATTATTTGCTGCGGTACTTCAGCAGCCCACTCCTCTCTGCGGGAACTATTGGGGATTGAGGTGTACAATAAACAATATCCTAATCACATATCTACTCACGTTTTCATAACATTTCAGCTTTTCTTTATTTGTTATTTCTCTTGCCGAATCTCTAAAATCCAGTTTTTAAATATTAACATCATTTATACCTAAAATATTTGCATTTACTGAAGTGAAAAAAATAAGGTCAAAACACAGTATGGTACTTCTTTTTTTAAGAAAATATGTAATGCAAAATGTAGAGTGTGGAAATATGTATATTTCTATTATTTACGATTTAACATACCATTTGCTGGCACTGTATTATGCAGGTTTGAAAAACAATGTTATAATGTATTCAAGATAATTATTTTTTGCAGAATTTCATAATTTAAAATATAGTGGGCTCCAAAGTATTTAACCCTAGTAACCAGTTGTTATTGCATGGGGAAGTGAACCCGATTAGACAAATGGCGCCATTAAATGTATGGTAGTATAAAAATGAATTGATCATGACATAACTCTCCAATACAGATCAGTGGACCCTTAGATGTTTGGGTCCGCCTGGTTCGGCCAGACGTTCGTTAGAAATTCAGTTCCGCCCTCGAACTTGACCCAAACCCCATAGAATTCAATGGGGACCCTAACTTCTGTGCTGCACAATGGTTGCTAAATGATTGTTGTAAGGGCTAGGAGTTGCAAAAGGAAGCAAAATGGGGCTAAAAGTAGAACAATTGCCCTGCAAACAAATGTGAATAGGGATATTACTTAAAGTTGTTTTGTCACCATAGCAATCATAGTGAAATAGAAAGAAAATGAATAAATGTAAAAAATTAAGAGTGCCCCCACATAAACTGCTTTCAGTGTTCCCCATAGAGCTAAAATTATAAGAGTGCCACCACAGAGCCTGTTTTCGCAGTTCCCCCATAGAGCCAAAATGTCAGCACTAGTAGCATACATTACACCTGCTGCAGTTAAAATTGTTGTAATCGGATTTGGGCTTGAGCAGGCGGTTCTCTGTGAGGCTTGCAAGAGTTCCCCCACAGAAGAATAATTTTAAGAGTGCTCCTTTCAGAATTCACCAACAAAGCCAAAATTGGAAGAGTTCCCGCACAGAGCAACAATGTGAAAAATGCCCCTGCAGAGTCTGTTTTCAGAGTTTAACCGCACGGCCAAAACTGTAAGAGTGCCACCACAGAGCCTGTTTTCACAGTTCACACACAAAGCCAAAATTTCAGCACCAGTAGAATACACTACAACTGCTGTTGATGTGTTGCGACGTTGCTACCACTCACCCAGCACGAGGCTCTGTTAGGGCATTCTTCACCAGTCTCTATTGGGGCACTCTCTACAAGGATTTATTAGGCTACTGTGCACCAGGGTTTGATAGAGCACTCTGCACCAGGCTTTGTTAGGGCACTCTGTACTAGGCTCTATTAGGCAAACAAAAGAAGGAAAAATAACCGAGATAAGGTCTATAATAATAAAAAAAAAAGTTGCCAATAAGTAAATGAACAGAACTGAAAATATTGGGTACAGAGGAAAAAAGCAATACAGAAAAAAAACAAAGGACGTGCATAGTAAATAAATACACAAATATAATAAGGATGAAGTGTTCATGGAATGATTAAGCACAGCGAAATGGAAAGGACAATATTATACCAGATAAAGTGCAGTTATGCAGAGGCTGTAAATCTAAGAACTAATTATGGCTAAATACATAGATTGTGTGCACAAGATGAAAAAAATTGCACAGAAAATGCCAGTGCAAAAATTACATAGATATATTAACTAGTGATGAGCGAGCATGCTTGTCACTACTCGGTACTCGCACGAGTATCACTGTACTCGGGCTGCTCGGCGGGGAACGAGTAATCTCGCGATACTCGTGCTTTACTCGTGGTCTTCATTTCTGCATGTTGGCGCTCTTTTGAGAGCCAGCCCTCATGCAGGGATTGGCTGGCAGACCACTGCAATGCCACAGCCCTGTTAGTTGTGGAATTGCAGTGATTGGCCGGCCTGCACAGCGTCACCGAGCCTTTATATAGGCCGGCGCGCTGTGCTCTGCTCACAGCTATCCAGACAGTCAGTGCAGGGAGAGTGTCGCTGATTCAGGGAAAGCTTTGCGGCCCTTTATAGCTTTTTCAGTTGCAGGGCTGCAAACAGTGTGACCAAAAGTCCTTCTCAGGACTATTCTAGTTGTATACAGGCAGGCAGGGTATAGCCAGGTCGGCGTACAGTAGCAGAGTCCTTCTCAGGACTATTGTTGCTATATACAGGCAGGGTATAGCCAGGTCTGAATACAGGCTAGTGACCAAAAGAGTCCTTGTCAGGACTATTGTAGCAGTATACAGGCAGGCAGGCAGGCAGGGTAGTGGTGACCGTATACCAGCCTTCATATCTGGGGCTGGTGTACACAGTGTAAAACAGTCCAGATAGTGTCTGACTTGTCTGTACTGTAATTGTCGCTCCCCAAAAAAACCTGTTAGGTTATTATTGCGTCCGTGCTTGGTTTTTAAAACCGCACGTGTGTGCCTGTTGGTGGCAGCGTACAGGTGCACTGGTGTGCGTTTACCAAACTATTATATAACGCACAAGTGTAGTGTATAATACACGTCAGTCAGCAGTGGCTGATAGTGTCAGAGTTCTTAATTTTTGCTCCTAAAACCTGTGTTAGGTTATTATTGCGTCCGTGCTTGGTTTTTAAAACCGCACGTGTGTGCCTGTTGGTGGCAGCGTACAGGTGCACTGGTGTGCGTTTACCAAACTATTATATAACGCACAAGTGTAGTGTATAATACACGTCAGTCAGCAGTGGCTGATAGTGTCAGAGTTCTTAATTTTTGCTCCTAAAACCTGTGTTAGGTTATTATTGCGTCCGTGCTTGGTTTTTAAAACCGCACGTGTGTGCCTGTTGGTGGCAGCGTACAGGTGCACTGGTGTGCGTTTACCAAACTATTATATAACGCACAAGTGTAGTGTATAATACACGTCAGTCAGCAGTGGCTGATAGTGTCAGAGTTCTTAATTTTTGCTCCTAAAACCTGTGTTAGGTTATTATTGCGTCCGTGCTTGGTTTTTAAAACCGCACGTGTGTGCCTGTTGGTGGCAGCGTACAGGTGCACTGGTGTGCGTTTACCAAACTATTATATAACGCACAAGTGTAGTGTATAATACACGTCAGTCAGCAGTGGCTGATAGTGTCAGAGTTCTTAATTTTTGCTCCTAAAACCTGTGTTAGGTTATTATTGCGTCCGTGCTTGGTTTTTAAAACCGCACGTGTGTGCCTGTTGGTGGCAGCGTACAGGTGCACTGGTGTGCGTTTACCAAACTATTATATAACGCACAAGTGTAGTGTATAATACACGTCAGTCAGCAGTGGCTGATAGTGTCAGAGTTCTTAATTTTTGCTCCTAAAACCTGTGTTAGGTTATTATTGCGTCCGTGCTTGGTTTTTAAAACCGCACGTGTGTGCCTGTTGGTGGCAGCGTACAGGTGCACTGGTGTGCGTTTACCAAACTATTATATAACGCACAAGTGTAGTGTATAATACACGTCAGTCAGCAGTGGCTGATAGTGTCAGAGTTCTTAATTTTTGCTCCTAAAACCTGTGTTAGGTTATTATTGCGTCCGTGCTTGCATTTAAAAACCGCACGTGTGTGCCTGTCGGTGGCAGCGTACAGGTGCACTTGTGTGCAATTTCCAGAAACTTTGATATAACGCACAAGTAGTGAATATACACGTCAGCAGTGCACAGCATTGCAAAATGCGCAAGGGCATTGGCAAGGAACAAGGAAGTGGACGTGATGGTGGTGCAGGCAGAGGCCGAGGTCGTGGGCAAGCTCTAATTTCGCCACAACAAAGGGCCACATCTAGTCGCTCGCACGTCCTGTCCCAAATTCTTGGGGACCGCAGCAGTACACCGCTCTTGAACCAAGACCAGTGTCAACAGGTTGTTAGTTGGATAGCGGATAATGCTTCCAGTCAGATTGGCACCACCACAAACACTCTGTCTTCCACACGGTCAAGTGTCAGTAGCCGTGATACTGCACCGCACATTTCTGAACCTGATCCTCCTTCCTACCACCAGGCTGAGTACACGTCCTCCTCGGACATTAATGATCCCACACTTGGACACTCGGAAGAGCTGTTCACGTTTCCATTCACACATTCTGGCCTCTCGCCAGCTCATATTGAAGTGGGTCATGAGGAGATCGTCTGTACAGATGGCCAAATATTTGAGCAGCCACGTTCTCACGAAGTTGGCAACGTGTCTCAACAAGTGGTGGACGATGATGAGACACAATTGTCAGCAAGTCAGGAGGAGGAGCAGGGTGCGGAAGAGGAAGACGACGTGGTGGATGATCCAGTAACTGACCCAACCTGGCAGGAGGATATGCAGAGCGAGGACAGCAGTGCACAGGGGGAGGGAGGCGTAGCATCACAACAGGCAGTAAGAAGCAGGGTGGTGGCCCCAGGCAGAAGTCAGGCAACCGTTCCCCGGAACAACACGACGACACAAGGTGCCTGTACAAATGTTAGGTCTTCACGAGTCTGGCAGTTTTTTAAGTTGGATCCAGATGATTCAAAAAAGGCCATTTGCAACACCTGCCGTGCCAGCATCAGCAGGGGTACCAAAACTAGCAGCCTGACCACCACCAGCATGATCAGGCACATGTCAGCCAAGCACCCGACTTTGTGGGAAGTACAACAGAGTCGAGGAGCAGTGCTTGCTGATGTCACTGCTACGTCTTCGCTGGTTGTGCATGCGAGCCAATCCTCTGTCCATACTGCCTGCGAACAAGCCTCCTCCACTCCTGCACCTGCAGTTGCCTACGCAGAAAGAACACCATCATCAAGCACGTCCTTGTCCCAGCGCAGCGTTCAGTTATCCATTCAGCAAACCTTTGAACGCAGGCGCAAATACACTGCCAACACCCCACATGCCACAGTTCTAAATGCTAACATTTCGCGACTGCTTGCGCTGGAAATGTTGCCTTTTAGGCTGGTGGAGACAGAAGCATTCCGTGACCTGATGGCGGCAGCTGTCCCACGTTACTCGGTCCCCAGCCGCCACTATTTCTCCCGGTGTGCCGTCCCCGCGTTGCATAACCACGTGTCACAAAACATCACACGTGCCCTGAACAACGCTGTTTCACCCAAGGTCCACCTAACCACAGACACGTGGACAAGTGCTTGTGGGCAAGGCCGCTACATCTCGTTGACGGCACACTGGGTTAATATTGTGGAAGCTGGGACCCAGTCTGAGCGAGGGACGCAACACGTCCTTCCCACACCAAGGTTTGCAGGCCCTACCTCAGTCAGTGTTTCACCCACACTCTACAGCTCCGGAATGTCATGCTCTTCAGCCTCCTCCTCCTCCTGCGCATCCTCATCCACTGTGCCCTCCACACCAGTCACAAGCTGGAAGCACTGCAGCACTGCCTCGGCGAAGCGGCAACAGGCTGTGCTGAAGCTAATCTGCATAGGTGACAAACCCCACAATGCAGAAGAGCTGTGGACAGCTCTGAAACAGCAGGCAGATCACTGGCTCACACCTCTGAACCTAAAGCCAGGAAAGGTCGTTTGTGACAATGGCCGGAACCTGGTGGCGGCTTTGAGGCGAGGCCAGCTGACACATGTTCCATGCGTGGCCCATGTGCTCAACCTCGTGGTTCAGCGGTTTATAAAGTCATACCCAGAGCTGTCTGATCTGCTGGTAAAAGTTCGCCGCCTGTCTGCACATTTTCGAAAGTCACCTACTGCTTCAGCCGGCCTTGCCGGCTTTCAGCGCCGTTTGCATCTTCCGGCTCACAGACTGGTGTGTGATGTCCCCACGCGTTGGAATTCAACTCTGCACATGTTGGTCAGGATATGTGAGCAGAAGAGGGCAGTTGTTGAGTACCTGCATCACCTAAGCCGTCGGGAAATGGGTCAAACTCCACACATAACACCTGAGGAGTGGAGGTGGATGTCAGACCTATGTACCATCCTCCAAAACTTTGAGGACTCCACCAAGATGGTGAGTGGTGATGACGCCATTATTAGCGTCACCATACCGCTACTCTGCCTTCTAAAACGGTCCCTGCTGAAAAACAAACATGATGCATTGCAGGCGGAGCGCGATGAGTTGCAGCAAGAAACAGTAGTGGGTGTGGGTGATAACACACAGCCCAGCCTCGTCTCATCACAACGTGCAGTGGAGGACTATGACGAGGAGGAGGATGAAGACATGGAGCAACTCTCCGGCCAAATTGAGGATATGACATGCACACCAGTCATATCCTCGATTCAGCGTGGCTGGCCAGAGGACAGGGTAGATGAGGAGGAGGAGGAGGAGAAGGAGGAGGAGGACAGCATGTTCAGTCATCTTGTTGGTCAGGCTACTGAAGTCCTGGCTGTTAAGAGTCTGGCGCACATGGCTGACTTTATGGTAAGCTGCCTGTCTCGTGACCCTCGCGTTAAGAACATCTTGGCCGACAATCATTACTGGTTGGTAACACTGTTAGACCCACGCTACAAGGAGAACTTTTTGTCTCTTATTCCCGTGGAGGAGAGGTCAACCAAAATGCAGCAGTTTCGGAAGGCCATACTCACGGAAGTAGGCAAAGCATTCCCCTCACAAAACGCTAGCGGCATAGGTCAGGAATCAGTGGACAACCGAGGCGTACAGCCGAGAGAGGCACAAGTCCAATCCGCCAGAGGTAGGGGAACAGTCTTTAAGATGTGGGACAGTTTTCTCAGCCCCTCACGTACCACAGCCCCTGAGGTGCGGGGTAGTGCCACAAGAAATCCTAAGTTTGCCCAGATGCTGAAGGAGTACCTTGCAGATCGAACAACTGTACTCCGACATTCCTCTGTGCCTTACAATTATTGGGTATCCAAGCTGGACACGTGGCATGAATTGGCTCTCTACGCCTTGGAAGTCCTGGCCTGCCCTGCTGCTAGCGTTTTGTCAGAGCGTGTTTTTAGTGCCGCAGGTGGAATCATTACAGATAAACGCACCCGCCTGTCAACTGAAAATGCTGACAGGCTGACTCTGATAAAGATGAACAAGGGTTGGATTGGGCCAGACTTCACCACACCACCAGCAAATGAGAGCGGAATTTAAAGTTTGCCATGTACCTCCACTCACCCATGGGTACACTTCTCGACTTTGGATAATCGCTGGACTGCTCCTCCTTCTCCTCATGCGCCATCATGATGACCGTTACAATAGTTAGGTCTTTGTTTCAGGTATACCCCCAGTGGTAAATTTTTTCGCCCATTCTTTGCAGAATGGACATTACAACGACAGGAGACCCGCTCCTTTGCAATGGGAACAATGTTTTGAGGCCCTCATGCACGTCTCTACCCAGGGACAACGTGGAGCCTCCCAATTTTTGGCTGCCCTGCCTAAGGGCTATACTGAAATACACCCACTTCCTTACAATGGGCACTTCAGGTTTACAGGCCATCATGCACGTCTCTATCCAGGGACAATGTGGAGCCTCCCAATTTTTGGCTGCCCTGGCAAAGGGCTATACTAAAATAGACCCACTTCCTTACAATGGGCACTTCAGGTTTACAGGCCATCATGCACGTCTCTATCCAGGGACAATGTGGAGCCTCCCAATTTTTGGCTGCCCTGGCAAAGGGCTATACTGAAATAGACCCACTTCCTTAAAATGGACACTTAATGTTTTGAGGCCATCATGCACGTCTCTACCCAGGGACAATGTGGAGCCTCCCAATTTTTGGCTGCCCTGGCAAAGGGCTATACTGAAATACACCCACTTCCTTACAATGGGCACTTCAGGTTTACAGGCCATCATGCACGTCTCTATCCAGGGACAATGTGGAGCCTCCCAATTTTTGGCTGCCCTGGCAAAGGGCTATACTGAAATAGACCCACTTCCTTACAATGGGCACTTCAGGTTTACAGGCCATCATGCACGTCTCTATCCAGGGACAATGTGGAGCCTCCCAATTTTTGGCTGCCCTGGCAAAGGGCTATACTGAAATAGACCCACTTCCTTACAATGGGCACTTCAGGTTTACAGGCCATCATGCACGTCTCTATCCAGGGACAATGTGGAGCCTCCCAATTTTTGGCTGCCCTGGCAAAGGGCTATACTGAAATAGACCCACTTCCTTACAATGGGCACTTCAGGTTTACAGGCCATCATGCACGTCTCTATCCAGGGACAATGTGGAGCCTCCCAATTTTTGGCTGCCCTGGCAAAGGGCTATACTAAAATAGACCCACTTCCTTACAATGGGCACTTCAGGTTTACAGGCCATCATGCACGTCTCTATCCAGGGACAATGTGGAGCCTCCCAATTTTTGGCTGCCCTGGCAAAGGGCTATACTGAAATAGACCCACTTCCTTACAATGGGCACTTCAGGTTTACAGGCCATCATGCACGTCTCTATCCAGGGACAATGTGGAGCCTCCCAATTTTTGGCTGCCCTGGCAAAGGGCTATACTAAAATAGACCCACTTCCTTACAATGGGCACTTCAGGTTTACAGGCCATCATGCACGTCTCTATCCAGGGACAATGTGGAGCCTCCCAATTTTTGGCTGCCCTGGCAAAGGGCTATACTGAAATAGACCCACTTCCTTACAATGGGCACTTCAGGTTTACAGGCCATCATGCACGTCTCTATCCAGGGACAATGTGGAGCCTCCCAATTTTTGGCTGCCCTGGCAAAGGGCTATACTGAAATAGACCCACTTCCTTACAATGGGCACTTCAGGTTTACAGGCCATCATGCACGTCTCTATCCAGGGACAATGTGGAGCCTCCCAATTTTTGGCTGCCCTGGCAAAGGGCTATACTGAAATAGACCCACTTCCTTACAATGGGCACTTCAGGTTTACAGGCCATCATGCACGTCTCTATCCAGGGACAATGTGGAGCCTCCCAATTTTTGGCTGCCCTGGCAAAGGGCTATACTAAAATAGACCCACTTCCTTACAATGGGCACTTCAGGTTTACAGGCCATCATGCACGTCTCTATCCAGGGACATTGGTGAACCTCACAATTTTGGACTGCCCTGGCAAAGGAAAATACTACAAAGACTCACTTCCTCAAAATGGGCACATTAGACTCAAGAGGCCTTCATGTACGTCTCTTCTCAGGGACATCGGAGTGCCACACAATGTTTTCACGTAAAATCTTTCATGTATTAATCTCAAAAAGTAACATACACCAGCTCTATCTCACTATTGGGTATGTGCCCTTAACATTTCTGCCATGAAAAATCATTTTGGGGTCATTTTGGAAGGTTTTCTGGTGAGTCCGTAAAAATGGCGTAAAACGCGGACAAAATTGTTCACAGCTGTGACTTTTGAGTGATAAATGCTTCAAGGGGTCTTCCCCATGCTGTTGCCATGTCATTTGAGCACTCTTCTGAGACTTTTGTGCCATTTTTAGGGTTTCTCCATGCTGCCGGGAGGTCATTTCACAAAAATACTCGGGTCTCCCATAGGATAACATTGGGCTCGTTGCTCGGGCCGAGTACACGAGTATCTTGGGAGGCTCGGCCCGAGCTTCGAGCACCCGAGCTTTTTAGTACTCGCTCATCACTAATATTAACCTTTGAATAATCAAATAAATAAGTGATAAATAATAAAGTGCAAGTGCACAAGTGAAATTTCAAATTGGTCTAGTAAGTGTATAGCAGCATGCATACAGTATATTACTGCACATTAAGACTTTTGCACTCTTATTACTGGATATAATGCAGCATGTAGCAGGGCCTATTGCACATGAATAAGTACTGCAGGGTAGCATGCACAATGCAGCATAGAACAGGACCTATTGCACCTAAATAAGCGCTGTAGGGTAGCATAATGCAACTATAGCAGGGCATTTGCAGAAAAAAAAACATGCTATGGAAAGAGCACAAAGGACTATAACTTGCACCATACTCTATTAGGATACTGTGCATTTGGTCCTGTTAGGGCACTCTTCACCATTCTCTATTAGGACAATCCTCACCAAGCTCTATTAGGCTACTGTGCACCATGCCCTGTTAGGGCACTCTGCTCCAAGCTCTATTAGGGTACTGTACCCCAGTACGTCATCTGGAGAGACCTAGTTCTGAGGGGTATTGTCACACAGTGAGTGGCTCAAAACTTGATGAGTGTCAGGACTACATCAGACACTGTTCACACAGCAGAGTCGGACACTCAACATGATGCTGCTTTTGAGTTGCACCGACAGACTCAGGGATCAACCAGCCGTGCTCTCGTAAGTAATCAGGCTTGAAGAAAATAATTTCATCTAGCTTGTGAATTACTGCTTGAGTCACATTTGCAGGAAACCTATCACATTTGCCTCCAGCCTTTTGAAGATCGTGGAACCTGTTCTCCAATGCCAATGATAGCTTTATGCAATCGTGGTCCTTGTGCTTTGTTATCCAATTGCTGGTGAACTTCTGTGTGCTGTTTGGTGTGTTGTGGAAATTCTCTTGTTGTCTTGATTATTTCCTCCCTTCTTTCAGTTTCCCCCGATCTCGTATTGTCTATACCTCTGTAAGTGATTGCTGTGAGTTTCAGTTTTGGTTTTCCTTTTGGCAAGGAAGGCAGCACAGATACCATCACCTTCAAAAGTACCTTTGCGATCAGGGTCAGCTAGGATTCCCCTAGCCTGAGGGCCAGTTTAGGTTCCCCTGTCCCTAGTGATCCCATCACACCCCATGACATTATCTTCAGCTATGTATGGAATCTCACAATTCAGGCAAATAAAATACAGTATCATAATAATAAACATAAAGATGTGCTGCCACCAGTCACAAATCGTCTGGTTCATCAAGTAGTTTAAAGCAAAATTCTGGAATAAAACTGCCTAAACTGTTTTCGTCATACCCTGGGCAGCTCCATTGGCTAGCATATATTTCGTGTAATAGTGCACGGCAGTTGAAAAATGAGTCACATACAGAAAAAAAGCTCAAACCTTTTAATAAATTAGGCTCATCTTACCCTAGTGCTTCCTTCATTAAGACTAATATACAAAACACGAGTCTGAATGAATCAACCCCCAAATCTGAATTTGTCTGGACAGCTCTCCAGGTTGCAGCAATCATTTTATTTTTAATATCTTGTCTCTTGCCACATTAACAAGGGAAATATTATAAAGCCAGGATCTTTATTACACAGATATCCAAAGATAAATATGTCTATTAATATAACATTTGGTTTTATCTCAGTATGAGCAATACACAGATCTTCCTAATTATTGTTTACAATAAACATCTTAAAAGTATCCCACTATTTATGGATTCTGAAATGTTGTTATTATGAAACTGCCTTCTTTTATTGTTTCTTTGTCTTTTCGTTTATTTATATTATGTGCCTTCCAAAGTTTAGTGTGCTTAGTTGTCAGCCGCAAAATTGTAGCGGAAACGATGACAAACATTTCCAATAAACCTCCTCTAAACTGGGTTACTTGGTGAATGTGGTGAATATCGCAACAGCTTTCATAATTCAGTCCTTTCCTGAACTTCATGGTTTGTAGAAGCTTTTTTCTGGTATTTCACTGAATTTCTTTCTTCTTAAACTTTGATAATACCGGAGCGAGTCTATGGGCTATTAGGCAAGTGTTAAGATAGATCACTCTATTCTTCAATGAATTTTAGCAGATGTTTGAAATGCCAAATTAGAAAAACTAATGTTCTGAAACCATAGAATATTCCATGTTTCATAAAAGCATAATGTGCTGCATTTTATTCGCTGTCCAAGCTCATCTGTTCATTGAATACATTGGGTGAAGACGTTAAATGCCACAACATTGAAATGCCTAAACAAATAATTCAACGCTAACATGTGCAGTGACTTAATTAAGTGTTTTGGGGAGGTTTTCCAGCAAACGATATGAATTATGTGGATGCTTTTTTCATGAGGTTTCAGCTGTTGTGGGAAATTATTAGAGACTAAACGCTATATTTTTTTAACAGAATTTTTATTGAATTTTCAAAATAACATTACAAATTGAGAAAATATAAAACTTAAAAGCATACGTTATATAATAATATAGCTGAGCAAATTAACCATCAATAAGGAATGAACTCAACACTGAAAAGTTTTCATCCTAAAGATACATTTTACACTTTTAGACAAAGGCAATGTTAGGATATTGACAAACGTAGAGGGAAAGGGAGAATAGATAGTACTTCTAGTTTAGCACTGATTGTACAAATTACTTCTCGCAATCATGACTATGGACCCAATAAGTGTCCAAAGATTCCAGGTAGCATCAAAGCAATTAACTGTATTATTTAAAGAGAACCAATCACCAGGATTTTCCTATATAAACTAAAGCCAGTGCTATACTGGCACTATCAGGCTGATTCTATACATACCTTTAGTTGTCAGATTGGATGTATAGTTCTTGAAGTACAGGCAAGTAAAGTTACAGAAATGTACAGCTTTTGGATTGGCAGCAGCTGCCGAATAGCTAATATGTGGGAGGGGTTTTGCTATCTATTCCCACCTCTATATGCTGCCTGGCCTCTGTAGATGTTAGATTGAATGTGATCAATATGTGATCCAAGGCCTCATGCAGAGATTCCCAAAAATTACAGCAAAGTGCAGTAGGCCAATTGGGACAACATGCCCACCATAACATCTCCCGAATACACAGTAGGATAGGGATGATCCAGGGAAGGTGTCAATGTCCCGATGCGTTATGCCAGTGAGCCTGGCTTCATCAGGGATGTGCCACAATTGATCCACTAGGCTGTATATATTTGCAACTGCACACATGATGGGAGTGTGAAGGGGAGGAGAAAATATCACGGGTAAGTTGTCTCCCATGGCTTCTACCTTTGAGTGTCTGATAGTTAATAGGTAACTAGCACCTAGGATCCCATTGATGTAAATTAGCATACTTTATCTCACACATGCGGGCGTCTGAAAGCTCTGGAAGGCAAGCTGCTCTCCACATGCCAAAGCCTGTATGTCAGCCATTCTCGCGATAATCCATTGGAGCGCACCTGCGCTCCAAACACTGGAACCAGTATGGCCGCCGGAACGCAATTGCGCTCCAAATGTCCGAAACAACATGGCCGCCGGCATGTAACCAAGTTGCCACTTGATAATGGCTCAGTCAGGAAACAAGACACCTACAACTTTTTGTTCCACATGTCAAAGAGGTTGTGATTTGTTTCTTACTGCACAGAATACACATAATCAGATTAAGTATACGTTTCAAAAATCAAAACACCTGCGCCAACTTAAATTTACTGTTGGAACAAGTACTTTTATGAGCTCTATAGATATTTGTCCCAAGAAAAAATAGTATTATTAGAATATTCACTCTAGACCAATATATAGTTAAAGTATACCAGTTCATTCTAAATATTGAAAATACCAAGTACAGATAGTACTAATATTTATAAACCATGGGAAAAACATCTTTAGGCTAAGATTCTGCAGGATGGGACTTAAATAAGACACTTGGGATGGTGCATATCCTCAATAGAATTCTTTTATTTTATTAATTTCTAAATATAAAATCATTTTCAAATTGCATATATGTATACAACAGGGTCACAAATTCTTAATCACACTGGACTAGCTCCAATCCCGCTATTATAAGTTACAGTAGCTGCATAAACTTATTCATGGCCCATAGCAAGCCTCCACCATAAACCATGGTGATTTTCCCCTTCCATCGGGTGAATCTCTATCTTTCTCGGGGCTGGTGTGACATCACCTCCTCTGATGGACATCGAAATTTGTTCAAGCCCTACTGCATATGTATCTATGATTTTACATTTATGGAATTTATGATAGTGCATTGCCACCGTCGAGATTTGTTTCCCTTGCTTTAGGTGTTTATCTTGACAGATGTTGCTGCAATCGCTTACGCAGCTCTTGAGTTGTTTGACCCACATAAATAAGCGGACAGGGGCAAATTACAGCATACACTACATTTTTAGATAAGCAGTTGATATAATTGCCCAATACAAGTGTAAGAAGATTGTTAGGATGAACATAATTTCAAGTGGCCGGCATAAATGGACACACTGCACAGCCCCCACACGCAAAAGATCCTTTGAGGATTTCACCTCTATAGTCGTGTTGTAGGACTTGTAAAATGTAAAATCAGAGATACATATGCAGTAGGTCTTGAACAAATTTCGATGTCCATCAGAGGAGTTGATGTCACATCAGAGAAGGTGATGTCATATATCATTTGGGGTTACTTTGGTGCCTTACTTGTGCAGCTTTTCTAGTGATAGTCAAAATTCCCTTCCCTTCCTCCACCCACTACATTAGGGATCTCTTGTGCAGGGCACCAGGCAGGATTAGTAGCAGAAAATTATTCAATGTCCAACACAACTAATATATTGAACAATACATAGAAGTGGAATTCTAAATTCAACAAAATGTGAATATGCAAAAATGTTGGAAAAAAGTCTTCACTGGATTCTCATCAATGTCCTTTTGTTAAAGATCATCAGTGGGAGCAAAATAGAACATAAATGCATATTTGAGTGAAAAAACGCAGAACAATGTTCAGAGAAAAAACTCCACTATGCATATTTTCACTGAGAATGAACAGGTTCTATAGCATTTAATAACAAATTGAAACAGAATCAAATAAACATTGCACACAAGAGAACAATGCATGAAAACCATTCAGACTCAAGAAAGAAGACAAGGTACTTATCCGAGGCTATAAAAAGCTCAAGATCAAGATGACTAGAAAAAAAGGCATAAAATTGCATTCAAAAAGCAGACAAACTGCAGTAGACAGCACTGGAGATCTCCAAGGGAAGAAAAAAGCAAGCTGGAGCACGCTGGAGAAGTGTCTGTTGGGTCACAGGCACACGGACGACATGACGGGAGGACCTGGTGTTCAAGACATGTTCACTAGAGTTAGATTGACACAGGAAAACAATATCACTGGTGTCAATCTGAGGCAGAATCCATTCCTTTATACACAAGGGTTGAACATGATTAGCCCACTGGGATTAGAGCCAGGCACTGCACCTGTCTTAGATACAAGCAAAGAACCAAACACACTTCCAGCACTGGCCACTAGATGGAGCCCAGAAGCATCCCCAGGAAGAATCTTAACCTCTTCACAACGAGCAACAGCCAAGCTGACAGAAACACCATCCATTACAGGTACGTCCTTGGTCGTGAAGGGATTTAATAACACCTCTCAGCACTACAATTGCTGGAGCCTGCTTGTCCAGGTCCTACAACACCGAGGCTTGCCACCTCAGTTACACATACCTCCTATCCAGCACCTATCCAGCCTCGACCTTACAAACCCTAAAGTGTATACCATAGCTGTACAAAAAAAAAAAGACATGGGCCGCACATCCAAAAATCGAACTAGTGCCACTAGGCAAAAATTTATGTACCTTAACATGAGGTTCTTGGTTTAACATTCTGATCAGACTGTATAAAGCCCACTGACACATTACGATGAACCTCTGAGAGGGTCCCTAAATTATTTAAGCCTTAAATTTACGGCGCTCTGCGCCAACCATCGCCGTTGGTACAGTGCCCCAGTAGGGCAGCTGACCTGGTGACTCACTCATGCTGTCAGGCTGAGTCCCCAAGACTCCAGGCCACATCACCTCACAGACACATAAGCACTGCAACAATGGCCGCCACACATCACAAACACGGTGAGAAAGGAGCTGGACAATTCACCTTCCAAAACCTCCCAGACTTTGAACTGAGAACAATAAAAGGCAGAACCCCTCTTGCAGTCACCTGCTAATTAAAAACGCCTGTGCCAAATGGAAAGTGTGCTGGTCCAAGTAAATAACAAGAGAGGGGACAGACCACAGTTGGCATACACCCAAAGTGTATGCTAACTATGTCCGCAAAGCAAAAAAGCTGTTTGTTAGCATGTTTTGGACAAACTACTTTTCAAACTTTAAGGTGGGACATTAATACATTGTTTTTTTCAAACATGTTTCCCATATTGTTTTAGTTAAGATTATTGAACCCAACAAGGGAGAATCTAGCTTATTTAAAAGGTAAGAGTTTGGACAATTTAGGGCTAGCCATTAGAGTTGAGCGATGTTCGAGGTTCGCTAATTTCATGTTCGAGTGATTTTGGGGGGTGCTCGAGATCGAACTCGAATTCGAGCTTTTTGCTAAAAGCCCGGCAGTTCGAGTTACGTTTGAGAATGGTTCTATCAACAAAAGCGTGGCGTTTTACAGCTACAGTGTGCAGGGAGCCATCGCTGGCAGCCTGCGGTAAGCTGGTAACCAAGATAAATATCGGGTATCCAAGCAAAGCGCTTTGCTTAGTAACCCGATATTTACCCTGGCTACGTGTGCAGGGAGCCGACACTTCTCCGCTCGGCTCCGTCCCCTCCTGCACTCGGCATGTACACACTCACACTCACACTCATCTGTCCCCAGCCATGAAGTCACCGGCACTGACGTCCTCAGCGCCACATGGCCCCGCTCGGCTCCACCCACCTCGCACTCCGCCGCCCGCACACATGGCCCCGCTCGGCTCCACCCACCTCGCACTCCGCCACCCGCACACATTACCCTGCTCGGCTCCACCCACCTCACACTCCGCCGCCCGCACACATGGCCCCACTCAGCTCCACCCACCTCGCACTCCGCCGCCCGCACACATGGCCCCGCTCGGCTCCACCCACTTTGCACTCCGCCACCCGCACACATGGCTCCGCTCGGCTCCACCCACCTCAAACTCCGCCGCCCGCACAGATTACCCCGCTCGGCTCCCCCCAACTCGCACTCTGCCGCCCGCACCCATGGCCCCGATCGGCTCCACCCTCCTCACACTCCACCACCCGCAAACATGGTCCCGCTCGGCTCCACCCACCTCGCACTCCGCCGCTCGCACCCATGGCCCCGATCGGCTCCACTCACCTCGCACTCTGCCGCCCGCACCCATGGCCCCGATCGGCTCCACCCTCCTCACACTCCACCACCCGCAAACATGGTCCTGCTCGGCTCCACCCACCTCGCACTCCGCCGCTCGCACACATGGCCCCACTCGGCTCCACCCACCTCACATTCCGCCACCCGCACACATCACAGCAGGTAATGTACCTCGCTATCCTCCTGACAGCAGCACTTGTCATGCCCTGCAGTGACCTGGGCTGACCTATTGATGTTAGCTCAGGTCACTGCATTGCTCTTCCAGCCAATATGGAACATTCTGTTCTTCATTGACTGGGACATTGACTATGGTATGGATCGTCATGGGAACCCCTTGGATTAAAATAGACCTGGATTTGTTTTTCTTTTTAATAAATTGGTGAAAGAGGGAATGTAATGGGGGGTGTTTTTTCAAATAAAAATGTGTTTGTCGTCTATTTTTTTTTATTACTTGGTGATGTCGGAAATCTGATAGACGCCTGACATCACGAACCCCAGGGCTTGATGCTAGGTGACATTACACATCTGGTATTAACCCCATATATTACCCCGTTTGCCATCGCATGAGGGCAACGGGATGAGCTGGAGCGAAGCACAAGGATTGGCGCATCTAATGGATGCGCCACTTCTGGGGCGGCTGCGGCCTGCTATTTTTAGGCTGGCGAGAGTCCAATAACCATGGACCTCCCTAGTCTGAGAATATCAGACCCCAGCTGTCTGCTTTACCTTGGCTGGTGATCCAATTTTGGGGGGACCCCTACGTGGTTTTTTTTTAAATTATTTATTTAATTTAAAATAACAGCGTGGGGTGCCCTCAGTTTTGGATTACGAGCCAAGGTGAAGCTGCCAGCTGTGGTCTGCAGGCTGCAAAAATAGGGGGAACCCCACGTCATTTTTTTTTCATTTTTTTGGTAAATACAAGGCTAAGCACCCCTTAGTGCCACATGAAAGGCACCAAAGGGTGCAAAATTATAAAATGCAGGAGAGTGGGACATTATGTGTCTTTCTGCCATTATAATGACAGAAAAGACTAATATGAAGTGTACAAGCACTAGAAAATCACCAGAGCGCTCTACGCTCTGAAAAGCAGTAGAAAATGGCACTGGAGTGAACATGTGACCGCCTCATGTAGGTTGAAGCTATGGATCCTGGGTAAATTTATGTATTTTCCCTCCTTCAGTTTTTTTGCAGTACGCAAAAAAACGGAAGGCACACGGATGACAAACAGATGACATACGGACCGTCTACGGAACGGAAACGGATGCCACACGAATGCATCCGTGAAAAAAACAGACCGTTTTTTGCGGACCACAAAAACAGTTTGGTCGTGTGAATGTAGCCTTATTCTGATCTGCTGTTTATAAACAGCAGGAAGAAATAAGGTAATAGCGCCCCCCAGCGTCAGAAAATCTCCGGGGTTTCAGGGGTAGCTGAGACCCTGGAGATCATGATTCAGGCCAGTTTTTCCGGTCCCCGCTCACGTGATCACTGGTATACACCGTATACCGATGATCACGTTACAGTAAATGACAGTGCCGGTTAGGAATTATTTATCTGGCATGAACAAACATGTCAAATGGGAGATAAATCCCCTCCCCGGTCTCCCGGTGTTGCCAAAGTGCCCCCCCGACCCCCTCCCAAAAATCCAAGATGGCAGCACACACAGCAGCGCGCCGGCCGCATTCACTTTACTCCTCTGATTTCTGTCACATGTGCCATGACACATGTAACAGAAAACTCCTCCCAAGGCCCTGCCAGGTCACCCCCTATAACCTCACCGGTGTTCCCCAGTGTCCCACGGTACCTGTGCAGCATTGATTCCCTGCGGCCCCCTCCTTCACAATAGACGCTGCCACATGCACAGAGCGGCTGTCAGCTCCGTTTCCTGTCTTCAGTCACAGTGAGTGGTGGTAACCATGCATCTGTAAGCTACTGCAATGCCCTGCTCATGAGGTAAGGAACATAGTTGATCAGGAGAGCTATACTACATTTCCAAATGGAGGTATTTGATTTTATAGTTGTCCTGCTGAACGAATACCAAACATGAGAGTCCGTTATACGCCACAAAAAACATGTCTAAATAGCGAGCTCTGTTGTTTAGTATTCATTCTGCTGGATAACTGGACTTAAAGGGGTATTCCATCTCCAAGACGCTATCCCCAATATATAGTAGGTGGAATAGCAATAATATCAGCAAATACTAATATTTGGAAATGTAGAATAGTTCTCCTGATTAGGCATGCCCTTACCTCATGAGCAGGGCATTGCAGCTTTGGTAGCAACAGGACTCTCCTGCTGTGGACCCGGGGAGAGTGGGTTCAGATTCATTGCACCCACACTCCTCACATGGAGGGTCTGCACTCCAAGAAAATGGGGGATACGTTCCCTGACAGTTTGTGATGTCGGGTATCTGATAGATGCCATGACATCACAAACTGCTGGGCTTGATGTCAGGTGACCTTACAGCTAGTATCAATCCCATTTATTAAACCGTTTGGCACTACACCAGGGCACGGAATGAGCTGGGATGAAACGCCAGGATTGGCGCATCTAGTGGATGCGCCACTTCTGGGGCACCTGTTGCCTGCTATTTTTAGGCTGTGAAGGGCCAATAACTATGGACCTTCCCACCCTGAGAATACCAGACCACCAGCTGTCCGCTGGTGATCCAATTTGGGGGGGATCCTACTTTTTTTTGTAATTATTAATATTTATAAAATAATTATAAAAAGAGACCCTGGGGTGACCTCTACATTGGATCACCAACCACAATAAAGCTGCCAGCTGTGGTTTTCAGGCTACAGCCGTCTGCTTTACCCTAGCTGGCTATCAAAAATGGGAGGACCCCACGTCATGTTTTTTTTTAACTATTTTTTTAAATAAAAAAATGTAATGGGCTTCCCTGTATTTTGATTGCCAGCCAAGGTAACACCAGGCAGATAGGGGTGGTAACCCATAGCTGTCTGCTTTATCTGCGTTGAGAATCAAAAATACCGCGGAGCGCTACGTCATTTTTTTTAATGATTTAGTTTTACAGCACTGTGATGTCAGGCAATCAAAATACAAGGAAGCCCATTTTTTTTTAGTTATTTAAATAAATATTTAAAAAAAATAAATATGGGCTCCCGCTGTATTTTTTGTATTGTTAGCTAAGGGTAATCCAAGCAGCTACTGGCTGCTAACCCCCACTGCTTGGTGTTACCTTCACTGGCAATGCAAAATCCAGGGAAGCATTTTTTATTTTTTTTGCCAAAAAACTACAAAAAAAATGACTTGAGCTTCGCCATATTTTTGTATGCTAGCCAGGTACAGCAGGCAGGTACAGCTGTCCCCAACCCCCAGCTGCCTATTTGTACCCGTCTGGGAACTAAAAATATAGGGAAGCCCTTTTTTTAATTATTTCATGAATTTCATGAAATAATTAAAAAACAAAAACGACGTAGGCTTTGCCCCATTTTTGTGTCCAGCCAGGTACAACTAGGCAGCTGGGGATTGGAATCCGCAGCACAGGTTAACTCGAGGTTTCTCGGCCCCTCTGCTGCAAATTGCAGTCCGCAGCCGCCCCAGAAAATGGCGCTTTCATAGAAGCGCCATCATCTGGCGCTGTATCCAACTCTTCCAGCTGCCTTGGTGACGGTTGCGCGCTGGATAATAATGAGTTAATACTAGCTTTGTTTTACTAGCTAGTATTAAGCCAGAGATTCTTAATGTCAGGCAAGTTTGACCCAGCCATTAAGAATCTCCAATAAAGGGTTAAAAAAAAAAGACACCACACAGAGAAAAAAATACTTTAATAGAAATAAATACACAGACACACTTACAGACTCCATGTTTATTACTCCCTGTCAGCCCTCCATGATCCTGGTCTTCTGTCTTCTTTTTCCTTCAACACATGCAGCTCTGCTACATCAGACAGCACTGCATGGGAGGAAGACGCTGCTGCTTCCCGTGCAGTCTTTTCACTCCGTGAGTGATCAGAGGATGCTGGCTGTAAGCGGTGACGTCACCACTGACAGACGGGTTACCATAGCAACAATGCTCCGATCACGTGATTCCCGGTGCCTCTGCGTGCTGTAAGCGGTGACGTCACCGCTGACAGACGGGTTACCATAGCAACGGTGCTCCGATCACGTGATTCCCTATGCCGCTATTTACCGGCTGTGACAGCTAGTCCCTGCATGTGGCTGACTCTGTAAAGAGCGTCCACATGCAGGAACGGGGAGTTGACCATGTACCAGAGCATTTCGCCGGTACACGGACATGCTCAAACGAGCACTGCGTACCGGAGAGATGCACTGACAGGACCTACAGTAGCATGACGTCATAGCCATGTGACCAGTCTGTAGCCATTGAGATAATAGACACGTGGCTTGTCACATGGTATTTTGACGTCACGATAGGTCCTATTATGAGTGCTGGTTACCGGGAGGATGCAGCGATTATCGGAAGGAAAAGCGGCGAGAGACAGAGTGCAGGAGGCGTCGCGGGGACAGGTAAGTGTTATGGCAATGTTTATTAACTGTATGTGTAGATTTATAATGTGTTTTAATGTGTTTGTGTTTGCCTCCCATTGTTTTCAATGGGGTTTGAGAGGTTCGTCAAACAGCTCGATGGAACCGAACTCAAACGTGGCCTCTGTTCGACAAACCGAACTGAACTCGAGCCTCTACAGGCTGGCTTATCTCTACTAGCCATAGCTTCTCAATCTCCATCCATCTAGAAAATGCTCTGAGAGCGGACCAAGTTGGAATATAACACAAGAGCGCTGCCCAATAATATTTGATAATATCAGGCATACCTAATCCACCCCTCGATGTGCTTGTCAACACAATTTGATTCCTAATCTTATGCCTTTTATAGGTTCAAATAAATTGGAGGATAGGTGACTGAACATTTCTTAAGGGGGCTTTACACAGTAGCGATATCGCTAGCAATTTCTAGCTATAGCGACCGTGTAAGTACCCGCCCCCGTCGCGCATGCGATTGTTTGTGATCGCTGCCGTAGCAAACATTATCGCTACGCAGCGTCACACATACTGGTCGGCGGCGTCGCTGTGACTGCCGAACAATCCCTCCTTCAAGGGGGAGGGACGTTCGGCATCACAGCGACGTCACCGCAACGTCACTAAGCGGCCGGCCAATCAAAGCAGAGGGGCGGAGATGAGCAGGACGTAACATCCCGCCCACCTCCTTCCTTCCTCATTGGGGCCGGCGGCAGGTAAGGAGACGTTCCTCGCTCATACGGTGTCACACATAGCGATGTGTGCTGCCGCATGAGCGATGAACCACAACGCTAAACAACCCTTACCGCTTTTTGACTTTGGGACGACCTCTCCATGGTGAACGATTTTCACCATTTTTGAGGTCGCCTAAGGTCGCTGGTAAGTATTACACGCTGCAATATCGTTAATGACGCCGGATGTGCGTCACTAACAACTTGACCCCAGCAACCAAACATTAACGATATCGTAGCGTGTAAAGCCCCTTTTAGTTCTCTATAGGGGTCACAAATAGGTAGTGTTTGTTTCAAATAGATGCAAAAGCTTAGGAAGTGAAACATTATATATATTTTCAAACTATCTTTTGCACATATCTATATTACAGCTTCATTCATGTTAAATTATTGTTGGATAAGCAAATATGTTTCAAAATAAGTATTTCTACATATTGGAAATCCATCATAATATATAATATAGGTTGCTAACTAACCACTGTTAGCAAAAGGAAGAATAAATACTCCTTTTCAATATTTTTCTAAAGCATTGTCAAAGTTTTCAAAGGTTCAACCTTCTGTTTTAAACTTTGCTTTCGGTTTTTCTATCGATTGTTTCAATAGTTCAGCTCAGGCACGCACTGGGCTAAGATAAGTGTTTCTTTTTTTCCCTTCATTCTGTGTAACTGTGTACCAACACACAGAGGAATCTATGTCTTTTTTATTTCTTTTTTATTATTATTTGCAGAATGGAAAAAAAATATTTGAGATAAAACAAGGTTTGTTCATGCAGGGAACAAGACCGTTTCTAAAGGGACTATTTCTATAGCCTGAAAGAAGAGCTCGATATCTCTATTCAGTCCACAATGACCTTTCTTTTAAGGATCCAAACAAGCAGGGCTGCCCATTGTTTGACTGTTTTTCTCACAGCGCAGTGCATCTACAGGGAATGTTCCTGCACCTCCCAACTTATCTCAGTGGAAAGTTGAAATGCTACATGGTTTGTATATATATTGGTTGGCAGTCGTGCTGTGCACTGCAGGCAAGGGGAATTATAAAAATACAGTTTAGCCCTAAAGAATTATACTAAAGAAATAAAGTGAATGGTTAAGATGCTAGTTTTGATAGCAGGTCTTATGTAACATATATCTTACACCTGTCTTGATACAAACATGTCCCATCTTGGGACATCTAGTTAAGTAACTGAACCAATTACAATTATATGTCCACATCAGAGTGTTTTATTTATAGTAAAGGATGCAAAGACATGGCATATAGATATCAAGAATGAGACGTCTGTTGTAGCAACAAAATATGAATATGTTGGTGCTATATAAATAATGAGATAAATCAAATCAACATTAAAGAAGCACTCACACTGTTTTATTGATTTAAAAGGTATCTGTCACCAGATTTGGCGACTATAAGCTCTGGCCACCACCACTGAGCTATTATATATGTGGCACCCTGGACAAGCCAGGGGCCACAGAGAACAACACCAACACACCCCACACTCCCAGCAGGTACACCGAAGTCAAACACAAAACCCTTGTTGCCTTCCTCCAAGGGCTGATGTTCACACCAGGGGGTGGGCCAGGTGGTTGGTCCCACCCACCGAGGAGTTCACAGTCCTGGAGGCGGGAAAAACAGACAGTTTAGTTTTGGAGGTGAAAGTGGAAGAAGGTGAAGTGGTAGTGGAACAACTAACTGACAGCATCCGGGTGTGTGGCCCGGGCGAGACAGCAAGGTTGGCAGACGGTGGTGACCGTCTGCAGGAGTGGCTGATTGGAGTCTACCGTAAGGACCGTGGACGGGCGGTGGCCCGGCGGTACCGGACCGGTACACAAAGAGAAGTCAGCACCATCTGGCAGGGGCTTACGGACCCCGGCAAGGCTAGGAGTCGCCGTGAATTTGCCAAATTCGTTAGTGAAGGGAACCTCCTGGGTTTCCCAACAGCCAAGTCCCGACAGAAGGCAACAGTCCAACCAAAGTGAGGGAGACACCGCCACCGCCAGGGCAACCGTTTCTCAGGGCCAGAACCTGCGGGCAAAAGGGGCTCCTCCGGCTCATATCCAAGCTGGAGAGCGGGTTACCCGTGGGAACCCATTGGAACCATCTACCGTACATAGGTGCAGGGAAAGGCAGTCACCATCAACCTGCCGGGAGAAACAACACTGCAGCCGTCTGTGGGACCCGTCCATCCAGCCGTGTGTTTTACCGAGAACTGTGTCCTCATCATTGGCTGAGTGAGTACCACCGTGCCGTGCGGCACAGCGCTGCCCCTGTGACCCTGCACCTCACCAGGCCCTGTAACCCGCCTGCCATCCATCCCTACTTAATCACCGGGCCCCGGGACAACCAACCCCCCTACCCACGGAGGGGAGAAATAACAACCAAGCTGCTCCCTGTCACCGCTCCCGGGATCCCCGTCTAGAGCAGCGGTGGTGTCACCAATATCACCACAACCGTTGGCGTCACGGACAATAATCAAAACCCCCACAATCAAAATTCCCCTTTTTCACTCACGGGCGAGGAACGCCGCTCGAGTCCCAGGGATTCGGCCCACCGCTCGAGCCACCACCAAGCAGCAGCAGCGGCAGCCGGACCCGAGCAGTGGGAGAGCGCAGCGTCCCCTCCTCCGCCCGTGACATATACAGCATTCCAGAATACTATATATAAGAGCCAAGGCCGAACTCTATAACTTAAAAAAACACTTTTATAATACTCAAGTAAGGGGACAGTCTGGTCCGATGTGTTTTGCTGCTCTCTGGTCTGGCACCTCAGTGGTAATGGCCGCAGCTTATAGTCACCAATTCTGGTGATAGGTTTCCTTTAATGTGTATGTATGTGCTTGTAACATTGTTTGAGTGATATGTGAGTACTATACTCACCTACTGCTGCTCTCTCTGGTGTCCAGCACCAGTCTTCTGCTCTTCTCAGTGACATCACTGCAAATGAGACCTACTGTTTCATTCTACACTCTATGCATGAGCTGGAAGTCTCATTTACAAGTAAATCTGTGGTGCCTCGTTCTGACCTTCCAGAAGCTTACAATGTAAATGTCACTTCCAGGTCAAGCAAAGTGCAGGGTGACAGAGAGAATCTGCAGATGGGTGATGTCATTGATAGGAGGAGAAGACCGTCGCTCATCGCATACACACAGCCTTTCCCCCAGTGCTTTCCTCGCCCACCGGCCATCCTGTCATCTGTGATTGGTTGCGCCCTCAGCCTGTGACAGCGTCTGCCTGTTGTCATCACTCATAGCTGGTGGTCGTTCTCTATGGCTGCTAGCTGTGAGATGTAGCAGAGCTGGATGCATCATCGTGGGACCTCTTGTGGATTATGCCAGACCTGTAGGGTGTTTGGAGTTAATAAAGTGGTGAAAGAGGGTGGTTTTTTGTATTTTTTCCATATAAAGGATTTTTTCTGTGTCTGTTTATTTACTGTCATGTACAGGTTGTGATGCAGGTATCTCATAGATACCTGTGCCATCACTAATCTAGGGTTTAGTAGCAGCTGTGCGCTGTTATTAACCCCTCATTACTCCGATTGTGTCACGCTCCTCGGGTCCTCGGCTCCCCTCCCCGGGTCCTCTGCCCCGCTCCCCGGGTCCTCTGCCCCGCTCCCCGGCTCACCTGCCACGCTCCCTGCTCTCCAGCCTCCGGTGCCCGTCCTTCCCAGGTTCCCTGGCCTCCGATCCCGGCGTCTGACGGCTTCCCAGGCCCTGGCCGGCTCCCCTGCGTCCTCCCCTCAGCCTCCTTCCCTGGCTTCTGGCACCCGGGCGGCGCGCATGCGCATTAGGGCGCGCGCGCGGTCACTGACCCTTTCTTAAAGGGCCAGCGTCCATTAACAGGAAATGAAGCTAAACAGGTACAGGGTATATAAGGGTTTATTGTCCAAGGGGGCGGGGCCTGATCTTCGTGTTTTCCAAGCTAGGAGTCAGGTCTCCTTGTGTCTCCTTGCCATACTCACGTATCTCTCTTCTAGAGCTGATCCTGCCTCGGCATCCGGTCCTGCTGAATCCCGAACCCCGCACGCTGTCCGTCTGCCATCTGACAGTCCGTACCATCTCGGATCCCTGCGGTGACCCGTCATCTCGCTCCAAAGGTTCCGGACCCCGCCTGACCTCATCTCGGCTTCCGAACCTGAGCTACGTCACCCGGACTACCATCTGTGACTCCGTGGTCCCAGGGACTTCTCCGTTACACTCACTTGCACGGACTGTTCTGCTGCCCATAGTGCTTCAGCTACCGGACTCCTTACCACCATCTTAGAGTTCGGACCAGTGGATCCACCTCCTGGGTCTGCCCGACCGCCTGGCCCTGACAGTAAGATCAGGCCATGGATCCCGCTGCAGCACTAGCGGCCTTGCAAGAGGAACTCCAACGCCAGCGTGAAGTCCAGACCCGCATGTTGGACTTTATGACTTCCGTGGACACCCGCCTGTACACGTTACAAGCGGCAGTTACGCCTTCAACATTCCGGGCCTCCACTAGTCAATCCACGGCTCCCGCACCCGTGGCAGCCTCTTCGGATGCTTCCCGACTCCGTTTGGCTTCACCACCTCGTTATGCCGGAGATCCCAAGACCTGCAGGGGCTTCATAAACCAATGCTCCCTTCATTTCACGCAGCTGCCACATTTGTTTGCCTCCGACCAAGCCAAGGTCGCCTTCATCATGTCTCACCTAGAGGGCGAGGCACTGGCGTGGATGAATCCCTTGTGGGAGAAGGAGGACCCTATGACCAAGGACCTTCAAGAGTTCCTGCAGGCCTTTCGCAGCACCTTCGACAAGCCGGGACGCGCCTCTGCGTCTGCTTCATCCCTTCTCCGCTTACGTCAAGGAACACTGACGGTAGGCCAATATGCCATCCGTTTCCGTACTTTGGCTTCAGAACTCGGGTGGAATAATGAGGCCCTAACAGCCGCCTTCTGGGAAGGACTCTCGAGTCGCATCAAAGACGAGTTGGCGGGTCGTGACGTGCCCTCCACCCTAGATGCCCTGATTGCCCTAGCAACTCGAGTGGACATTCGTTTTCAGGAGCGCTCCAAAGAGCTATCTCGTGAGAGACGTCCGGTACGGCATTCCTCTCCTCCACGGAAGCCCTCCGTACCTCAGTCATCAACAGCTGGGATTCCCGTCCACGAGCCCATGCAGATTGACCGAGTACGGCGGTCTGAACAACGTCGAGCAGAGCGGCTCGCCAAGGGTCTCTGCTTTTACTGCGGAGAGGACACACACCTGCTACGCTCCTGTCCAGAGAGGCCGGGAAACTCCAAAGCCTAGGGTTGGTAGGAGAGGCCACCCTAGGTGCTGGGACTCTCTCAGACCCGGTTATGTGGACCGTGCAAGTGTCAGCGGGAGAGACGCGCTTCATGGCTGAGGCATACCTCGACTCTGGAGCAGCAGGCAATTTCATCCAGCAGGCCACGGTGGACAAGTACCAGTTGCCTGTTACTCTACTCGATAAGCCCCTAGTGATTGCCTCTGTGGATGGGAGACCCCTCGCTGATACCATCTCCTGGGTCACCAGGCCGGTCGAACTGCGTATCGGTGCCCTGCACACCGAGAACATCGCTCTCTACGTCCTTCCACACATGTCTCATCAAATCCTGCTGGGACTTCCCTGGTTGCGGACACACGAACCATCAGTCAGCTGGGGCACTGGCGAAATCACCCGATGGGGCTCCGCCTGTCATGAGAGGTGTCTGAAGTCTATACAACCCATCCGACGACCTCCGGTTCCAGAGAACCTACCGGAACTGCCCTCGGCCTATTGGTCCTTCGCAGACGTTTTTGACAAGAAGGAGTCTGAGGTACTTCCGCCACACCGTCCCTACGATTGCGCCATCGACCTGCTCCCAGGAACAACACCACCTCGAGGACGGATATATCCGTTGTCTCCAGCCGAAACCAGGGCCATGTCTACCTACATCACAGAAAGCCTGGCAAAGGGATTCATCCGGAGATCCTCCTCTCCTGCGGGAGCAGGCTTCTTCTTCGTTAAGAAGAAAGAGGGTGACCTACGCCCATGCATTGACTACCGGGGTTTGAATCAGATCACCATAAAAAACAAGTACCCCCTGCCGCTTATCCCCGAATTGTTCGACCGGCTCAGAGGAGCCCGTGTGTTCACCAAACTGGATCTTCGGGGTGCCTACAACCTAGTTCGTATCCGCTCTGGGGACGAATGGAAGACCGCGTTTAATACTCGCGATGGGCACTATGAATACTGCGTAATGCCCTTCGGTCTGTGTAACGCTCCTGCCGTATTCCAAGAATTGGTGAACGACATTTTCCGGGACCTCCTCTACATCTGTGTAGTAGTTTATCTGGATGACATCCTTGTCTTCTCTCCGGACCTCCAGACCCACAGAGAGAACGTACGGCTGGTTCTACAGAGACTGAGAGAGAATCGTCTCTACGCCAAATATGAGAAGTGTGTCTTTGAGCAGTCTTCTCTCCCTTTCCTGGGATACATCATCTCGGGTACAGGGCTGCAGATGGATCCAAAGAAGGTCTCCTCCATTCTCAACTGGCCTCCCCCTTCTGGACTGAAGGCAATCCAACGGTTCCTGGGATTCGCCAACTACTACCGCCAGTTTATACCTCACTTCTCTGCCCTGACTGCTCCTCTCTCCGCCTTGACCAAGAAGGAGGCTAATCCAAAGGACTGGTCACCTGCGGCCGACGCCGCGTTTTGCTCTCTGAAGCGAGCATTTGCCTCCTCTCCTGTACTCCACCGACCGGAGTTAAACCGCCAGTTCACCTTGGAGGTGGATGCCTCCTCCTCAGGAGCCGGAGCCGTGCTCCTGCAGAAGTCCTCCTCCGGGAAGATGGTGACTTGCGTTTTTTTCTCCAAGAGCTTCTCAGCGCCTGAACGCAACTACACCATCGGTGACCGAGAACTATTGGCGGTCAAACTGGCTCTGGAGGAGTGGCGCTACCTCCTGGAAGGAGCAGTGTACCCCGTGATTATCTACACGGACCACAAGAACCTGGAATACCTTCGGTCCGCTCAGCGACTGAACCCACGGCAAGCCAGGTGGTCCTTATTCTTTGCCAGGTTTGATTTCCAGCTCCATTTCCGACCCGCGGACAAGAATGTACGCGCTGATGCCCTGTCTAGGTCTCTCATGCCCATGGAGCAGGAGGAAGAGAGTACCCAACCTATCATCTCTCCTAGCAAGATTATTCCGGTGGCTCCTGTCACCCTGGCCCAGATACCGCCCGGGAAGACCTATGTCTCTGAGACCGACAGGCAAAAAGTCTTACACTGGGGTCATGCCTCAAAAACAGCCGGTCATGCAGGTCAGAAGAGAACATGGGGTGCGATTGTACGCCATTACTGGTGGCCATCCCTTCGCACGGACGTTGCTGCTTTCGTCTCTGCCTGCTCCTCTTGTGCCAGGAACAAGACGCCCAAGCACCTGCCATATGGCCGTCTTCTGCCTCTGCCTATACCCTCAGTTCCATGGCAACACATAGCGATGGACTTTATTACGGACTTGCCATTATCCTCCGGGCACACAGTCATATGGGTCGTGGTGGACCGGTTCTCCAAAATGGCTCACTTCGTCCCTATGGCCGGACTGCCCTCTGCTCAGGAACTCGCGGAAGCCTATATACATCACATCTTCCGCTTGCATGGCTTTCCATCCCACATCGTGTCCGATAGGGGAACTCAGTTCACCTCCCGCTTCTGGAGGGCGCTCTGCAAACATCTGGGAGTGACTCTGGACTTTTCTTCTGCTTACCATCCTCAGTCTAATGGCCAAGTGGAGAGGGTCAATCAAATCTTGACCTCCTTCTTACGTCACTATGTCAACGCCCATCACGACGACTGGTCCACGCTTCTGCCTTGGGCTGAATTCTCCCATAACCACCACATCAGTGAGTCGTCCTCCAAGTCTCCCTTCCATGTCGTTTACGGACTTCAGCCCTCCATCCCGTTGCCTTTATCCCCTTCTTCGGATGTCCCTGCTGCTGATACTGTAGCCCGTGACTTCGCTACCATTTGGGACTCTGTCAAGGTGTCCCTTGGGCGCGCTTCCCAGCGGATGAAGAAACACGCCGACAAGAGGCGCCTGGACCCTCCGTGTTTCTCTCCTGGTGACCTGGTCTGGCTTGCTTCCCAGTACATCCGATTGAAGATACCTTCCTACAAGCTGGGTCCTCGCTACATCGGGCCGTTTAAGGTCCTCAGCAAGATCAATGAGGTCTCCTACAAACTGAGGCTTCCGGCCACGATGCGGATTCCCAACTCCTTCCACGTCTCTCTGCTCAAGCCGGTTTTCCTTGGTCCCTTCTCCTCTGCTGCCAGTCCGGCTCCTCCTCCTATTGCCGAGGACGACATCTATGCGGTAAGGGATATCGTGGCCATGAAGACTGTTCGAGGCCGACGGTTCTTCCTGGTGGACTGGGAAGGGTATGGTCCTGAGGATAGGTCCTGGGAGCCCAGGGAGAACGTGGGCACTCCTCTGATCCGTGCCTTCATGTCCCGGTTGCGGGGAGGGGGGCGTGGGGGGGGGGGGTACTGTCACGCTCCTCGGGTCCTCGGCTCCCCTCCCCGGGTCCTCTGCCCCGCTCCCCGGGTCCTCTGCCCCGCTCCCCGGCTCACCTGCCACGCTCCCCGCTCTCCAGCCTCCGGTGCCCGTCCTTCCCAGGTTCCCTGGCCTCCGATCCCGGCGTCTGACGGCTTCCCAGGCCCTGGCCGGCTCCCCTGCGTCCTCCCCTCAGCCTCCTTCCCTGGCTTCTGGCACCCGGGCGGCGCGCATGCGCATTAGGGCGCGCGCGCGGTCACTGACCCTTTCTTAAAGGGCCAGCGTCCATTAACAGGAAATGAAGCTAAACAGGTACAGGGTATATAAGGGTTTATTGTCCAAGGGGGCGGGGCCTGATCTTCGTGTTTTCCAAGCTAGGAGTCAGGTCTCCATGTGTCTCCTTGCCATACTCACGTATCTCTCTTCTAGAACTGATCCTGCCTCGGCATCCGGTCCTGCTGAATCCCGAACCCCGCACGCTGTCCGTCTGCCATCTGACAGTCCGTACCATCTCGGATCCCTGCGGTGACCCGTCATCTCGCTCCAAAGGTTCCGGACCCCGCCTGACCTCACCTCGGCTTCCGAACCTGAGCTACGTCACCCGGACTACCATCTGTGACTCCGTGGTCCCAGGGACTTCTCCGTTACACTCACTTGCACGGACTGTTCTGCTGCCCATAGTGCTTCAGCTACCGGACTCCTTACCACCATCTTAGAGTTCGGACCAGTGGATCCACCTCCTGGGTCTGCCCGACCGCCTGGCCCTGACAGATTGCCACGGCACCAGGGCACGGGAAGAGTCGGTAAAGCACCAGAATCGCCATATCTAACGGATGCGGCAATACCGGGTGGCTGCGGGCTGAGAATACCAGCCCCCAGTTTGTTTTAACTTGGCTGGTGATGAAAATTGAGGGGACTGCACGTAGTTTTTTTTTTAACTAACAAAAAAAATGCAAATTTGGTGCTGAAATCTGGTGCAACAATTTCAACACCAAATGTGCACCTCCTGGCACAAAAATCGTGGCAAAAACCACAGCAAAGAAAATGCGTAAAAAAAATGCTGGTTTTTTTTTGCCAGGATGTGTAGATTGAGTGCAGGAATATGGTGTAAAAATTTCAGCACCAAATCTGCATCTCTTGGACAAAAAAAGTGATTCTTTGCTAGGAGATGCACGTCTGTGAACTCAGGGACTTTCACCTGAGGTCAGATTACCGGCGATCACAGGTGAAAGACCGTAGGAACCTCCAGCTGTGACCGCAAATGACCTGAGTGACATCACTGCTCATTGCACAGCTCATTCATTCTCTAGAGCTCACAGCGAGCGGTCATACTTTATGGCCGCTTGCTGTGATATTCAGATGTAGCTGGGACTTCGTGTGGATTACGCCAGACCTATAGGGTGTTTGGAAAAGAGGGTGAAAGAGGGTGGGTTTTTGTATTTTTTCCATATAAAGGATTTTTCGCTGTGTTTGTTCTTATTTACTTTCATTTACAGGTTATTGATGCAGGTATCTCATAGACACCTGTGCCATTATTAACCTAGGGTTTAGTAACCCCTCATTACTCTGATTGCAACCGCACCAGGGCAATCGAGAAGAGCCGGTATAGCACTGGGATTGTCACATCTAATGGATGCAGCAATGCCAGGCGGCTGCGGGCAGAGAATACCAGCCCCCAGTTGGGTTTATCTTGGCTGGGGATCAAAATTGGGGGGGACCGCACATTGTTTTTTCTTTTATTATTTATTTAAATATAAAAAAAGGCCGCATGCAATTTCTCTTACGCCGGAGTCACACTTGCGAGAGACTTGCACGAGTCTGTCATCGCATCATTGGCACAGCCACACACTCTTCTGACAGGAGCAGGCTGCATTTGTTTCTATGTACATGCAAGCTAATGTTAAGAGAGCAACAGGCAGTGCCGGGGAATATCATGCCAGACTTGCACGAGTCTGACATTGCATCACCGGCACAGCCGCACACTCTTTTGACAGGAGCGGGCTGCATGTGTTTCTGTCTACATATGCACGCTCATGTTCAGAGAACGACAGGTCGTGCCTCGTGATGTCATGCCAAACTCGAACGAGCCTGACATTGCATCACCTGCACAGCCGCACACTCCTCTGACAGGAGCGGGCCACATGTGTTTCTGTTTACATTCACACTCACCATACTGACCCGCAGACACTTGCACTGCTTTCCTCGCCCACCAACTGCCCTGGCGCCTTTGATTGGTTGCAGTCATCTGACATGCTGCCACTCAGGTTGGGGGCTTGTCTAACTACAACCAATTACATGCGCCGGTGGGCGGGCAAAACAGCGAATATTGAATTGTCGGCTCTAGAAGGGAATAGTGTGACCCGGAAGGAGTTTGTCGCAATGACACAGCATAGGTGAGTATACCCCGTGCGCTCCTACCCTCCTATCCCTTCCACAAATGTTTTTAATCTCCAGATTGACTTATATGAGTACCGGATTCTGGAGCGGAACGGGTTTTTTTTTTAATTGAGCAGTGATCAGCCGGTCCCGTTTTTTTGCAAGTCCGAGCTGCTCTAATTGCAACAGGTGAATCTTAACACAGATCTGGTAGCGCTGTCAGTGGGAGTCATTGACTCTAGCGTCACCAGATCTGTAATTAAGATGTCTGCAGCAACAACTCACAGTGAGGGTCAGATATAGACTGCAGGCAGGAGTGATCCTCAGCCTGGCCCCAGGACATCATATATTATACAGTATGTAGAACCATGTGTTATAGCATGTGAGATCATGGTTCTGGTTCAGGTATCGGATCAGTCAGTACATATATCACTTTATATCTGTGCACAAAACTACACATCCAGTGTACATATTGTTATTAGGGATGAGCAAGTGTACTAGTTACTACTTGGTACTCGCCGAGAAGTACGGTATTCGGGCTGCTCTTTACTCCGCTAGTATCCTTGTAATTACTCGTTATGAGTAGCGAGTCCAATGTTAGTCAATGGGAAATGTGAGTAATTGTCTGCTGGATCCTACAAAGCAGTCTGGGGCTGAGTATAAGGCTGAAATGGATGCTTGATTGTTTAAAAGCCAGGCGATAAAAATGTCCGTGTGCTGGATCCGGTATGTAATAATGTCTCCATCCTGGGCCCTGTATGTAATAATGTTCATATCCTTTAAAAAAACACATATATTTTTAGTGTGGTATTTTTTCCATGGTTTTTTTATGAAGTCAATGCCTGAAAGGTTTAAAAGATGCAGATAAAAACGCTCCAACAATTGACCAGTACGTCCTTGGTTGTTAAGCGGTTAATATCAAAATCACTCCACTAACAATGCAAATATTAAAGAGCATAACATAAAAATATAATAAGGCCTTCAGTAACAAGAGAAAAAGATCGGTCTGCAGCAGGGGTGGGATTCACATTTTTAACAGGTTCTCTGTAAACCCCGCCTATTTGAAACCATGCCCCTTCTGTAACCACACCCATTTTGTTTGCCACACCCATTTTTGCGCACTTTCCTCAACCACAAAATACAAACATAAATAATGAAAATGTTCCCCTTCTTACTCTTCCTATACCTTCCCTTTCCTATCAAGTGTACCAGTTCTTTCAGTCACTGTCAGTCACTTATTTACTTGGCATATTGTATGAAAGTTTTTCAACAATGTTTGAAAATTATTACTAAAGGAACCCTGCTCCAATTGGAGCGGACGACCTTCCCCACACAGCTCCCTTCCCACACAGCTCCCATCACACACAGCTCCCATCCCACACAGCTCCCATCCCACGCGGCCTCTTTTCCCACCCCGATTCCATGTGGCCTCCACTTCCCTGCAGGCTCCAACCCCGATTCCATGCGGCCTCCACTCCCCTGCAGGCTCCCACCCCGATTCCATGCGGCCTCCACTCCCCTGCAAGCTCCCACCCTGATTCAATGCTGCCTCCACTCCCCTGCAGGTTCCCACCCCAATTCCATGCGGCCTCTACTCCCTACAGGCTTCCACCCCGATTCCATGCAGCCTCCACTCCCCTGCAGGTTCCCGCCCCGATTCCATGCGGCCTCCACTCCTCTGCAGGCTCCCACCCCGATTCCATGCGGCCTCCACTCCCCTACAGGCTCCCACCCCAATTCCATGCAGCCTCCACTCCCCTGCAAGCTCCCACCCTGATTTCATGCTGCCTCCACTCCCCTGCAGGCTCCCACCCCGATTCCGGCGGCCTCTGCTCCGTCCTCCTCCTCCACTCTGCATACTGACGCTGACAGGTGGAAGTGTGGTGAGGTAATCTCACCACACTGCCATGTCCTCTGAAGCATCATCACGCCGCCGGGTCAGAGAGCAAACTGGCTCCACTGAACCCGGCAGTGCGGTGTGCACGGAGGTATGGGGATTCATTTGTATCGGCGTCTTAAAGATGCCGATACAAATGAATACAGGGAACCAGGTCGCGGACGCCGATTCTGCGAACCGGATGTTATTTTAACAACAGGTTTGCCCGAACCAGACAGAACCAGCTGAATCCCACCCCTGGTCTGCAGCCCTGTAGATTTTCTGAATTTTAAAATTTTATTACAATTTATTTGCAAGTAACATTGTAAGGTATTTATATTGGATTTATACTGAATTTATATTGCATTTGATGGCCTCTCACTTAAACGATTTTCCGAGACATGTAATAAAATAAATACGCAATTAGAAATTGAATATTTTTCTGTATACCTGTATGTAGTAACAGGTATGCTTTATCTAGTGCTTGCTGTCAGGATTTGGAAGATGGCAACTGGCTTAAATCTGTGCAAAAGGAAAAAAATAAAAATAAAAAAACCAGCTCCAATACACTCCAAGTAAAATCTTTCCAGGCTTTATTACAAATTTCCTCATAAAATTCAAAAAAATTCAAAATATTATAAATAAAACAAACGGCAACGCGTTTCAGACACATGGCTCTGACAGGACCATGTGTCTGAAACGCGTTGCCATTTGTTTTAATTTTTATATTTTTCTAGCCACTCGGGTCATGTAATGTCATTTTATATTTTGCAACATGCCGCTTTTAGAATTGTATACGCAAGTTTGTAATAAAGCCTGGAAAGATTTTACTTGGAGTGTATTGGAGGTATTATAGCTGGATATTTTTTTTCCTTTTTCCTGATTCCTACAATGAACAGGGTGTTTCCTTACTTCATGGAGGGGAAGCCCAGGCACAGGTGAGCTGGCTATACCTTACTTTGTTAAATCTGTGCAGCCTGTCCTAGATTCTAGAAGACTGGCAGTAGGATGGGCTGTGTGAATCATGAGACAAACACACTAAGGCTGGACTCAGACGAGCGTATAGCATCCGATGCGACAGCATCGGATGCAGTATGCTAATGACTCTCACCTCAGGCGCTGCTGCAAGTGTGAGCCGAGTGTCATGCGACTGCGACCCGATCCTGCAATCAGGTCACAGCTGTGAAGCTGAGGACGGGCGCTGTGGAGGAGAGGGAGGGGTTAATCCCCCCATCTCCTCCATTGTCAGCCTGTGCGTATATCGCACTGCACTGGGATAACATCTGAGTGCAGTCCGATGTATCTCTCTCACCCATTCAAGTGAATGGGTGCAAGGGATACGGCTCTAGCAGAAAATCACAGCATGCTGCCGCTTTTCCCGCATCCAGAATCTGGATGCAAGAAAAGCTGATTAACTGCTGTACCTCATTGACTAACATAGGTAAGAGTGCAATGCGAGATTTTCTCGTATTGTACTCGTCCGATTTTCACACTCGTGTGAGCGCACCCTAAAAAAACCTGTCAGGCTGACTGAGAGGAATGTTGATTCTCATTCAGCAAAAGTTGTTTATTTTCTACTTTTGTCCAGCTCCTTTCAATATCCTTTCAGGTTAACTGAACATTGAAATACGAGTTCACGATGCCTGAAGGAACGGTTCTCTGACATGACCTGTGTCTCCAACAGATGCTTTTTATGCAGCCCATCTTACTTCGTGTCCTCTGAAATCTAGGATGGGTCATGAATGATGGCAGTTGCCATTTTTAAAATCCTGACAGCGTGTAGTATCTAAAGAATACTTTTTTGCTAAATAAAAGGTATTTAGAAAAACTTTTAATATTTAAAAGTGTAATATTTTATTTATTTATTTTATTGCATTTCTCACAGAGCCCCATTAATTGAAACCTCTTCAGCTTACAAGTGAAAAGGACATTTGTTCATCCTATAGATTGTTGTCTCCTAATACAGTATATTTATCTGCATTTTTGAGGATTTAATGCTGATAAACTTACATCTATTCAGATGTATCAAACTTGGATTTTGATTTACATAAGTCTTGACACCCATGGTGTACTTGGTTGTCCACTGTTCAGTTTTTCATTCACTTTCAATGCCCCACATTGTTTTCTCTGTCATTGTTGATTGTGTATAGATTAGCCCAGAAATGCATTTGTCTTCATGTCATTCAGGCAAAAAAAAAAGTTGATTTAGTAAACGAGGGCATGGTAATTTATTATTAATTTCCTCTGCAAAATCAACTGTAAGGAAAGCCACATTTGCAGAGCTTGGCATTTATAGAGAATTTATAAATATGTTTTTGTAAAGAATGGTGTCAACCTAAAAGATTTAATTGTGAGCAAAGCAGAATCTAAGTTCCCAAAAGTGGCCACATAGCAAGCAGAAATGCTGTTTTAAAGATACTATTACTTGAAAATTATGCAAAATCTCACTGGCACATTGCTGTCTCTTCAGTTGATATTCACATAGTGCAGTCAATAACATTCATTCTAATCTCCTTCTACTTTTATCTCAATGTTTACATTGTTGGTTGGCTCTCCCTATTGTCTTGTAAAAGCTGTACTGTTTGCTATGAGCCAGTCACACATTTTTCTCCTGCTCTCCTTCCAGCTCACTCCATGCAGTCTCAAATACACATTTAGGCTATGTGTTTTCAGTGCGTTTTTCGCGGCGTTTTTGCGCGTTTTTCGGGTGCGTTTTTGGCCTCAAAACTGCAGGACTTTGCTTCCCCAGCAAAGTCTATGAGTTTTCATTGTTGCTGTCCGCACACATCTGTTTTTTTTACCTGCGTTTTTGAGTTAAAAAAAAAATGGACATGTCAGTTCTTTGCTGCGTTTTTCTGCGTTTTCCCCCCATGCAATGCATTGGAAAAACGCAGCAAAACGCAGAGATCAAAAACGCAGCAAAACGCAGCCAAAAACGCACCAAATCGCGGCAAAAACGCATGCGTTTTTGATACGTTTTTTCGACGCAGGTGCGTTTTTGTGCGTTTTTAGCGGCCAAAAACGCACAAAAACGCAGCGTCAAAAAGACGCAGTGTGCGAACCTAGCCTTAGGCCTTGTGCCCATGCTGCGTTTTTGCCACGTTTTTGCGCATTTTTTTGGGTGCAGTTTTGGGAACAAAACTGCATGTATTTCCTTCACCAGCAAAGTCTATGAGATTTTATTTTTCCTGTCTGCACGTTGCAGCTTTTTCTGCGTCTTTGTGGTGACCACATGCATCATGTTAATTCTTTCTGCATTTTTGAGCTCTTCCAGTCAATAGATTTGACTTAGAAAATGCACCAGGCAAAAACGCTGTAAAAAACGCAATAAAACGTGGCAAAAAATGCATGCCAAGGGTGCATTTTTTTGTGACCAAAAACGTGCATTTTTGTGGTCACCACAAAGATCCAGCGTGCGCACATAGCCTTAGGGTTCATTTAGACGCATGATTTTTGCGCACTAGGTTTATCTCTGGTTTCCACAGATAGCACTCATACCTGTGATAGTCTATGGGGCCATTTACATGTCCATGATTTTTTAAGGACCGTGCAATCCGTGGAAAATAGAGATATGTTTGTGTCACAATTCTCTGCGCAGAGCATCTCACAGATCTGGAGATGCTTTGTGTCGATTAAAGATGTGACAGTGTGTCCATTCCTTGTGCAGAGCATCTTGCCTTTGGAGATGCTCTGCGGCACTTACAGATCTGGCAGTGTGTCTGTTCGTTTGTGCAGAGCATTATGCCCTTAGAGATGCTCTGCGGCGCCATCCTTGGTATGCCCGTTTCACGCAGATGGCATTTCGCCGGATTGCCGGATCCAGCACACTCCAGTACAGTGCAATACTGTACAATGACATTGCGGCAAGCTCCAGTCACATGCTGTCATGTGATTGAAGCATGTGACCAGAGCTTGCCATGATGCCATTGTACAGTATTGCACTGTACTGGAGTGTGCCGGATCCGGTAATCCGGCAAAATGCCAGATGTGTGAAACGGGTCATAATGAACTAGCAGCTTGGTCACTATACTGGAGTCCAGGTTGGTTCTGGGAGGTGCTGGTTACTCTTCTGTTCCATCTTTCGGGTAATTGCTGAGGCTTCTTTACTGAGCATGCTCCACCAGAACTCTGCCAGTTGTATTCTCTAGCTCTGCTGTGTTGCTATCGTTTGTGTATCTGCTAGTATTCTGATCTTGGTATTCTGACCCCAGACTGTTATTGGACATCCTTCTGCGCGCTCCCTATTCCTGTCTTTGCTTGCTCCCTTTTACTACAGTCATGGCCAAAAGTTTTGAGAATGCTACAAATATTAATTTTTACAAAGTCTACTGCTTAAGTTTTTCTAGTGGCAATTTGCATATACTCCAGAATGTCATAAAGAGTGATCAGCTTAACAGCAATTAATTGCAAAGTCAATATTGGCTAAGAAAATGAACTTTAACCCCCAAAACACATTTCAACATCATTGCATTCCTGCCTTAAAAGGAGCAGCTAACATTGTTTTAGTGATTGTTCCATTAACACAGGTGTGGGTGTTGATGAGGACAGGGCTGGCGATCAATCAGTCATGATTAAGTAAGAATGACACCACTTGACACTTTAAAAGGAGGCTGGTGCTTGGTATCATTGTTTCTCTTCAGTTAACCATGGTTATCTCTAAAGAAACACTTGCAGCCATCATTGCTATGTACAAAAATGGCCTAATAGGGAAGAGTATCGCAGCTACAAAGATTGCACCTCAATCAACAATCTATCGCATCACCAAGAACTTCAAGGAGAGAGCTTTCATTGTTGCCAAAAAGGCTCCAGGGAAGGACTAGCAAACGCCAGGACCGTATCTTAAAACTGTTTCAGCTGCGGGATCGGACTACCAGCAGTGCCGAGCTAGCTCAGCAATGGCAGCAGGCTGGTGTGAGCGCTTCTGCACACCCATTGAGGCGGAGACTCTTTGAGCAAGGCCTGGTTTCAAGGAGGGCAGCAAAGAAGCCACTTCACTTCAGAAAAAACATCAGGGACCGACTGATATTCTGCAAAAGGTACAGGGAGTGGACTGCTGAGGACTGGGGTTAAGTCATTTTCTCAGATGAATCCCCTTTTCGATTGTTTGGGACATCTGGAAAACAGCTTATTAGGAGAAGAAGAGGTGAGCGCTACCACCAGTCTTGTCTCATGCCAACTGTTAAGCATCCTGAAACGATTCATGTGTGGGGTTGCTTCTCAGCCAAGGGAATCGGCTCACTCACAGTCTTGCCTAAAAACACAGCCATGAATAAAGAATGGTACCAGAATGTCCTCCAAGAGCAACTTCTCCCAACTGTCCAAGAGCAGTTTGGCGCCCAACAATACCTTTTCCAGCATGATCGAGCACCTTGCCATAAAGCAAAGGTGATCACTAAATGGCTCATGGAACAAAACATAGAGATTTTGTGTCCATGGCCTGGAAACTCCCCAGATCTTAATCCCATTGAGAACTTGTGGGCAATCATCAAGAGACGGGTGGACAAACAAAAACCAACAAATTCTGGCAAAATGCAAGCATTGCTTATGCAAGAATGGACAGCTATCTGGATTTGGTCCAGAAGTTGATTGAGAGCATGCCAGGGAGAATTGCAGAGGTCCTGAAGAAGAAGGGTCAACACTGCAAATATTGACTTGCTGCATTAACTCATTCTAACTGTCAATATAACCTTTGGAACTCATAATATGATTGCAATTATATTTCTGTATGTGATGTAAACATCAGACAAACACAATTAAAAACCAGAGGGCAACAGATCATGTGAAAATATAATTTTGGTGACATTCTCAAAACTTTTGGCCATGACTGTACTATGTGCTTGTCTGGTATTGTGACTCTCGGATTGTGCCCTGACTACGTCTCTGTTTACCCCTTATGATTATATGTGATTTCCTGTTACCAAACTCCTGTTCTCCTGACTACTCTTCCATTCATGCCACCCCGTAAGGTAGTGACAAGCGTTACAGTTTGATTTTGAGTCAAACGTCAGTTCAAAATCTACAATTCAAGTCTATAACTCTATGAAAAAATCAGACTACACTTTGGTGTAAGACTTGAGAAGGCAGTGAAAGGTGTGGGGGTTTTTTGTTTTTTTTTCCTCATGTACGAGGAAAAACTGTTGACAGTTGGACCACAGTCTGATCAAACTCTGACTAAAATTTGTGTAAAAATCAGAAGTGTGAATGAGGAATAGATTCTTTTGCAGCTTCTTCCCCTCTTTCTTCTTCCTATCTTCCATTTATGGTCTTACATAGAGCAGTTATAGAAAATTGGAATATGAAGAAGCCCATTTCCTGAGTAGGATTAATACAATATGTGAAATATATTTCTAATCTAACATAAAAAATGCAATGCAACAGATATGTATTAGATCGGCATAAAGAGTTTTTTTGCCATCATTAATTCTATTTACAAATAAGGTTTACCAAAGTGACTATTGTACCAGTGATTCATGGATCAATATACAGGAGCTGTCACTTAACAAATATACCCAGAAAACGTATGATCGTGTTGTAAGTTTTGAAAAAGACAGAATTCCGAATGCTTTAATTAACGTATTTTTTTCCATTTTCTATTCCTCTGCCACACATGCCGCGTGCATATAATGTCACACAGAAGGGCTGTAGCTTTTCATGAACCATAGCAAATGTTTTACATTGTTCTTCATCAATGCGTTTTACTAAATAATAAAATCTCAAGGCAATTTGAGATGTATGCATTTTGTAATGGAATGAAATACCTTTTCCCCACAAATTCTATGTACTGTTGTTTTAGCTGCATATTACTTGTATTTCTTAATAGTTTATTTTTATTGTTCAAGAAGTAAAAGTAAAGTAATAAAGAAACACTAGAATTTAACATAGCTAATAGAAACGTCCTTTTCTTATATGTAAAGTATGTATTACTACAGAGATTTTAAATGTATAACATGTGACTAGTTTGTGAGGATTAACTCCCCCACATTATTAATAATAGATTAAAGCATTATGGATAAATAGAATTTAAGGCAATCTTAGAAATAAAATTTAGTGCATTATAAGGCTGGATTTTCACATCATAATGAGCTGCATAGATGACAACCATGTTGTAATATTATATGGCCTGCAATTTACTATTTTGAAGTAAATAAAATTTAAGCGCTTAACCCCTTCTAGCTGCAGATTAGTTGCAGGTACAAGTGAAGCACATGTTTACCGTGAGCTGCCATTTTGCTGCACAGTTTCCAGCCTCGAGACACACTAGTGCACTACAGACACCCTGGAAAAACCCTACCCCCAATACCACCCCCCCTTTACTTCCTCGCTTCTTCCCCTTTCCTTCCTTGCTGAAGGTGGGGGACAGGCAGACAGTCAGAGGAGGGAATAACTAGCAAAACCCGACCCACCTATTAGATATTCTGTAGCTGCTGTCAATCAAATGGGTATTTAACAAATTTTACTTGTCTGTATTTCAGAAAGTATACATCCGATCTCACAACTGAAGGTATGTATAGAATCAGCCTGACAGCGCCAGTATAGCATTGACATTAGTTTATATATGAAAAGGCTGGTAGTTGGTCCTCTTTAAGGCTATTTAGTGTTAAAGAAGACCTATTATCTGGTCAAAAATGGTGAAGTTTTAATTTTATTTTATTCTGGTTGCTTCTCTTAATATGCAGTTTTGGTGGGGTTTTTTTTAATCACTGAACAGATCCAGAAATATGAGCTTTTTATTTAGTTTTACTTTTGGTCTTTACAAATGTGCCATTGCTCTTAGGTAAAGATGAACTAATTAATTTGGGGAGGAATGAATTCAAGTTGAATTTCAAGAAATTCGTGGTTTCATGCAAATTCAAACATTTTGATTTCAATTTGGTTTGCAAAGAAAGAAAACTAGCAGCCACCTTTTCCCACTCTGCTGAGTTAGACAACAGGCAAATGTCATTCTGCATTGCTGAACAGAGTTCCCTGCAGTTATACATTTATGGATTCATACATTAAATAATAGGGGTCAGTACCTGGACCATCTCAGATCAATGGTTCCCAGTGAAGCATAGTTTGTATGGTCCAATGCTAAAGGGGGCTTTACACGCTACGATATCGTTAATGTTTTATCGTCGAGGTCACATTGTTAGTGACACACATCCGACATCATTAACGATATCGCAGCGTGTGACACTTACCAGCGACCTAAAGCGACCTCAAAAATGGTGAAAATTGTTCACCATGGAGAGGTCGTCCCAAAACCAAAAATCAGTAATGGTTGATTATCGATGTTGTTCGTCGCTCCTGCGGCAGCACACATCGCTGTGTGTGACACCGTAGGAGCGAGGAACGTCTCCTTACCTGCGGCCGGCTGCAATGCGGAAGGAAGGAGGTGGGCGGGATGTTACATCCCGCTCATCTCCGCCCCTCCTCTTTGATTGGCCGGCCGCTTAGTGACGTCGCGGTGACGTCGCTGTGATGCCAAACGTCCCTCCCTCTTGAAGGAGGGATTGTTCAGCAGTCACAGCGACGACGCCGACCAGGTAAGTATGTGTGACGCTGCGTAGCGATAATGTTCGCTGCGGCAGCGATCACACAAAATCGCATGCATGACGGGGGCGGGTGCTTTTGCGTACCATATCACTAGCAATTACTAGCAATATCATAGCGTGTAAAGCCCACTTTAGTCCTATTCAAAACATGTCCAAACTGTAGACATATGTAACTATAAGTGTACATATATTACTTTACTGACCATTAGATAATAACCTGGTGGCTGGTTGACCACGCAGACACCCTGCTACCAGTTGCATATGTCTACACCTTGGACTCTGCCCTAGAAGCGTAAGAGATATATTGCACTGATGCCCAACCCCTTGTTGTGTTAGAGGATAAGTATGTGGGAAGCTAGGGAACATGATCAGCAGACCACTGCAGCACATCTTTGAGAATGAAAGAACACAGGTCACATCTAATGCGGCTTTTGAAAGTGTGCAGACTGACAAGGGGTGAATGTTGGGTGAATGATGACATTCACAGTTTGGAGGAAGAGGAGGTGGTCCCACTGACCCAGCATCACAGGAAAAAATGGAGCAGGGTGCAAGTGAACAGCGGCCGGCTCCTAGCCAGTATGTTGGCTGCTACTGCCCATCGCGCCAAGAAAATGAGCATGCAAGCTAACTCTAAGGAGCTCTCTGCCATTGAATTTCTTCATGCAATATGCTGATGACAAGAGATGGGTGGTTTGCACACTGTGCCATCAGACCCTGAAGCAGGGTGCAAATGATTTGAACATAAGCACCACCTGCATGATTAGGCATCTGAATTCCAAGTATGAGCAACAGTGGAGTATACAACTGAAAAAAACAGGAGAGATCCAAGGCTCCTCCTGCTCTCTCTTCTACTGCAATCTCGACTTCTATCACCCACTCACGATCAAAAGGGCCACCTACCTTCCTGCAAAGAGAGGTTGTGACAGCACTAATACCACCAGCAGTGTTACTCAGAATATTCACACTGTCCCATTGAAGCATTTAGCTGTCCATCCCCCCAAGAACTAGAGAGAAAGAGGACGTACCCTCCTATCCACACATGAGCCCTGGTCATGAATGACAGCATTTCAAAATTTCTGGCCTTTGAAATTCTGCAATTCCGGCTGGTGGAGATGGACAGTTTTAAAATACTTATGGTGGTGCCTGTTCCGCATTACATTGGTCTCAGTCGCCACTACTTTTCCAGGTGGACCCTCCCTGCCCTGCACACACATGTTGTGGACCATTTCAGGTGTGCACTGCACAACACCATCAGTGGCAAGGTGCATATAACCACTGAAAAGTGGACCAATAATCATGGGGTTGTGACATTATATCTCCCTAATTGGCCACTGGGTAAATTTAGTGGCGGCTGGGCCATGGGCATTCTGGGACAAGGTGTTCTAGCACAAGTCCTATAACCACCAGTAATGGCTGGATGTTTCTCTTTTCACGTTGCCTCCTCCTACTCTACTTCCTCCATTGCCTCCTCATCAGAAAAAGACTTGCACAGCTAACTTCAGTACAGCCAGGTGGAAACAACAGCAGGCTGTTCTGAATCTCATCTGTTTGGAGGGCAAATCTTACACTGTGCAGGGGCTGTGGATGGGGATCAAACAGCAGAGTGGTTGTTGCCAGGGAACCTGAAGGCCAGCCTTGTTGTGTGCGATAATGGGCAAAATGTACTAGCAGCTCTGGGCCTAGCCGTTTTGTCGCATATCTCTTGCCTGGCGTATGTGCTAAATTTGGTGGTGCAGATCATCCTTAAAAATTACCCACATATGTCAGAGCTGCTGCTGAAAGTGCAGCCAGTCATAGAATCATAGAATGGTAGAGTTAGAAGGAACCTGAACAGCCATCCGGTCCAGCCCCCTGCAAGTGCAGGTTTTCTTAAATAATCCCAGCTATATGTTTATCAAGCTTCTGCTTGAAGATTTCCATTGATGGAGACCTCACCACCTCCCGTGGTAGTTTGTTCCACTCTCTGACTTCCTTCATTGTAAGAAAGTTTTACTTAATGTCTAATCTGTATCTCCTTCCTTTTAGTTTCATCCCATTGCTTCTTGTATTCCTTGTGCTAATGAGAAAAGGGTGGTTCCCCCTGCACTCTGACACCTGAACCTTTTCTTTTTCAAACTAGTTCCTAGTTTTTTTAGCCGGTCTTCATAGGACAGTCTGTGCATGCTTTCGGAGTTTTCACCCTGCTGCTGCCCGCCTCTCTGTGCTGCAGTGTCACTTCTGCCTTCCCGCCCACCACCTCATATTCACCTTACCAACAAGTTGGAACTCCACTTGTCATATACTGGAGAGACTGTGTGAGCAGCAGCAGGCAATAGTAAGTTTCAGATGCAACACACATGGGTGACTGACTTTGTGGAACAACACCATTTTACCCCCAACAAGGGGCCTCCATGCATGATGTGTGCCGTGTTGCGCAACTTCGAATACTTACTTCACAGCATATTCCTTCACATCTACTCCATTTATTTTTTTTTCTTCACGTCTCGTTTATTAATCCCATCATTATCTTCTCTTCTGATGACTGACTAATAACTGAGATAACCCAAAGCTCTCCATATAATGAATTGTGTCCTGAGATTCTATACTCATACTAACCACTATGCGCATATATTTAATTATATTATTACTCACAGTAAAAATCTTTTATAATTTTACACCTATTGCACTTCATTTATTTTACTGTTGCTAATATCATTTATGTCTTTTCATCTGAATTTTCTGTATAGATGTAAATAATTGGCACATCATGTATATAGCACATTCTCTTAAATAAGTATGTTCAATGTTCATTTTGCTTTCTTGTTTCTTCTACAAAGCAACATTTTTTAACAAGACCCAGATGAGTCTAAACGTTACTTCATCACAATTATTCCTGCATCTTTATTAATGTACATTTGAATGTCCACACTGTAATAAAACTCATATTCTGCATCAGTTCATTTGAGAGTGCAAGGTAGTTCTCTATCGAATATTCCGCCATTATGGCCAGTGCTGATTTTGCCATGTTCAGTGTTGCTATCCCACGTCTATGCCTGCTTGAAAAAATGCTTGAGGTTATGAATCAATGAGGTGATGGCAAAGGATGAAGAGGAAGAAGAGGAACAGGGAACATTTACACCGTTATAAGGCCCTTCATCCACACATGGCTCTGAGGGTGGGTACCTGTACCAACAGCGGCCAAGTACACAAGTGTTCAGCCAGGTGATAGTTTCGGAGGATACCAAGGAGGAGGAGGAACCATTTTCACCGCAGGATAGCACAGAAATTTGAACAGGGACATCACTGGAGCATGGCTGGAGGATAAAGAAGACACAGATCACACACACCCCCCCAACTCCACCGAGGACAGCTTATTGTTGCCTCTGGGCAGACTGGCACAAATGAGCCAATACATGCTGATGTGCCTGTGAAATGATAAGTTGCCAGGATTGTTACCAATGTTGATTACTATTTGGCCACCCTTCTGGATCCTTGATAGAAGGACAAAGAGCCTTCCTTCCATCACTGGAGCATGATAGGAAAATGAGTGAATAAAAGCACACTCTGATTGAGGCAATACGGCTGGTGATCCCTGATGACTACAGGGGCTCAGTGGAAGAACAAGGCAGATGAGGAAAAAATGGCAGATGCAGCCAGTGCACCAGCATCACTTCGGAAGGGAGGATTATCATGGTCCAAATGTTGAAAAACTTCCTCAGCACACCACAACATCCGGCAACACTTTCTTATATGGTAGATATTAGCAGGAGGCAACGTTTCAACAACATGGTGGAGGAGTGTATCTATACTTAGAGTCTGCTCTCTTTAACTTCTGGGTCTCCAAATTGGACATATGGCCTAAGCTTACCATTTATGCCTTGAAGGTGCTGACCTTCCCTGCAGCATGTGTACTGTTTGAATGTGTGTTTAGCATGACAGGGGCTGTTATCAGAGATTGGTTCATCCACGTATCCACAGTCAATGCGGGCAAGCTCACTTTCATTAAAATGAACCAGGTGTGGATCACACAGGAAATGTCTGCACTATTGGCTGAGTGGAGAATTAGACCCAGCCCTTGGTATACTCTATTTGCCATTCCCAATGTTTTGGGTCCTCCCCAAATTAAAATAAAAGAAAAAAGAAGAAAAATATTGGCCACCCCGACACGTCCATCTCCTCCTCCACTTGAATCTTCACCTTCTCCTGGTTCAATACTTTTTTTCCATAGTATCTCAATTTACAGTGAAAAGCATAAGGGTAACAATGTTTTGAACTTGTGACTTTCAGGCTCCAAATCTCACCATCCACTATAGCTTAGAGCATAAGACCATGCTGTTGCTATACACAATCATCTATCTTGGCTATCTTATACATAAATTTGGCATGCAACTATGTATCATATGACTGGTTATGCAGATTCTTGTCAAGTCACTGCATTGTTACTGTTTCACTTCTAAAAATCTAATTTTTAATTTTTATTATTTTGCTAGTAATGTGTAGATCTCCTTTGGCTTTCTACACTGCTTGAATCCTTCTGGGCATGCTGTCAATCAGATTCAACCATGTCTCAACCGAAATATGATCCCAGGTCTATTCTACATGTTCCTAATGTTGGTGCACATTGGTTGAGTCACTTGGATATGTATACAGCTTTTTTTTTTTTTCAATTCTACCCACAATTTTTCTTTTGGGCTTAGGTCTGACAACTGCGGGGGCCAATCTAACACAGCTATTTCATTGTCACTGAACAATTTCTTTGCCAATCTCTACATATACAGTACTTCGGCTCATTGTCCTGCTGGAACACTATGTCATCTATTTCATACCTATAGTACTCGATTGTACAAAGTAACTTGGTTTGTAGAATACTCATATAGTTCAGCATTAAGAGCACCATTGGCCCTGGCCAAGTATCGAACGCTTTTGACTGTGAAACAACTGCATATCATCAGATTTCCTCCACGAAACTTGACAGTTCCTTCAAATTCTAGATAGGTTAACCTCTTTTTCCCATGTTTCTTCCAAACCCATTTGCACCCATCAGAGCCTAAGCTATTGACTTTTGTCTTATTGCTCCAAATCCCTTGTTTCCAATTCTATTATCAACTTTTTGTACTTTTTTTGCAAACTTGAGCCAATGCTTCTTATGATGATATTGAAGTCGAGGCTTCTTCACATTTTTTGTGATCACCATTCAAGACTTTTGTAAAGTGCATCAAACAGTGCTTGCATGGATGTCTGTGATCTCACTATTATGAAGCATATGAACCACATCTACTGCAGTTTTTGTCGCGCCAGAACTGACAGACCTTGTGAAGAACTTGTTGACTTCCATCCATTGGCTTTTGAATGGACCAATGTATTTCATTTCTGATTTTTCCGACTGTTTGGCACTCACCGCTATCGATGAACTGGATGATTCGGTTTCTCTTTTCTTGGGAAAATCTTCTTCATAGCTTCTCCTCGAATGAAACACTGAGCTAGTAAGGAATATGAGAACAGGTTGTAATTTGTAGAATACAGGAAGATTTTTTTTTTTTTCAAACAGTAGCAAAACAGTAAGGCTGCTTTCACACATCCGTTTTTTGCTGTGTGGTACAATCCGGCTATTTGCAGAAAAAACACAACCGTTTCTTTTTTTTGCCGCCGGTTGGGTTTTTTCCGCATAGACTTTCATTAGTGCCGGATTGTGCCGCATGGCCTTGCGTTCGGTCCATTTTTTGCCGGATGCGGCATATTTAGCCGATGCGGCGGCCGGATGGAACCTTGCCTGGCACGTTTTTTTGTCCGGCAAAAAAAAAAACGCATTGCGCCGCATCCGGCGGATGTGGCGCTTTTTCCAATGCATGCCTATGGACGCCGGATGCGGCGCGATGCGGCAAAAACCGCGTTGTTTTGCATGACAAGCATCCCCACAACTAATCATATGCTAAATAGTTAAAATTCAAATTTATGCATGAAATAGAAAAGATGATAGTCTATAAAAATAAAGTAGTCTCACGCTGATAGATGTAGTGGTACTCATTTGCTTGTCACTCTCTAATGTTGTTAAACAACCCCTCAAAAATAATGAAAAAAATTCCAGTATTGACTACCACTGACACTGCCATGTCCACTTCCACCTCCTCTTCCATTTGGACCTTTGTCCCCTGGTTAAAGCCATTTTTATTCTATCGTATTTTAATTATCTTCTGCGTTCTCTGTGTGTGAACTGTGAAAACAGGCTCTTTTGGAGTCATTTAGAGAACTGTTGCTGTGTGACAACTCTTCAATCTTGGCTGTGTGGGTCAACTGTCAGAAAGGCTTTGTAGGGGCCTTTTTTCAAATTGCAGCTCTGTCGGGGAACTCTTCTAATCTTCACTATGTGGGTCAACTGTGAAAACAGGCACTGTAGGTCGTTTTTAAATTGTTCCTTTGTGGGGGATCTCTGCCAATCTTGGCTGTGTGGATACTTGAAAACAGGCTGTGTAGGGGCCTTTCTTTTAAATTGTTGCTATCTGGGGAAACTCTGCCAATCCTGACTGTGGGGTTTAAATGAGAAAACTGGCTCTGTAGGGACATTTTTAAAATTGTTGCTTTGTGTGCAAACTGTGCCAATCTTGGCTGTGTGGATCAACTGTGAAAAGAGGCTCCGCAGTGGCCTTTTTAAAATTTTTGCTCTGTGGGGGAATACTTCCAATCTTGGCTGTGTAGATCAACCTTGAAAACATGCTTTGTGGGGGACTTTTTTAAATTGTTGCTCAGTAAGGCAAGTCTTCAAATCTTCTCTGCACTGGTTAACTGTAAAAACAAAGCAATTGAACACATACAGTGCCTTTCGAAAGTGTTCTCCCCCTAGGCTGTTTACCTATTTTGTTACATTACAACCTGTGTTTAAATATTTTTGTAATTCAATTTGTGTATGATGCATTATCACTAAATAGTACACAGCTGCTAATGCCTATTGCTAACATATGTCTGATGTATTAAAATTTAAAAAATTGCACGTATTAGTGTCCAGTTATATAATAACCCCTTCACGACCTTGGACGTAATGGTACATCCTAAATCATGAAGGGGTGATCCCCACCGGCTGCTGTGGTGAGCTGGTGGTGATTCCCGCATATGTCTGCTGATTTGAACAGCAGACATGTGCCTCGCAGGTGTAAATAGATCTGGAATCCACTGGCGCCTCTTTACCCCTTAAATCACACTGTCAAAATGTGACAGCGTGATTCAAATTGCCACAGCAGGGAACTCACCTTTCCCCGCCGCCATCGAAAATTTAAAAAAATAAAAAATAAAAACCCCTAAAAGTTCTAATCAATCCCATTTGCCAACAAAGTAAAGAGAATCTGTGATGCCCTGGACCCCAGGGGTCACAGGTAATTACACACACACCCTTCCTTGGACAGGTCACACCAGTCAAACTCAAAATCCTTGTTGCCACCCTCTAGGGCTGATGTCCACACCAGGTGGGGTGGAGCCAGGTGGTTGGCCCCGCCCACCGAGGTGTTCACAGGCTGGAGGCGGGAAAAACACACAGTTGAGTAGAGAGTCGAGTTGTGGACAGTAGAGAGAGAGGAGCAGAAACTGTGGTGTCTGGGTTGGAACCCGGGCATGTACAGCAAGGTCGGCAGACAGTGGTGGCCGTCTGCAGGAGCTGACGAAGGTCAGCAGAACTGTAGGACCGGGGTCGGGCGGTGGCCCACCGGTACCGAACCGGGGAGCCGATTGGAGCCAAGCACCAGGCAGGGTACTCAGACCCCGACTAGGCTTAAAGCCAACCTCTAGTCAAATTCACTGATTGCGGTCTGGACCTCAGGGGTTCATTCCCAACCAAGTCCCGATTGAAGGCAACAGCCCAACCAGTACAGATAAGCGCCACTGCCAAGGGCCAGAAATCCAAAGGGCCAGCGTCTACAGGCAAAGGGGCTCCTCCGGCACATACACTTCGGGGAGCGGACTACCGGTGCCCAGGCATTGGAGTCAACATTCAGACACAGGTTCAAGGAAACGACAGCCACCATCAACCGATCCAGGGAAACACTGCAGCCGGCTGCGGGCCCCGTCCATCTAGCCATTTGGTTTACCAGAGACTCTATCCATCTGTATCTGAGTGAGAACACCAGTGCCATCCGGCGCCATGCTGTGCTGCACCGCGACCCTGCACCCTACGAGCCCCATCCTACTGGAAAACAATCAGCCACCGGGCCCCTGGACCAATAGCCCCTACCCACGGAGGGGTCAACACCTAGCTGCTCCCCGCCATCACTCCCAGGAACCCCGTCGCCAGCAGCGGTGGTGCCCACCATCACCACAACCCGTGCGTGGCGTCACGAACACTCCATCCATCCCTACAATCCCGCTCCCCTCCCTTTTCACTAGTGTGCGAGGAGGGCTGCTCAAGCCCCGGGTCCGGCCCGCTCGAGCCACCAAGGAGAAAGCACTGGATCCAGGCGCGATCTCCCTGAGCAGCCCCCGCGACGGGGAAACCGGCCCCCGCCCTCGACAACTTGGCGTCTGCGAACAGGATTGAACCAGTCTACTTACCAGTAGAAGTGCGCCTTGTAATCCCCGTCAGCGGCGTCCCGCTGAAAAATCTGAAGATCCGCCATATTGGGCGCGAAGATTTCCCGCTCCATTCGTCTTCCCGAGCAGTGAAGGTGCGAAAAGTGAAGCCCCGCCCCCAAAAAGGTGAAGTGTTGTGAAAAGACCAAGGGGGGATGAGAGGAAGATGTCCGTGCCTGCCGGAGCCGCCTGCTGCTGATGCCAGCGGGAAGAAGCAGGTGAAGAATGGCGGCATGTAACTAGCGCTGCAGATTGCAGGGACCCCAAGGCCTCTGCCGAAACCCGTTCCTGTACCCAGCAGCAAGATGTGCCAGGAGCCTCCAGGCCACAGTCCACTCCATGATGGCGGAGTGGATGTCGGAGATGAAGCGCCTGGTTGCAACCGTGCGGGCATATGAAGTGGAGGTGGTCTCCGAGGAGCGGGTAAGCGACCCACGCCCCTATGTCCCTGAGGGAATGGCCGCTGCGGCTGAGGGGCCCGGCCTGCTGCCATTCACCACGCCACCTCCCTCACTGCCCATGCCCGCGGCCACTGCCCCGACGGACCCGCTACCCCTGTCACTGGTAGCGGAGCCCGCAGCGTCTGAGGGAGAGGGCCCAGACCTGGGGCACCCGGGCCTTACCTTTGTCACCACCCTGGCACCCGTCCCGGTTTCCATGCCGGCTGCGACGGAGATGACGACGGCCCCGGCAGTCCGCCCGGCCGCAACGGAGGCGATCATCGCCCAGAAGCCAGCACCGCAAGTCCCGCTGACTGTTCCCAGACACCCGGCCTCGGCTGAGGCACGGAGGGGATGTAGCTAGCTGCCAAGCGTCAGAACAGGCCACGTCACAGCGGGGTCCCTCGTTACCGAAGGTGCCGGTCGTAGCCAGCACGGAGGGATTTCAGCTGGGCCCGTTCCCCACATAAGCTGACCCAGAACAGGTTGAAGATGCTCCATACTGGGAACGGCAGCTATGGCAGCTGCGCCACGAGATCGCTGTTTAAAGAGAAGTGTTGAAAGGTAGTGGTTCCCGGCTACCTTACTGACAGCCCCGTTGGGATCTACAGTTATTTTGTGGCAGCGCTGAGCTGTTGAAGCACCCCTCCCCGTTGGGACTGATGTTGCCCCTGTTGTCCCCACTCCCCAAAGAACAAGGCCGAGAACTTGCAGGCCACCCAAAAACTATTAGGTTTATAAATATCCTGCCCCACTTGCCCTTCCCGCCGCTGCCAGTCTCCGAAGAGGCTGGTTGGAGGAGGGACCCGCTGCAGAGCAGGCTGGGGTCCCGGTCACCACCAGGACCGGCGACCATTCTCCGGGTCAGGGGTCCCCTTGGACGTGGGGCCCCTGAGTGACTGCCGGGTGCGAGACACCGTATCCATTCCCGCTTGGGTAGCCTGGGCCAGGTTCCTGTTTCCGGACTGGGGAAAAGAGGTGCTGCCCATTTCTTAGGGGCAGCATCAAGGTCTAGGTTGCTTGGGTGGGAAAGCGGAAGGACATGGACCCGTTCCCTGTTATTAATAAAAATGTTCCGTTTGTAACGGTTTAAGAATGTACCTCCCGTAAGGGAAGAAATGAAAAATGCTTAATGTTTACATGTTTTGTTCCCGTGTTTCTTATATTTTTCAGAAAAATAAAACCGGTGGTGGACGGGCAGCCCGCGGACGGTCTGCATTAAACCAAGGGGGAATGTGACGCCCTGGACCCCAGGGGTCACAGGTCATTACACACACACACACCCTTCATGGCATCATGATTAAGGATGATTCTTTTCACCTGAAACGCGTAGCGCTGGTCATGCTCTCTGTTTTGCCTTCATGTTGAAATAAGCCTGCAGTCTTTCTCACCTGAAGAGATGGTTTCTCCTTACTTTATTGGATTATTTTGGGTCATGGCAGTGCCTGTCCATGCTCCAGGGAAGACGCTAAAAGGAGTGGGTTCATACACGGTGAGCTAAATATCATATATATGGAATCCCATTTGCCCCATTGAAAATTAAAGGGCTAAAATAATAAAATATATACACGTTTGTTATACTCGTGTTCAGAAATGCCCGATCTATGAAAGTATACAATCAGTTATTCTGATCAGTAAACAGCATAGTGGCAAAAAAATTCTAAACGCCAAAATTACGTTTTTTAGTTGTCACAAATTTTGCACAAAATGCAGTTACAAACCATCAAATTGTAGCATCTGCACAAAACAGGTGTCTTTAAAAACTTCACCTTGAGATACAAAAATCAATGAGCCCCATATCCTAAAAAATTAGAACACTACGGGTCGCAGAAAATGGCACAAAAAGTGCTCACTTTTTGGACAAACTTCTGAATTTTTTTTATAACCCCCTACATAAAAGTAAACCTATACATGTTTGGGGTCTACGAACTAGAACCGACCTGAGGCATCACACTGACACATCATTTTTACCATATACTAAACACTGTGAATAAAATATCTCAAAAACTTGTAACTTTTTAGCCATTGTACAGGATGGTAAAACTTATGGTATAATTTAAAAGTACAACTCGTCTGACAAAAAACAAGCCCTCAGATGGCAAGATTGAAGGAAATAAAAAAAGTTACAGCACTCGGAAGAAGGGAAGCAAAAAAAATGGAAAACGGAAAATCACCCAGGGGTGAAGGGGTTAATAACAGAAAAAAATGGTGCAATAATGATTAACTATTAGTGGAAAGCAGACATCATCCTAAGAAATAAATTATTTAGTTAAGAGCATGAAAGGACTTTATGGTTGGGACCCTAGTGGGTCAGAATTTCTGGATAGACCTTTATAATTGGTGGTGCATAAGGTTTTAATAATATTTTTAATAAGTAGTGATTTTATCATTGTAAATAATCCACAAGGTCAGTGAATTTGTTTATTTCGGTGGATTTTTGTTTAGGTGATTCTCAGTGATTTTTGAGCTACAGACTGAGTTCCCATGCAGAGACTGTAGTATCTGTCCATACCACTACAATAAGTCTTACCCTCCATAGAGCTTGCCTATATGGAAGAATGGCCAGAAAAAAGCCTTTACCTGCAACCAAAAATTGGAAGGCTCATTTCGATTTTGCCAAAGGACATGTGGGAAATTCTTCAAATGTATGGGGAAAGTGCTGTAGTCAGATGTGACTAAAATGTAATTTTTTAATTAATTAATTAAATAATTAATTTTTTTTTTTACTTTTTTGGGCCACCAAGGTAAACGCTATATCTGACACCAACATAGCTCAAAAACCCAAATAACCCCAAAAACGTAATCCTCACAGTGAAACATGGTAGTGGCAGCATCAGGCTGTGGGGATGTTTTTGGCAGCAGGGAGAGGGAAAATGGTCTGAATTAAAGGGAATGATGGACGTTGCAATATACAGGGATATTCTTGAGCAAAACCTGTTTCAGTCAGACAGTGATTTGACACTGTGATGGAGGTTCACCTTTCAACAAGACAATGACCCACAACATGCTGCTAAAGCAACACACAAGTGGTTTAAGAGGAAACATGTAAACTTATAGAAGTGGCCTAGCTAAGGCTCAGACCTTGATCCAATTGAGAATCTGTGGTCAGACTTGAATAATGCTGTTTACCAGAGGAAACCATCTAAGGCCTGTTTCACACGTCAGTGAAAAACACTGACGTTTTTCACTGGCGTGTAAAACACGCACATGTCCCTCCGTGTGCCGTGAATCACGGCACACGTGGGTTGTCTAAGTGCTATCCGGGCTCCGTTCTCCGTGGCCCTTGATTGCACTTAGAGATTAACTCACCTGTGCGCGCTCCTGCTCTCCATGGTGCTGAACGCTCCCGCGGTGCAGCATCCGGCCGGCGCTGACCCCTGCAGCAGCTGCTTCCGGGTCGGCTGTGTCGTGCATCATGAATATGCGCGACAGTAATGAGCCGGCTCAGAAGCAACAAGCTGCACGGGCTGCAGAGGACATCGCTGGAGCCGGGTGAGTAAAAATGATTTTTATTTTAAAAGCACGGTTTTTACTGGCACGTGTTTCACGGACCACACCATTGCGTGGTCCGTGGGACATCAGTGATGCCAGAAAAAATGGACATGTCTCCGTGCGGCAAACACGGACACGCGGGTACGCCGCACGGAGACACGTGCAGTGAAAAATCACTGACGTGTGAGCAGACCCATTCATTATAATGGGTCTGCGTATGTCAGTGATTCTGATATGTTTAAAAAAAAGCACAAACGTACCAGAATCACTGACGTGTGAAAGGGGCCAAAGTTGAAGGAGCTGGAGCAATTTTGCCTTGAGGAATGAGCAAAAATCCCAGTGGGAAGATGTGTAACACTGTTAGAGACTTATTCAAGGTGACTTGCAGCTGGAAATGCTGCAAAAGGTGGCTTTACAAAGTACTGACTTAAGAGGGTGAATAGTTATGCACATTGAAGAATTCAGTTATTTTGTTCTATTTGTTGGTTGCTTCACAATAAAAAAAAAACAAATGTTGACAGATGAAAGCGTATTATTTACATGAATTGATGCAAACCCCCAAAAAACAGTGAACTTCTAGGTTGTGAGGTAGCTAAACAAAATTACAAGGGGTTGAATACTTTTGCAAGGCACTGTAAATACATTTGCCTTATTGTTCATTACTCTATAAGTGAAGCTTGTGTATTAACCATAGTCACCGGAGAAAATCAGTCTTTTCACTGCATAACACAGCTGTATAGGGATCTCTCCCTACACTCAGAGATTTCATGATCTCTGGGTCCAGAGAAGGAAGCACGGTCATTGCTTCATAATCTGTAATCTGTATATACAGCACTTGTTCAGCGCTGTGCAGACAGAGTTGAAAAGGTAGATAAAATAATAAAATCATGTCTACCATTTCTGCGAGGCATCTAGCTGTGTGTGACAACTGGCTCACTACCTCCACAGCTGCACAATGTGTGCTGCAGCCCTATTATAAAGTGATGTTTTAGAAAGTCACTGTTAGGCGCCCTTCACACATTGGTGATTCCGGTACGTATGTCACCATTTTTATACATACCGGAATCACGGACATACACAGACTCATTAAAATCAATGTGTCCATGTGTTCTGCACAGAGACAAGTCCATTTTTTTCCGGTACCACTGATGTCACATGGACCCCACAGTGGTGGTATCCGTGTGACACGTACCAGAGAAAACACATGTCTGAAATAAAATGATTTTCTATACTCACCTGTCTCCAGTACTGCTGTCTTTAGCGCTGCTGTCACTTGCTTCAGTGCTCACTCATGCTCATTGCATATTCACTGTTCCACGGACCTAGAAAAAAGTGTGATTGCAGCACCACAGACATCAGCAGCATGGACAGCAGCTCAGGGGACAGGTGAGTAGAAAAGCTCCTGCTCTCCGTAGGCTATCACAGATAGCATACGGAGAACACACATGTGCCAAAATCACAGAGGGCCATACTCACCTACAACACATCCGTGAAAAACGTGTGTTTTTCACTGACACGTGACAGAGACCTAAAACAGAACAGCCAACACTGGACATTTAATGTCTGTAGTCAGTAATTAAGTAGTTAAATATGGGATCCAGTTTTCGGCTCCACATTTTAAAAAGGACATTCAGAAGTTAGAGTCAGTTCAAAGGCGGCTAACTAGACTACTACAAGGAATGGAAGGCCTCCCATATGATGACAGGTTGAAAAAGTTAGATATGTTTAGCTTAAAAAAAAGACGTCTCAGAGGAGATCTCATTTATTTGTATAAATACATGTTTGGTCAATATAAAGGACTGGCACATGACTTATTTCTTCCAAAGACAGTACTAAGGACCAGGGGGCACTCACTGCGAATGGAAGAAAAGCGATTCCAACAGCTAAATAGGAAGGGGTTCTTCACAGTTAGAGCAGTCAGACTGTGGAATACCCTACCACAAGAGGTAGTAATGGCAGATACTATAACAGCTTTTAACCCCTTCACGACCATGGACGGATATATCCGTCATGTAGCGTGTTCCGTTAAGCCCCGCCCCCTGCCGCGGACAGGCGGCGGCGGTCGGCACACATATCAGCTGTTTTCAACAGCTGACATGTGTGCCTGCTAGCCGCGGGTGGAATCGCTTCCACCTGCTGCCATTAACCGCTTAAATCTTGCTGCCAAAGTCTGGCAGCAAGATCTAAATGCGCGCGGCCATATTTTTTAATTACCGCCGCCCCCACCGGAAGTCACGTGCGTGATCACGTGACTATCGGTGGTTGCCATCGTAGCACAGGGTCATGTGATGACGTCTGCAGCTACGAAGTTTCACTTTCGTTTTTCCTCGGCCGGGAGCAGAGGGAAAAAGAAAGTGACTATTTCTGCTGTTTACAGCTGTATAGCTGTGATCAGCAGATAGCGATCAGCGATCGGATTGCTGATCGCTATAGCCCCCTAAGGGGACTAGTAAAATAAAAAAAAAAAGTAAAAAAAAAGTTTTAAAAAATAAAAAAAAACAAATAACTTAAAAGTTCAAATCACCCACCTTTCCCCCCATTGAAAATTAAAGGGTTAAAAAATAAATAAATATACACATATTTGGAATCGCCGCGTTCAGAAATGCCCGATATATCAAAATATAAAATCAATTAATCTGATTGGTAAACGGCGTAGTGGCAAAAAAATTCCAAACGCCAAAATTAAGTTTTTTGGTCGCCGCAAGTTTTACGCAAAATGCAATAACAGGCGATCAAAACGTAGCATCTGCGCAAAAATGGTACCATTAAAAACGACAGCTCGAGACGCAAAAAATAAGCCGTCACTGAGCCATAGATCACAAAAAATAAGAACGCTACGTATTTTGGAAAATGGCACAAAACGTGCGCCACTTTTATTGGACAAACTTCTGAATTTTTTTTAAACCCCTTAGATACAAGTAAACCTATACATGTTTAGTGTGTACAAACTCGCACCGACCTCAGGCATCATACCCACACATCAGTTTTACCATATAGTGAACACCGTGAATAAAACATCCCAAAAACTATTGTGCCATCACACTTTTTTGCAATTTTTCCGCATTTGGAATTTTTTTGCTGCTTTCCAGTACACCATATGGTAAAACTTATGGTTTCATTTAAAAGTACAACTTGTCCCACAAAAAACAAGCCCACATATGGCAAGATTGACGGGAAAATAAAAAAGTTATGGCTCTCGGAAGAATGGGAGCAAAAAACAAAAACGCAAAAACGGAAAGTGAAGGGGTTAAAAAAGGGCTGGATGATTTCCTCACTACACACAACATTGTTGGTTATAAATGACTTAAGCGGGCTTTACACGCTATGACATCGCTCAAGTGATCTCGTTGGGGTCACGGAATTTGTGACGCACATACGGTCACTTTAGCGATGCCGTTGCATGTGACACCTATGAGCGATTTTGCATCGTCGCAAAAACGTGCAAAATCACCCATCGGTGACATGGGGGTCCATTCTCAAATATCGTTACTGCAGCAGTAACGAAGTTGTTCCTCGTTCCTGCGGCAGCACACATCGTGCGTGTGACACCTATGAGCGATTTTGCATCGTCGCAAAAACGTGTAAAATCGCTCATTGGTGACATGGGGGTCCATTCTCAAATATCGTTACTGCCGCAGTAACAAAGTTAAAGAGAAACCAAGGAAAAAAAAATTGTCAAAACATACCCTGCTGTAACTAAATAAAAGCATAATGCATATAAACATAGGGTACTTAGTAAACACTGTTTTTTGATAAAAAAAAGCATAAAGCTATCCCACCAACGCCAAGGTGTACCCAGTTGGGATAGTACCTACACTCTCTAATATTAAAACCTTACCATGGGTCTAAAATAGGCTTCAATTTGGCTAAGGCTCATTTTTTGTTTTTATGTAGTTTTTTTTGTATTCAGTACAAATAGGGTGGGGCCCCCTTCTCAGTGAGCTGGGCATTTCATTCTGTGCATCCCCTGACTGTGTGTCCTGTTGGGACCCGGTCACTCTCAGCCCTTAGCCACATTGAGGCCTATTTTAGACCCATGGTAAGGTTTTAATATTAGAGAGTGTAGGTACTATCCCAACTGGGTACACCTTGGCGTTGGTGGGATAGCTTTATGCTTTTTTTTTTATGAAAAAACAGTGTTTACTAAGTATCCTATGTTTATATGCACTATGCTTTTATTTAGTTACAGCAGGGTATGTTTTGACAATTTTTTCCCTTGGTTTCTCTTTGTCTTCTGGCCAGTGTGAACATGAGCTCACAAGCTCCATGTATACCATCTCATACTCAAGCTCACTTTTTTGTTTTTATGCAGTTTTTTTTGTATTCAGTACAAATAGGGTGTGGCCCCCTTCTCAGTGAGCTGGGCATTTCATTCTGTGCATCCCCTGACTGTGTGTCCTGTTGGGACCCGGTCACTCTCAGCCCTTAGGGAATGTGCGCATGCGTGCGTATTGCATGCAGTTACGCTGCGTTCTGCACCGCAGCGTAACTGCATAAGTCCTGCGTCCCCTGCACAATCTCCATAGATTGTGCAGGAGCCGTGCGCACGTGGCATATTAGAACTCAGCGATTCGGCTGCTGCCCGAATCGCTGCGTTCTAAGAAGTGACATGTCACTTCTTCCGTACGGTTTGCATGCTATCTATAGAAAGAGGCAGCATGCAGAGCGCACGTTCTCTGCCGGCACCATGCGCTTCAGAACGGAGCTTTTCAGCTGCGCTCTGAAGCGCACCTTTTCGGTGCGGTGCCGAGCGCACACATGCGCACATAGCCACATTGAGGCCTATTTTAGACCCATGGTAAGGTTTTAATATTATAGAGTGTAGGTACTATCCCAACTGGGTACACCTTGGCATTGGTGGGACAGCTTTATGCTTTTTTTTTTATCAAAAAACAGTGTTTACTAAGTACCCTATGTTTATATGCACTATGCTTTTATTTAGTTACAGCAGGGTATGTTTTGACAATTTTTTTTCCTTGGTTTCTCTTTGTCTCCTGGCCAGTGTGAACATGAGCTCACAAGCTCCATGTATATCATCTCATAATCCAGCTCACTTTTTTGTTTATAAGCAGTAACAAAGTTGTTCCTCGTTCCTGCGGCAGCACACATCCATGTGACACCGCAGGAACGAGGAAGATCTCCTTACCTGCCTCCCGGACACAATGTGTAAGGAAGGAGGTGAGCGGGATGTTCGTCCCGCTCATCTCCGCCCCTCCGCTTCTATCTGGCGGCGGTTCAGTGACGCTGCTGTGACGTCGCTGTGACGCTGAACGAACCGCCCCCTTAGAAAGGAGGCGGTTCGCCGGTCACAGCGACGTCGCAGGGAAGGTAAGTCCGTGTGACGGGTCCGGGCGATGTTGTGCGACACGGGCAGAGATTTGCCTGTGTCGCACAACCGATGGAGGCTGGTACGCATGCTGGTGATATCGGTACCGATATCGCAGTGTGTAAAGCGGCCTTTAGTGACAAAATGTAGAACTGGTGGAGGAAGGTTAAACTAAATGGACCTTACTTCTTTTTTCAACCTAAGTAACTACAGTTAGGTCCAGAAATATTTGGACAGTGACACAATTTTCGCGAGTTGGGCTCTGCATGCCACCACATTGGATTTGAAATTAAATCTCTACAACAGAATTCGAGTGCAGATTGTAACGTTTAATTTGAAGGTTTGAACAAAAATATCTGATAGAAATTGTAGGAATTGTACACATTTCTTTACAAACACTCCACATTTTAGGAGGTCAAAAGTAATTGGACAAATAAACCAAACCCAAACAAAATATTTTTATTTTCAATATTTTGTTGCGAATCCTTTGGAGGCAATCACTGCCTTAAGTCTGGAACTCATGGACATCACCAAACGCTGGGTTTCCTCCTTCTTAATGCTTTGCCAGGCCTTTACAGCCGCAGCCTTAAGGTCTTGCTTGTTTGTGGGTCTTTCCGTCTGGATTTGAGCAAGTGAAATGCATGCTCAATTGGGTTAAGATCTGGTGATTGACTTGGCCATTGCAGAATGTTCCACTTTTTTGCACTCATGAACTCCTGGGTAGCTTTGGCTGTATGCTTGGGGTCATTGTCCATCTGTACTATGAAGCGCCGTCCGATCAACTTTGCAGCATTTGGCTGAATCTGGGCTGAAAGTATATCCCGGTACACTTCAGAATTCATCCGGCTACTCTTGTCTGCTGTTATGTCATCAATAAACACAAGTGACCCAGTGCCATTGAAAGCCATGCATGCCCATGCCATCACGTTGCCTCCACCATGTTTTACAGAGGATGTGGTGTGCCTTGGATCATGTGCCGTTCCCTTTCTTCTCCAAACTTTTTTCTTCCCATCATTCTGGTACAGGTTGATCTTTGTCTCATCTGTCCATAGAATACTTTTCCAGAACTGAGCTGGCTTCATGCGGTGTTTTTCAGCAAATTTAACTCTGGCCTGTCTATTTTTGGAATTGATGAATGGTTTGCATCTAGCTGTGAACCCTTTGTATTTACTTTCATGGAGTCTTCTCTTTACTGTTGACTTAGAGACAGATACACCTACTTCACTGAGAGTGTTCTGGACTTCAGTTGATGTTGTGAACGGGTTCTTCTTCACCAAAGAAAGTATGCGTCGATCATCCACCACTGTTGTCATCCGTGGACGCCCAGGCCTTTTTGAGTTCCCAAGCTCACCAGTCAATTCTTTTTTTCTCAGAATGTACCCGACTGTTGATTTTGCTACTCCAAGCATGTCTGCTATCTCTCTGATGGATTTTTTCTTTTTTTTCAGCCTCAGGATGTTCTGCTTCACCTCAATTGAGAGTTCCTTAGACCACATGTTGTCTCGTCACAGCAACAGCTTCCAAATGCAAAACCACACACCTGTAATCAACCCCAGACCTTTTAACTACTTCATTGATTGCAGGTTAACGAGGGAGACGCCTTCAGAGTTAATTGCAGCCCTTAGAGTCCCTTGTCCAATTACTTTTGGTCCCTTGAAAAAGAGGAGGCTATGCATTACAGAGCTATGATTCCCAAACCCTTTCTCCGATTTGGATGTGAAAACTCTCATATTGCAGCTGGGAGTGTGCACTTTCAGCCCATATTATATATATAATTGTATTTCTGAACATGTTTTTGTAAACAGCTAAAATAACAAAACTTGTGTCACTGTCCAAATATTTCTGGCCCTGACTGTATGTAACTATGTAAATGAATGAAGAAGCTAAATTGGGTGACTTTCAATTTGCCATTTACAAGCTTAATCAATGACATTTTGAATCATGTTCACTTCCATATAATTGTCGTGAGACACTTTTTAAAAGTTAATGGTATATACTGTAATTTCCAGTGGTGTCTCGCAATAATGTAAACTTGGAAATACTCAGTAACCAATAGTGTCCTTACATTTTTTATCTTCAATACATTTTAAATATGAACTTCATCGTCTCCAGCACTTAAGATTTTTTTCTATGTTTTGCATAGAATTTCTATTATTCCTATTATTTGCAAGTTAATGCACGTTTACCCTTTCTTTGACTTTGGATGACTGTAATACCTATTTGTAGATGGATTTAACAAGAGGATTTGTACCCTGCCAGAACAATATGAAAATAAATAATTTGTATGATCTCTGCCAAATCGCCTTAATATTCCACTGCTTGTGTTTAATTATCAAAGCAATGTTTCTTTTCTACATCCGAGTTAACACTTTAAGGACAGGATGAATTGTAAATCCCAGTGTGTGAGTTTAGCTACCTGTGAGAGTTTATACAAATTATCCTGACATGTTCTAAAATGAATTACAAAGACAAAATATATTCTACTAATCTATGTACAGATGTCCAGATATAATAAGACTGGAAACTGTATCAACAGGGAGATATTTTTTGGAAACGTTCACTTGTCCGTAGACAGAAGCTGTTAGTAGCATGCCCATTTATATTACTAAATGAATTACCTTTGAGAGGCACATCGACGGGAGAAAAGGCAAAGTGTCTGTTCTAGCAGATGATGATGTGATTAATTCTGTAGAGAGGATGATTTAAAGTGAAATGAGTTTAACATTGGGAGCAGGGTTTGATTGTTCGCCATTCACGCAGCGGTATTTTATTGGCCAAGCAAGCCGTCAAAAGGGAAATTATAAATTTACCACATTGTAGCTTTTTTACTAACTGCTCATTAGCTCTATTGTGTGAGTATAACCTGCTTTAAACATACAGAGAAAGCAATGTAGGAAAGAATCGTTGCTAGGGTTAGGGAAGGAGATAAACACCACTGGAATTATTAAAGAAAAAGAAATCAGAGTCTGTAGGTCATGGCGTTGTCTTTAATGGAACATGAGACCTGGGACATGAAATATGCAAGATTAAAAACATTGAATGCTTTAAATATATTGGTTTTAGATTTATGCTGACAATTTTCATAGTTTCTCCCCAAATTTGTCTAGAATCATAGAAATAGGTATAGTGGCTATTACAATGCAGAAACCAAAAGCATTTTTTATGTTTGGTTTTAGAGTTCAGCCCTATTAAAGATTTTGGGCACTTTTTTAAAAAGAAAAAATAAAATGCATTTATTTTAGGTTAAAAAATAATTTTTAAATTTAGATTTCTTTAAAAGAAAATGGCTCTATTTGCCTCCTATGTAATGCTCTGTGTCGCACAGTTTATGTTTGGCTGTGAAAATAGATCCATCAGTGAGCTTGTTCTGACTGGAGAATTTTTAACTCTTATCTTATCTTATCGTTAACTCATTCTGCAGCCAGAAATAAAAAATGCAAGACAAGAAAATAAGAAATCTCATACATATCAACAGTCCCTATATAATCTTCTGCCAACATCCTTTTAAATATCTCTTTAAATATGGCTACAAAGTAAAATCAGAAAAAAAGCAGACTATTCTATAACTTGCATCTCAGAATGGATAGTGGTCACTCTAACCTTTAGGATCATTTAGGTCTCCGGTAAAAACCTTGAACTACAGAACTACATGGAGCACCCCCTAATTATCATAAAAAGCTGTAACTATGATGTTGTGTAACCACCTGATTAATAATGATTGGTTGATAAATATGATGTTGTATTATGAATAGTTATTTAACGATCTCCCTTTGTCCCTCCTTGTACATCTTTAACATAAGAATCTGTTGCCAGCATCTTTGAGGCAGTTCTGTTGATCAAAGCTCTTGTAGCTAGAATAAAACTTTCTTTAATCCATAGAGGAATTTGTTGCATCAGCTTTGGGAGACTGAGAAGTTATTGCATGATATATGGTGCCGAAACCCGGGATCTCAATGGCTGGATGGGAACCTGTCAAGTAAGGAACTGATGGGAAAAGTAGATCGCTACAAAGCGCGCTACAGGTGAGATTCAATTTTGATCCAGTACGTTGATGATAAGCTTCTGTGCTCCAATTCAACAAATCAGTCTGAAGCCCCCTTCACACGTCCGTGAAAATCACGCACGTGTTTCACGGACATGTCAAAGGTGCGTTTTCCACTCTGTGTGCCGTGTTTATGGGACTACGTGTGTTCTCCGTGTGTTATACGTAATAACACACTGAGAACGGAAAGCCTCGCCTTAGCTGATTCTTCTGGAGCTTTCTGTGGTGCTGACTGACAGTGTCCGGCACAGGCCACGCCCCGCTAATGCTGCTTCCGGCCCCCAGTGATGAAGATGCGTTGTTCAAATTCACTGGGGGACGGATGCAGGTGATAGCCGCGGCAGAGACTGCAGGACTCAAGGAGGTGAGTATGTGTTTTTTTTATTTTTTAAATGACACGCGTGTTTCTCTGGCACGTGTCACGTGGACCCTCATCCACATTTCATCCATGTGGTAGGTGTGCGGGCCAGTGCTGCCGGAGAAACACAGACATGCATCCATGTGGAGCACATGGGCTCACGTGTGCTCCACACGGAGGCACGGGCCAATGGCTGCACACGTGTGTGCAAATAAACCCATTGATTTTAATGGGTTTGCGTGTGCCCGTGTCTCCGGTACATGCGGGCACGGACCTAGCACGTACCGGAGACACGTGCGTGTGAAGGGGCCTGAAAGATACAGAAGCCTTTCTGTGCTTTCTAGCTGAGAACGAACAAAAGACAGTAAAACAGAAAGATATCTCTTGACAGACAGTGACTGAACCTTTTGAGCATACTGAAGAGACCATGACTGCTTTCACAGAACTGAAACAACTCAACAGCCCCTGCACTTGGTTTACCAAATTATGTTCTCCCTTTTCATGTTTTTTTGTCATGAAGTGCAGGGACATGAGCAAGCAGTAATGGCACAGTGACATAATGATGCAAACTTACAGTTGCATATTAAAGCTCTGAACTGGACCCAGTTGCACATGGCATGCATAATTGTCTTAAGGCTATTAGACCAGTAGCATATGATGTGGGGAAAAATCAGCTGATTTGGTCGTCAGACTATTTGGGTTCCACACTATGTCTTTGCTCTGCTTAACTACCCAAGGGCTAAACATGTGACAATAGCAAGAATTACCAGGTGAGATTTGTCACTCTTACAGGTGAGCCACAATTCCCTAATCAGGTGATCACAATTGAATACTGCAACTTTTATACTTTTATTTACATATGAGACAGAATTGTCTCAGATAGAGGAAAGTGAATGAACCTGGAAAGTATAACTAAGATACCGACTTAGATGGTCTGACATTTCAGGATACACATGACTACATACTTGTAACAGGCTGCAAAGTGCTGAAAATGCTGACATTCCTGTGTATGACTCCTTGTGTGTGGAGAGAACTGTGGGAGCTACAGGACTTGGGAAACTCCTCCCTGACAAAGCTGGGGGCCTGCTTGTAAGGTAGGGCAGTGGCTGTGTGGTGAGGAAAAAAGTGCGGGAAACAGAGCAGAAGGAATTCCAACAAGTGTGCGAAGAGCTGAGCGTTTTATGGAGGTCGGTGGTTGAGGCTGCAGAGAGCAGACACTGACTGGGCCAAGCAGCCGGGACCCAGAACCACTGAGTGAACCATTGCCTGGGAAGAAGGAGCTTGGAGCAGAGCATTTGTGAAACCCTGAGCAGTGCTTTGAATCCTGCAGAACTGTGAGCAGACGATGATCAAGAATCTGCAGGGCCCTGTTGCAGGCAGAGAAGCTGACTCTTTTTGTGTGACTAGTGATTCCTCCTTGTGGGTTTTGGTGCCGAAGACCCCAGAGCGGCTGCAGCCGAGGCATACCACAGGCCTGTGTCGGACTCCGTCAGTAACACAGTACCAATAACGATAACTGGGTATCAGTTGTAGCATATGTAGGTTGCGCTTGCAGTTGGGAAGTTTAGTATTGGTAAGTTGTAAGCCGGTGTGTTAATTCCAGATATCTTCACTACGTTACACCCATTGAATGTACACCCTGTCTGATGATGCATTAGGGAGTCACTGTTTGTTCCACATAGGATCCTTAGGTAAATTTGTTCCTGCAGTTTGTGATACACATTAAAAAGATCTCTGGCGCTAACATCCTAACCACGGCGTATAGCATGTCTATGTAAATAAGTATAGTAGTGACTGGAATGAAATTGTAAACGCATTTCCTTTTGAGCCTATCCCCTATCCCTTCCAGTAAATACAGTGTTGAGACATTTCTGCCTGGGCCTCAGTTTGTGACTCGCTGGATCTCATTCGGATGTCTGGTCTTTACACTCTTGGTGTAGTCGGCAGGATCCAGCGTTTGTCATGGACAGAGTTAGGGACAAAAATGATCCAGCTGAATTGGTGGCACTTCCGCTGGTTGCAGGTCCCCTGACAGCCACGCCAAACGCAGAAGGGTATGTGCCTGTAGGAGATTTGCTGCAGCACATACCAAAGTACGACGACCATAGCATGACGTTGCACGATTGGGCTGAGAGGGTGCAGAGCATCCTGCAGATGTGTAATTTGTCCCCCAAATTGCAGGTAGAGTTAGCATTAATTTCATTGGAAGGAGATGCTAGGCATATGGTGATAGTACGCCCAGTGGCTGACAGGAACACATTGGAGAAGATTCTAGTGCTGTTGGAGGGGGTCTGGGGGGCTACACTCAAGTGACACAGCTCCCCTTTCTTTGCTTTAACTGATGGCAGGGGGAGTGTGAGTCCCTATTACAATATTCTATCACACTTTAAGAGATACTGAAAGAGGTACAGCGGCTAGACCCAGGGGCCATGGGGGGCAGGAAATAGACAGTCTACTCTGGAATCAGTTTATCGCAGGGCTGTCAGATAGGCTCCTTAGATATAAACTGTTGGAAATGGCCCAGGCTGCACCAGACCTGTCCTTCTGACAGATACACCTGGCTGCGGTAGAAAGGGAAGAGGAGTCCATTCTGTCATGATCTTTTGACACCCTGGCCTATCAGGTCGTCACAGGGTATTGTGCAATCTGTCCTTCAGCACAGTATCCACCCTCCTTGGTTACGGGTCCTGGTCCTTTGGTGTTGCCAACAGCTGAGCCAATCAAAACCCTAGGAACACTTTGCACTGTACCCACCAGACATACCATTGGGGGGTCTGAAGGCAATATGGCCGCCCACATGGGGGTTGTAGGGGAGAGTGAGAAAGTGAGAGGAGAAGTGAAGTAGCAGTGGAAGAGGAAGGAAATGACTCTCATGAGGAGAGGTCACAGGTGGAGCAGGGCTCCTTAGTACTAGGTGGCAGAAGTTGGTCTGGGCCTGGTAGGAGCTGGAACCCCGGTCGCAGGGGATAGTGTCAGGGGGCATGGGCTGCCGAGGAGGGCGGCCGGTGGCCTTGAGCTATCACCGGGCAGGGGCCAGGGCACGACGGGGTACGTGGACCCTAGGCCGGGAAGTAGCTTTATGCGTCCTGGTAAGTTACCCAACGGGGGTGAAATCTTCAAGTGTCATCCCCAACCCGCTCCAAAATATGGGTACTAGCGCACCGCTGGGATATGACTTTCCCAATACAGTCCAAAGAAATCCTACTCGTGAACCCTGAGAGCAAGCTCACTCCGTTAGCCACACGGGTGAGCAGGACCTGAAAAGTTTCAGACTTGAGGGTACAAAGAAAGAAACAGGTGCCAAGGAAAAGGGTCACAGACTAACTGCAACACCAAGGACACGGACCCAAGCATGCTCCCTCCCACCTGCAGTGGTGCTCAGAACTCTGGTTTACAAGCTGTCGGTGTGATTATTTCTGAACTGAGTGAGTACACTGAAAAAAGTCTTCTCCTACCCCAACGGCACCCCTACATCACCATCACCGGTCTCCCGGGGCAAAAATCCCCTACCCACGGAGGGGTTAAACATCCTTGCTGCCATACCACCACCACCGGGCGTCCCCAACAGCAGCGGTGGTACCCTAACGTACCACGCACCGTGGGTGGTGTCATGAACTTTCCTAATCCCGTGTATATACTCTCCTCTCCTTTTTTATTCAAGTGTCCGCGTGGAGCCCCCGGGTCCAAAGACCCCTCAAGCCACCGCAGCTTCGGATCCGAGCGGCTCGGCTGCTGCTACGGGGGTGGTACAATCTCACTGCCAGCAGACCCAGGAAAGCGGCAAGTGTCCAAGAGTAGAGTGGACTCACTATACCACAGAGGAAAACCCGGACCTACCTTTTAGCAGAGGTAGGGGCATGACTAAGTGCCTGACGCAAAGCGGGACACCATGTGCCACTCCCAGCCCAAGTGACCGGGACTGTGGCAGCTGAGTGGGCCAGAGTTACAGCTGGACTGGGAAAGCAGAAACAAAGAGCGGGGACCTGAACAGGAATGGGCAGGGTAAGCACCAGCAGACAGGCACAAGACACCAGGAGTAGGACCTGTGCAGGCACAGGCATGGACCACAGCAGAGTGACATCAGCAAAGCAGGTACATCCAGACTTCAGGTTACAAAAAACATGACTTTATTCACAGGACACGAAAGGACTTCGGGTACATCACATGGCAGGATATCAGGGTACATTACACGGCAGTATATCAGGATACATCACACGGCAGGAACACAAATACAGAATACAGGACCATGCTGGAGTCCAGAGGGAATGCCATTAACCAGATACGCAGATAACCTGAAGATCCGGGACAATGATTAACCTGACTGTAAACAGGATACCAGCTTCAAACAGGTGATTGGACTCAGGGAGTTAACTGAACTTAAGAACTTAAGAACAGAAGACCCCAACCCTTCAGGAATACAGGACACAGGACCAGGCTGGAATCCATGGGCATTACCAGTATACTGGACCCAGGAACAGAAGACACCAGCCCTTTAGAAATACATAGTAGGTTACAAAGACACAAACAAAATGACACAAAATGCTCTGCAACTCCTATCGAGGGGGAGAAGACTTAAATAGCTGGTGCCTCCCAGTAATAGGCTTGGGACACCTTAACAAGGAAGTATCACCTCCTAGGCTAGAGAGCAAGAAACCCCACACATTTGCAGAGCCTGCAGCCTAGGTGGGAGCAGAACCGACCATCATGTGGGCATCCACTGGGAACAACAGCCGAGGACTACACTTATACGGGGATGGCAGAGAAGAGAGATGCAGGTACACTGCACAAGTTACAGAGGGACGCTGGCATCTCTAGTATGCCGACATGACCCCAGATTTAGTGTAGATGATAGTTGATTTAGGCAAACTGAAACTGTTGAATTGAACTCTGGTTTTGCTGTAGTAGATGATCATGAGGTGGTTCATGCAGAAGCATAAGGAACTCAACATTCAACTCAAAAAACAGAACTAGTTGCACTCACAAAACCGTGCCAGTTAGTGGAAGGAAGACAGCTTACCATTTATTCAGATTTGAGATATGAGTTTGGTATAATACATGATCTTGGTACCATGTAGAATAAGAGGAACTTTCTGACCGCAAGTGGTTCTCCCATAAGTTATGCAGAGGATATTGCAAAATTGCTTGATTCAGTAAATCTCCCAAAAGAGATTGCTGTCATCAAGTGTCAGGCTTATACAAATGGACAAGAGCCAGTAGCAAAGAGAAACAACAAAGCAGATGTCACTGCAAAAACAGTAGTAAGAAAAACTTAAAACTGTCTTCAATGAACCAGACAATAATACCAAAATGGTAAAAACTTTAAACAATGCAAAATACTTATTCTTCACACAGGATTTGTATAGCCCCAGGAAAGACAATGAAGGGAAACCAGTGGCCCAAAAGTCTTTGCTTATAGCGCTAGCAGATGCCTTTCATGGTTTACCCTATGGAGGTAAAAATGTGATGTGGAATTTGGTATATACATACTGGTGTGCACCAGGTTTTACAGCAGCTGCAAAAAGAATGTGTTTGTTGTGTCAAACATGCCTCCAGCAGAATATTGGAGGATCTGTGAAAGCTTCGCCTTCACACCTTTTGTCATCTATGGGCCCTTTTCAAATCCTACAGGTGGATTCAGTTACCAAATTTTAGTGGACTGCAATATGTCTTGATATGTGTTGATTAATTCTCAGGATGGGTAGAGGCATATCTGACTGCCTCACAAACAGCAGATATAACAGCATCAAAAATATGTAAAGGATTTTTGTGTAGGTATGGTATTCCTCAGGTGATCTCAAGTGATTAAGGTCCTGCCTTTACCAGTAAAGTGTTTCAAAAGATATTTTCCATGAGAAGGGTAAAACAACAGCTACACATTCCCTACCACCCACAAGTGAATAATTGAACAATAAAAGAGAAGCTAATAAAGCGTTGTAGAGAAACGGGTAAAATGGCCAGTTGCTATGCTTTTGGTACTGATGGATATAAGGACTACATCATGTGGTCCTTTACAATTCTCTCATTATAGGGTCTTGCATGGAAAACTTCTTAATCATCTGCTATCACCCCCAGAGACTGTTCAAGCTGCTCAAAACACCTTGAATGTGGACGACGTCTTAAGATTACAACAACACCTGAGAGACATTAACCGAAGTGTTCGTCAACAACAGAGTGGTTGGAGGGTCTATATCCAGTCCTCATGACCATGCCTATCGGCAACAAGGTAGCATGAAGAGGGACTTGGATCCTCACATCACATTGCAAATGTGTGCAACCCACCGCTGAGACGAAAGCACCACCACACATCACGTTGCAAATTTTTGCAACCTACAGCTCAGATGACAGCATCATCTACATCTTTAAATGAGGAGTCAGCAGAGATCCAAGGGACAGCGCCTGCGGGAAAACGGGCTCTCCCGACACGTACACGCCGGGGAGCGAACTACCTGTTCGTGACGCCAAGTTGTCGCGGGCGGAGGGGTGGGAATGCCGCTCGTCTGTAATCGCTGGCGCTCGGGTCCAGTGCTTTTGCTCCTCGGTGACTCGAGCACGGGGCCGGACCCGGGGCTTGAGCAGCGCCTCCTCGCCCACGAGTGAAAAGGGGATGGGTTTTTTGGTGGGCATTTGGGATGTCGGTCGTGACGCCACCCACGGGTTGTGGTGATGGTGAGCACCACCGCTGCTGGTGACTGGGGATCCCGGGAGAGATAGCGAAGAGCAGCTGAGGTGCTGACCCCTCTGTGGTTAGGGGCTGTTTGTCCCGGGGCCCCGGTTGGTGAGTAGGGAGGAGGTATAGGTGCAGGTGCCGAGGCGGGGAGGCAGCGTGGGCGCGGGTGCAACATTGCGGTGCAGCGCGGTGCGGTGCCGGATGGCACTGTTGTAGTCACTCAGACACAGAAGGACAGAGTCTCTGGTAAACCAAATGGCTGGATCCCGGGAGCGATAGCGGAGAGCAGCTGAGGTGTTGACCCCTCTGTGGGTAGGGGCTGTTTGTCCCGGGGCCCCGGTTGGTGAGTAGGGAGGAGCTATAGGTGCAGGTGCTGAGGCGGGGAGGCAGCGTGGGCGCGGGTGCAACGTTGCGGTGCAGCGCGGTGCGGTGCCGGATGGCACTGTTGTACTCACTCAGACACAGAAGGACAGAGTCTCTGGTAAACCAAATGGCTGGATGGACGGGGCCCACAGCCGGCTGCGGTGTTCTCACTCTCCCCGGACGGGTTGATGGTGGCTGTCGTTTTCCTGCACGTGTGTAAGTGTATTTGACTCATATGGCTTCCCACGGGTAGTCCGCTCCCCAGTGTGTACGTGTCGGGAGAGCCCGTTTGCCCGCAGGCGCTGGCCCTTGGATCTCTTGCCCTTTGCGGTGGCACTTATCTGGACGGGTTGGGCTGTTGCCTTCTGACGGGACTTAGGTGGGAATGAACCCCTGAGGTCCAGACCGCAATCAGATAATTTGACCTTTACGGCGGCTCCTAGCCTAGTCGGGGTCTGAGTACCCTGCCTTGATGCTTGGCTTCAATCTGCTCCCCGGTTCGGTACCGGCGGGCCCTGGTCCTACGGTTCCGCTGACCTACACCAACTCCTCCAGACGGCCACCACCGTCTGCTGACCTTGCTGAACGTGCCTGGGCTCCAACCCAGACACCAACAGTTTTCACTCCTCTCACTTTCAATGTCTACCACAAACTCTCTGTAACCTCCAACTACTGTCTTTTCCTGCCTCCAGGCCTGTGAACTCCTCGGTGGGTGGGGTCAACCGCCTGGCTCCGCCCCACCTGGTGTGGACATCAAGTCTGGAGGGTGGCAGCAAGGATTTGATTGACTGGTGTCACCTACCCAGGGGAGGGTGTGTGTGTGTTGTTAGTGTACTGTGACCCCTGGGGGTCCAGGGCGTCACATCAGCACCACAGAGCCTGAACTGCACCTTTGTTTTAAGTAGTCTGAGACAAGGCAGAAATATGCTTCCCTCAGGCTGCCACCTAAGTTGCTGCTGAAAAAACTGAGGATTATTCCAGTGCTGTTCTTCCTTCACATGAAAAGGATATTGTGAGGAACAGGATGTCAATATATGAGTAGTTGTATGGTCAAGCAAAAGACTCTGGGGGCAGTGATGAGCATATGGTGTCTTCTGCGGTAATTGTGATTGTGCAAATTGGAAATGTTTGCTCTATCTACACTGATACCACCAATCCTAGCTGAGTGGACAGCTCCACCTTGGTAAGTAGCTATTGGAGATTTATCTGTAGTCTCTCTCGCAACAGTGTTGTATGTGGCCCCAAGGGGTACTTCACACACAGCGAGATCGCTACTGAGATCGCTGCTGAGTCACGTTTTTTGTGACCTCATTAGCGATCTCGCTGTGTGTGACACTGAGCAGCGATCTGGCCCCTGCTGTGAGATCGCTGCTCGTTACACACAGGGCTGGTTCGTTTTTTTATTGTTACTCTCCCGCTGATAAGCACACATCGCTGTGTGTGACAGCGAGAGAGCAACAATCCTGAATGTGAAGGGAGCAGGAGCCGGCATCTGACAGCCTGCGGTAAGCTGTAACCAAGGTAAACATTGGGTAACCAAGGTGGTTACCCGATATTTACCTTCGTTACCAGCCTCCGCAGCTCTCACGCTGCCTGTGCTGCCGGCTCCTGCTCCCTGCACACGCTAAGCAGTGTGCGCTGGTAACTAAGGTAAACATTGGGTAACCATACCCGATGTTTACCTTAGTTACCAGTGTCCGCAGCTTCCAGACGCCGGCTCCGTGCAAGCGCAGCGGTCGCTTGCACGTCGCTGCTGGCTGGGGGCTGGTCACTGGTCGCTGGTGAGATCTGCCTGTTTGACAGCTCACCAGCGACCATGTAGCGATGCAGCAGCGATCCTGACCAGGTCAGATCGCTGGTCGGATCGCTGCTGCATCGCTAAAGTGTGAAGGTACCCCAAGTCTACCAGTGTACAGTTTTACAGAGTCAACATTACAGATAACTTGGGAACAATTCCTATACATTTGGACACTCTACAGGTAATATTTTTACCTAGTCGGATTCAATATGAGGCCAACAATAATGAGTGTGCTATATTTTGAGGCCTATTGTATGAGCTGACTGACAGAACCTCAGGACGATTGCATGAGTTCATAAACAGTTTAGGATATGAGGGGATCCAAAACAATTAGAATGAAATGATAAGAGTTACAATAAGGTTCCCTGTAATCCATCCCAAAGATTACAACTCTACTATACTAGGTTATTCAAAATATTGAGATTCAATGTCGTAATAAAACATATGTTACACAAATGCTGCAGCTAAGAGTTATTACAATATTATTGAGAACGGAAATATTGAGCTCAAGTGTTTCAGTGCTTTAACCGTACACAACTGAACATCATCATTTCTAATCAAGACGTTTGTTGCTTTGTAATTGAACTGACAGTTCTGCGTAAAACACATTTTGGATCTGATAAATCACATTTGCAATTCAGTTCAGTCTGCTTCGTGTAGGGATTGCTAAAATCCTAATGAGGTATTTTCAATGCTATTGTATATAAGCAGGAGAGCATAGATTATGAGAAGTACAGACATTTTGTTAATTATTTAACCTAATGTCACGCTGCCACATATGACAAGTGTGACCTATGGATGTCTAACGCACAACAAAATATACAACAAACAATACAACAGGCAGGGGGGGAATACCAGAGACACAATAAAAACGGTGGTCCCTAGCTCTAGTGAGAGGAGTAAAAGAGACACCTCCTGCATTAACCTGCAGTTGCCCCTACCTTCCTAGCCAGGCTGTATTCAGTCTCTCAACTGTTGCCAAACAGGAACCTGAGACCCTAAGAATACTCTGTAATGGCCCTGGCTAGAGCGTTGGCAGAAGGAAGAGGCAAGTTTCACCGGTGAACTAATATGACTCAGGGGAAGGTAAGACAAACAGGGGGCAACAGCAACAAAAAAGGATAAAGTCCAACTTCAGTAGTAAGCCTTCACAGGACCTTCAACCAAAGTGGCCAGAGAACAAATGGAATTGTATATTCAGCAAAGAATGCTGGGTAACACCTCTACCTAAAGGGAACCTGTCACCAGTTTTTTACCCTATAAGCTGTGGCCTCCACCAGTGGCCTCTTATATACAGCATTCTAACATGCTGTAATAATATAATAATAATAATCTTTATTTCTATAGCGCCAACATATTCCGTAGCGCTTTACAATTCAGGAGGATCATATACAAACAAGTAACAGTTATAGAAATACAATATTTAGAGGGGAAAAAAATACAACCCTGCTCGTGAGAGCTTACAATCTACAATGAGATGGGGGGAGAGGCAAGGTTCAAGTGCTTATTTACAATGACAATCCAACCATCTCACGGAAATGGGGCTGGATAATGGTTTCCTGGACCAGTGGGCCCGAGCCTTGAGATGCCTTTGGGTGCCATGGAGTTTGATGTGGAGCTATGTTGTGAGAGGTTGTAGAGGGACTATGTGAATCGAATCTGATTAGGGAGTGTGATAGGCCGCCCTAAAAAGATGCGTCTTTAGGGTGCGTCTGAAGCTGAGTAAGTTGTGATTTGTCCTAACTTCTTGGGGTAGAGCGTTCCAGAGGGTTGGTGCAGCTCGGAAGAAGTCTTGGATCCGGGAGTGGGAGGTTCGATATAGGTATATAAGAACCCAGGCCGCTGTGTAGAACATAAAAAACATTTTATAATACTTACCTAAACTGGACGCTTCGGTGGATGTGGCTCAGATGGGCGTCGTTGTCCTCCAGTTCAGACGCCACCTCTTTCGGGGTCATAACATAGAGTATTATTACTGCATCAGGGCCAGAATGGCAACATTATATTGTATAGGTTTCCGAATGGGGTCGATTACAGGTACATAATATTAAATAGTTAATACATTTGAAAAAAAGGCAAATGTCCCTCAAGTTTAGCTGAAGGATAAGAAAGGAGAAAGCAAGATGACACATGCACAACCAAAATGCAAGATCCAGTTAATTCCAAAAGAGCTAACTATTCCCTGGTGATCCCAATAGTAAATCTTTTAAATCAAACATTTAGAAAAGAGCTATACATATTTATATAAGTATTTATACTTATTTATTTTAAAGGCGCATCCAAGCCTTTATTAAACCATGAACAGTTCCCGATGTAATCAGTTCTTAATGTAGACTAGTCTACAGGTTTGTTGTTCTTATGGTAAAGAAGGCCTGACTGCTAGGGAGATTGAACCTTTCCTGCTCCAGGCAGTGTAATTGGCTTCTCATATGTTAAGGAGGTTTTAACCAAAACAGTTTTTGACCATGATTTTTGTATGGGCTTGTACTTGTGCAAGTTAATCATATGGTCCAAGATGTCTCTTCTCAAGATTAAATACATTTCATTCTTTTAATTTGTAGCTAGAATCCTCCACGCCCAGTGAATTTGAACAACGCATCTTCTTCACTGGGGGTCGGAAGCAGCGTCAGCGGGGCGTGGCCTGTGCCGGACACTGTCATTCAGCACCACAGACAACTCCGGAAGAATCAGGCAAGGCGGGTTTTTCCGTTCTCTGTGTGTTATTACGTATAGCACACGGAGAACACGCATGTGCCACAAACACAGCACATGGGGAGCAAACCACCCCTTTAATACGTCCGTGAATAAACGGTTAGTTTTTTCACGTTCGTGTGAAGGGGGCCTTCTACAGTGTGTCCACCCATATCCTGTCCACCGCCATTAACTTGAAAACTATTTGTCTGTGGAAGAGAAAGCGCACATAGGGTCTTACCAGGTATGAGATTTCACAAATAAAGTGCCAAAGGCACACTCACCTGCTGAAGTTGTGTCAGGCACAACTCCTATATACACATATATCAAATGGTGGTCAGCAGCAGCCCCGAAGAAAGAGTTAAAACAATGGGAATAAAAGAGATCCAGGTGCTAGTGCAGCATTAAACCTGGATCTCTTTTATTCCCATTACCTTGAGAATGGTAGCAGCTATAGACATAGAAGTGGTGTCTAGGTATAGTAAAGTATCCATGCGCTACGCAATGAAACCACCTATAGCGCTACCTGGTGGAAAACAACGGAGTTAGCATTTTTATCTCGAAAACGGAAGACGATAGAGAAAAAAAGTGAATTAAAAAATTGTAGGGCATCATCAATTCAATGCGAATCGATACCTTGCATACAGAAATGCTATGATATGAAGCCCATGACCCTCCAAAACATTGAATGCTGGTCATGCATATGGCGCTCATTAAATTTTGATGCTCAAAGTGGCTACCGTCAGCTGCAATGCACATCTGGACTCTGCACAGCATATTGTATTTTGCTGCACGTTGTGCAATATGGTAGGTGACATGTTTGCACAAGCATCTGTGATACGTCGTCGTAGGTCCTGCAATGTTGGTGGAGGGGTTGCATACACCTGCCGTTTGATGTGACCTCACAGAAAGACGTCCAATAGGGTCAGGTCAGGTGAGCGTGGGGGCCATTCCACCATACCCAATGACTTGTAGGAAGGTCTCCATGAGGTATCGCTTCACGACCGCAGCCTTGTGAGTTTTACACATTCTAATTATAGCATTTCTGTATGCAAGGTGTTGATTTGTATTGAATTGATGATGCCCTACAACTTTGTAATTCACTTTTTTCTCTAGCTTGTTCTGTTTTTGAGATAAAAATGCTAACTCCGTTGTTTTCCACCAGGTGGCGCTATAGGTGGTTTCATTGCATAGCGCATGGTTACTTTACTATACCTAGACACCACTTCTATGCCTATAGCTGCCGCCATTCTCAAGTTAATGGCGGTGTATAGGATATGGGTGGACACACTATATACCAAAAAATATGGTATTTATGTTCACACAGTGAATTTTTTCTGCGTTTATTTCTGCAGCAAAACCTGGTCTCTGCATTCTATTATGTTTTTTTGCTGTGTTTTTGGTGTGTCATTTGACTACAGTACATGTTTAACCTCATAACGACGGCCGTACGACTTAAAGCGGCGGCAAAACAGGGTACTTATTCTGTTCCGCCGCTTTAAAGCGGCGGCCCGAAAAAACCCTGTAGCGCCCCCCAGCGACCGAAAATCTCGGGGATTTCAGCTACCGGGGGTAGCTGAGACCCCCCAGATTATGAATCGGGGTGTTTTTTTTGGACCCCGATCATGTGATCGGCGGTATACACCGTATACCGACGAACACATGAAAAAAAAAGAAATGGCCGGTAAAACTGATTTCTTTTTCATCTGACGTGATCAAACATGTCAGATGAGAAAGAAATCTAACCCCCTAGTGCCCCCAAAGCCCCCGGTACCGGAGAGTCCCCCCACCCCCACCCCTACCCCCACCGGACATCCAAAATGGCGCCGAAGCGCACAGAAAACTGCAGCCGGCGCCGGCTCTGCAGTCATTTCCCTCCGATCTGAAATGATCAAACATTTCAGATCGGAGGGAAATGTCCTCCCCCTGACCCCTCCTCCGGTCCACCGGAGCCCTCTGGTCACCGGAGCCCCCTCCGGTTCTCCAGAGCCACCACCCCCCCTCCCCCCTCCGGAGCGTGGAAGATGGCGGCGCACAGCGCGCGGCCGCCTTCATTCTGCTCTTTCTGCCGCATGTGACACGTCACATGCGGCAGAAAGGTGTCCCCAGGTCCCACTAGGTCACCCCCCCCCTCCCCCCCCCAAGCCCCCCCCAAGCCCCCGGTTATACGTTACCTGTCTGCCGCTCCGGGCCCGCGATCGCCGCCTCCTTCTTCAATGCTGGCGGCGCATGCGCAGACAGCGGCTGTCAGCTGGATCCCTGCAAGCAGGGATCCTGCTGACGTCGCTGATGCACAGGCTCCACTGTGGACCGGGGGAGGGTGAGTGCAGTGATCTGCAGCCACACTCCTCACATGGAGAGGCTGCTGTTCCAGAAAATGGGGGGTACGTTCTGTGAGCGTGCCCCTCATATTCTGGAATGAGGTTACTGCAGGTCACTCTGCCCTAGGTTGGACCGGGGCAGTGTGAGTGCAGTATTCTCAGATTACTGCACCCACACTGCTCATGGAGAGCTTGCTCTTCCAGAAAATGGGGGATACGTTCCCTGAACGTGCCCCCCATATTCTAGAAGATCCAGAGTCGGCGCGGGACCTCCAAAATGGATTACAGCGACCGGAATTTCTTTATTTTCAATAAATTGGTAAAAGAGGAATGTTTCGGGGAGTGTTTTTTCAAATAAATTTTTTTTTTGTCTTTTTTTTTTCTATTACTGACTGGGTTAGTGATGTCGGGTATCTGTTCAGATGCCGTGACATCACTAACCCCAGGGCTTGATGCCAGGTGACATTACAGCTGGTATCAACCCCATATATTACCCCGTCTGCCACCGCACCAGGGCGCGGGATGAGCTGGGGCGAAGCGCCAGGATTGGCGCATCTAATGGATGCGCCACTTCTGGGGCGGCTGCGGCCTGCTATTTTTAGGCTGGGAAGAGTCCAATAACCATGGCTCTTCCCACCCTGAGAATACCAGACCCCAGCTGTCCGCTTCACCTTGGCTGGTGATCTAATTTGGGGGGGACCCCACGTTTTTTTTTTTTTTTTAAAAAACGCCTGGGGAGCCCTCCAAATTGATCACCAGCCAAGGTGAAGCTGTCAGCTGTGGTTTGCAGGCTACAGCTGTCTGCTTTACCCTAGCTGGCTATCAAAAATAGGGGGGACCCCACGTCGTTTATTTTAATTATTAATTTTTTGGGGGGCTAAATACAAGGCTAGGCACCCTTTAGTGCCACATGAAAGGCACTAAAGGGCGCCAGCTTAGAATATGCAGGGGAATGGGACGTTATATTTGTTTGACATCTATCCATTCATCCATTGTAGCATTTTACGCTGTGTGCCCACAATCAGGGTTTGCAGCGTTTTGGGCGCAGAGTGTTTTCCCTGTGTCCATAATGCTGCGTTGTGCAGTAGAAGCACAGTGGAAGGATTTTTAGAAATCCCATGCCCAATGTGCTTCTTTTCTCCGCAGCATAAACCGACCTGTGGCACAGCTTCCCGAGCCTCAGCATGTCAATTTATGCTGCGGAGATGAGTGTTCTCTGCAGGTAGCATAGAGCTCCACAGCGGCCTGAACCCAAATCGTGGGCTTGGGCAGCTGCGTTCTCCCGTGGACAACACTCACATCTCTGCAGGAGGCTGACACTGTGTACTAGACGCCGTGTCGCTGGATCATGGCCACAGAGCCTAACAGTGAGACATTTGTTGCTACAGCAACATTTTTGTGAAGTACCTGTGGATTCAAAATGCTTACTATACTCCTGAATAAAATCCAGTTTCCAAAATGGGGTCACTTGTGGGGGTTTTCTGATGTATAGGTACCCAAGGGGCCCTGCTAATGTGACATGGTGCGCGCAATTTATTTCAACTTTTCCAGAATTCAAATGGTGCTCCCTCCATTCCAAGCCCTCCCATTTATCCAAACAGAGGTTTTTGGCCACATGTGGGGTATCCCTGCGCTCACAAGAAATTGGATAACAACCTGTGGGGTCCACGGTTTGTTGTTGTCTCTTGAAAAAGTGAGAAATTTGATGCTGAAGCAACAGTTTTGTGAAAAAAATGAAAATTTTCAATATGGCAACCTAAGCTTATCAAATTCTGTGAAGTACTCGTGGATTCAAACTGCTCACTATACACCTTGATAAAAGCCTTGAGGTGTCTTGTTTCCAGAATGGAGTCACTTTTGGGGGACCGCCACTGTTTAGGCACCTCAGGGGCTCTCCAAATGCAACCTGGCGTCCGCTATTGATTCCAGCCAATTTTGCAGTCAAATGGCACTCCTTCCCTTCCGAGCCCTGCCATGCGCCCAAACAGTTGATTTCCACCACATATAAGGTATCGCCAAACTCAGGAGAAATTGCACAATAAATGTTATGCTGAATTTTTTCCTTTTACTCTTGTAAAAAAAAAAGCTACCTGGTTGAAATAACAATTTTGTGGTAAAATTTTTTTTTTTTTTTTTCATGGCTCAACGTTATAAAATTCTGTGAAGCACCTGAGGGTTCAGGGTACTCACCAAACATCTAGATAAATTCCTTGAGGGGCCTAGTTTCCAAAATGGGGCCACTTGTGCGGGGTTTCTGCTGTTTAGGTACCTTAGGGGACCTCCAAATGCGACATGGTGCCCGCAATCTTTTTCAGCCAAATTTCCTTTCTAAAATTCAAATATTGCTCCTTTCGTTCCAAGCCCTCCCATTTGTCCAAACAAAGGTTTCAGACCACATGTGAGGTATCACCGCGCTCATAAAAAAGTGGTTAACAAACCTTGAGGTCAAATTTTTGGAATTACCTCTTGAAAAAGTGAGAAAATTGATGCTAAAGCAACATTTTTGAGAAAATTATTAAAATTTTCAATATGACAACGTAACGTTAACAAAATCTGTGAAGTACCTGTGGATCTAAAATGCTCACTATACCCCTAGATAGAAGCCTTGAGGGGTCTAGTTTCCAAAATGGTGTCACTTGTGAGGGATTTCTTCTGTTTAGGTACCTTAGCGGACCTGTAAATGCAACATGGTGCCCGCAATCTATTTCAGCCAAATTTGCTTTCCAAAATTCAAATATTGCTCCTTCTGTTCCGAGCCCTCCCATTTGTCCAAACAGAGGTTTCTGACCACATGTGGGGTATCGGCGCGCTCATAAGAAAGTGGGGAACAAGTTTTGAGGTCCATTTTGTTGTGTTATTTCTTCTAAAAGTGAATAAATTTGGGTTAGAGCAACATTTTTAGGTAAAATTTAATTTTTGCTTTTTTTCATTCCACATTGCTTTTGTTCATGTGAAGCACCTGAAGGGTTAATAAACTTCTTGAATGTGGTTTTGAGTACTTTGGGGGGTGCAGTTTTTAGAATGGTGTCACTTTTGGGTATTTTCTGTCATCTACGCCTATTGAAGTCACTTCAAATGTGATGTGGTCCCTAAAAAACTGGTTTTGTAAATTTTGATGTAAAAATGAGAAATTGCTGATAAACTTTGAACCCCTCTAACTTCCTAACAAAAAACAAATTTGTTTCCAAAATTGTGCTGATGTAAAGTAGACATGTGGGAAATGTTATTTATTAACTATTTTGTGTCACAGAAATCTCTGGTTTAACGGTATAAAAATTCAAAAGTTGAAAATTGCTAAATTTTCAAAATTTTTGCCAATATTCAATTTTTTTCATAAATAAACACAAAAAATATTGTCCTAAATTTGGTACTAACATGAAGTCCAATATGTGACGAAAAAACAATCTCAGAATCACCGGGATCCGTTGAAGCGTTCCAGAGTTATAACCTCATGAAGTGACACTGGTCAGAATTGCAAAATTTGGTCTGGTCATTAAGGTGAAAATTAGCTCCGTCACTAAAGGGTTAAATAAATTAGTTTCATTCACCACAAAAACAGTAAGAACCCAGCAACACTGCAGCAAAAATACAGCTGAGGTTTTTTTTCTAATTTCTTTCAATGGTGTAAAAATCAGGAAAAACGCTGAAAGAATTGACATGCTGCTTCTTTAAAAAATACAGCAGTTCTCCATTTCAGTCAGGAAAAAAAGCAAGTGTGCATCTGTGCATGCATGAGATTTCTGGAATCTCATAGATTTTGCTGGTAAAAGCAACTTTCAATTTGCATAAAATCAATGAAAAATAAAATGCATAAAAATGCAGCAAAAGAGCAGCAATAATACACTGTTTGAACATAGCCTAAAGGGTGCTTTACACACGACGATATATCGTCGGGGTCACACTATTAGTGACACACATCCGGCACCGTTAGCAACATTGCAGCGGATGACACCAAGGACCGACGATCAATGAGCGCAAAAACGTGATAAATCGTTGCTCGTTGACACGTCGCTCCTTTCCAAATATCGTTGCTGCTGCAGGTGCGATGTTGTTCGTCATTCCTGCGGCAGCACACATCGCTGTGTGTGACACCGCAGGAATGACAAACATCTCCTTACCTGCGTCCATCGGCAATGAGGAAGGAAGGAGGTTGGCGGCATGTTCCGACCGCTCATCTCCGCCCCCTCCTCTGCTATTGGACGGCTGCTGTGACGCCGCATGAACCGCCACCTTAGAAAGGAGGCAGTTCGCCGGCCAGAGCGAAGTCGCAGGGAAGGTAAGTCTGTGTGATGGGTGTTAGCGATGTTTTGCGCCACGGGCAGCGATTTGCCTGTGATGGACAACCGACGGGGGTCGGTACACCCACTAGCAATATCGGTACCGATATTGCAGCGTGTAAAGTACCCTTAAGGCTCTGTTCACATTTGCGCTGTGCTCTATGTTGAGAGCTTATATCTGTGGGTTCCATGTAAATCTATGAAAATCATGATTCAGACACAATTCCCAATGAAAATTCACCTTAATGAGTCAGATGGAGTCACTTTGAACTCCCATCTCACGTGTGTCAACAACAGTTTTGCGCACATTTGAAAAAATATGACAACAATGAACAGAGGGCAGACGGAGTAACCCTGCTAATTTATTAGTGAATAGATGCATTGGCGGCTTCACCTGAATCAATTATATCGGAGATGTAAGTGGAGACTCTGATGTAAGTGCTCAGCATAGAGCATATTATAAATGTGAACTGTTCCAAAATGTTCTATACCACAAGTTGATAAAAAATAGCATTCAGCTCAACCCACAAAAAAAAAAAATCCTACCCAGGACCATCAACTGTCAATGGAAATAGGGATTTCCATGTAACTGTTAACATTTTTTTAGCAAAGAAATTCAGCAAAATCTCCCAAAATTCAAATGACTTCTCCCTTCTGAGCAGCGCAATGTGCCTACTTAACGTCCACATGTTTGGCATTGTTTTAGTGAGAAGATTACGCTTAATTTACGGGGTGTGTGCCTCCAGAAGCACGAACTGGGCAGTACAATGTATTGGGAACTACAAAGGCTTATTTGCAATTTTAAATTCTGCAACGTTAATTGAATTTGGCTCCAAAATCAAAATCGTCACTGCAAAGGTGGATGAATTCCCAGGGGAGTGTAATTTCCAAAATGTGGTAACTTGAAGGTGTTTCTGCAAATGGAGTCAGCAAACTATTCTAGAAAAATCTGTGCTTCAAAATTCAAATGGCACTCCTTTATTTCTGAGCTCTATTGTGTGGCCAAACAGTACTGTACATGTTTAGTATTTTCACATTCAGAACAAATTATGGGGCCTCTTATCTTTTCACCTCTTGAAAGTTGGAAATCTTGGGGTAAAACAACATTTTAGAGGTAAAAGTTAAATTAAATTTTCTTTAGCGCCCAATACTTTAAAATTTTGTGATAGACCTGTGGTGTCAATATGCTCACTGCACCCCTAGATGAATTCAGTGAGGGGTACAGTTTGTAAATTAGGGTTATGTATTCTGGGTCTGCTTTTCTAGCATGTTAGGATTGGAACTCTGCCAATGTGACATAACACCGCCAAACCAGTCAAACTAAATCTGAACTCCAATGTGGCACTCCTTCCCTTCTGAGCTCTGAACTGTGCCTCATAGTAGTTTTTGACCACATATGAGGTATTGGCGAACTCAGAAGAAATAGTGTAACATATTGTATGGTCCATTTCTTCTTACTTCCCTTTTGAAAAATTAAAACTTTGGAGCCAAAGCAAGGTTTGCGTGGAAAAAAATGAAATTTTTATTTCACAGCCCAGTGTTATACAATTCAGTGAATCACTTGATGGTTAACATTGATTATTACATCCCTAGATGCATTCCTTGAAAGATCTAGTTTGCAGAATAGGTTCACTTGTGGTAAGTTTCAGTTGTTTTGGTAAATCATGTGATCTTAAAATTCGACATGGTGTCCGCAATATATTCCAACCAAAATGGCGTTACAAAATTCAAGTAGCACTCCTTCACTCCTGAGCCTTGCCATGGGCACACAACAAGTAGATTTCCACCCCATATGAGGTAGCAGTCTATCCAAGCGATATTGCACAACAAATTGTATGCTCTATTTTCTCCTGTTATCCTTGTGAAAATAAAAAAATGTTATTAAAGTAATATTTTGGGGGAGAAATTTATTTTTTCATTTTCACGGCTCAACAATATAAAATTTTGTGAAGCACCTATGGGTTCAATTTGCTCAACACACATTTAGATAAATTCTTTGAGGTTTGTAGTTTTCACAATGGGGTAACTTGTGGGGGCTTCCACTATTTACGCACATCAAGAACTCTGCAAACATGAAATGGCATTCTCTATTAGAGTTGAGCGCGGTTCGCGGTTCGTGGTTCTCCAGTTCTATGCTCGAGTGATTTTTGGGGCTGTTCGAGATCGAACTAGAACTCGAGCTTTTTGCAAAAGCTCGATAGTTCTAGATACGTTCGAGAACGGTTCTAGCAGCAAAAAGCAGGGCTTTTTACAGCTACAGTGTGCAGGAGCCATCGCTGGCAGCCTGCCACAAGCTGGTAACCAAGATAAACATCGGGTATCCAAGCAAAGCGCTTTGGTTAGTAACCCGATGTTTATCTTAGTTACGTGCAGGAAGCCCACACTTCCCCGCTCAGCTCACTCCGCCCCCTCCTGCCCGCGGCATGTATACATACATATACACACACACACACTCTCACACATGCACCTCCCCCCCCCCGCTCGGCTTACCTGCGGTGATGAAGTCCCGCCATCCCGATCTCAGCGCTGTCACTGTCCTCCATGGCCGCCGCTTGTCACATCACCTATCGCTTCCGATCCGAGACTGACACTGGCGGTGACGTCACGGACCTCTCGCGATACTTGATGTGAAGGCGCCGGGCGGTCATTGACCTCAGTGACAGGGGCTGTCGGCAGTGCTGGAGATCAGCGCAGGTAATGTACCTCGCTGACAGCAGCACTTGTCACCCCCCTGCAGTGACCTGGGCTGACCCATTGATGTTAGCTCAGGTCACTGCATTGCTCTCCCAGCCAATGGGGAACATCCTGCTCTTCATTGACTGGGACAGTGTGGATCGTCATGGCAACCCCTTGGATTACAGCAGACCTGGATTTGTTTTTCAATCTAATAAATTCGTTAAAGAGGGAATGTTTTGGGGAGTGTTTTTTCAAATAAAAATGTGTTTGTCGTCTATTTTTTTTTTATTACTGACTGGGTTGGTGATGTCGGGTATCTGATAGACGCCTGACCTCACCAACCCCAGGGCTTGATGCCAGGTGACATTACACATCTGGTATTAACCCCATATATTACCCCGTTTGCCACCGCACCAGGGCGCGGGATGAGCTGGGGCAAAGCACCAGGATTGGCGCATCTAATGGATGCGCCACTTCTGGGGCGGCTGCGGCCTGCTATTTTTAGGCTGGGGAGATTCCAATAACCATGGACCTCCCTAGTCTGAGAATATCAGGCCCCAGCTGTCTGCTTTACCTTGGCTGGTGATCCAATTTTGGGGGACCCCTACGTGTTTTTTTTTTTAATTATTTATTTAATTTAAAATAACAGCGTGGGGTGCCCTCAGTTTTGGATTACCAGCCAAGGTGAGGTTGCCAGCTGTGGTCTGCAGGCTGCAGCCGTCTGCTTTACCCTAGCTGGCTACAAAACTAGGGGGAACCCTACGTCATTTTTTTTTCATTTTTTTGGCTAAATACAAAGCTAAGCAACCCTTAGTGCCACATGAAAGGTACCAAAGGGTGCTCCACTTTTTCTCCATTTTTTTCTCCACTTTTTCTCCACTTTTTTCTCCACTTTTTTCTCCACTTTTTCTCCTCTTATGCTCCACTTTTTCTCCACTTTTTCTCCACTTTTTTCTCCACTTTTTCTCCTCTTATGCTCCACTTTTTCTCCACTTTTTCTCCACTTTTTTTCCACTTTTTCTCCACTTTTTCTCCACTTTTTTCTCCACTTTTTCTCCACTTTTTTCTGGACTTTTTCTCCACTTATGCTCCACTTTTTCTCCACTTTTTCTCCACTTTTTCTCCTCTTATGCTCCACTTTTTCTCCACTTTTTCTCCTCTTAATCTCCACTTTTTCTCCACTTTTTCTCCACTTTTTCTCCACTTTTTCTCCACTTTTTTCTCCTCTTATGCTCCACTTTTTCTCCACTTTTTCTCCACTTTTCTCCTCTTATGCTCCACTTTTTCTCCACTTTTTCTCCTCTTATGCTCCACTTTTTCTCCACTTTTTCTCCACTTTTTCTCCACTTTTTTCTCCTCTTATGCTCCACTTTTTCTCCACTTTTTCTCCACTTTTTCTCCTCTTATGCTCCACTTTTTCTCCACTTTTTCTCCTCTTAATCTCCACTTTTTCTCCTCTTATGCTCCACTTTTTCTCCACTTTTTCTCCACTTATGCTCCACTTTTTCTCCACTTTTTCTCCACTTTTTCTCCTCTTATGCTCCACTTTTTCTCCACTTTTTCTCCTCTGATGCTCCACTTTTTCTCCACTTTTTCTCCACTTTTTCTCCACTTTTTCTCCTCTTATGCTCCACTTTTTCTCCACTTTTTTCTCCTCTTAATCTCCACTTTTTCTCCACTTTTTCTCCACTTTTTTTCCACTTTTTCTCCACTTTTTCTCCACTTTTTCTCCACTTTTTTCTCCACTTTTTCTCCACTTTTTCTCCACTTTTTCTCCACTTTTTCTCCTCTTATGCTCCACTTTTTCTCCACTTTTTTCTCCACTTTTTCTCCTCTTATGCTCCACTTTTTCTCCACTTTTTCTCCACTTTTTCTTCACTTTTTCTCCACTTTTTTCTCCACTTTTTCTCCACTTTTTCTCCACTTTTTCTCCTCTTATGCTCCACTTTTTCTCCACTTTTTCTCCACTTTTTCTCCGTTCTTTTTCTATGGTCGGTCTACCCATTAGCTCTGCCATGCATACTGTAGCTCTACACCTACTGCACATGTTACTTTATGATTGACATCTCTTTCGTACCAGAGCTGTCTAAGTCTACTCTGACCCCATATTTGTCATTACTATATTGTCCTTGTACTGTATTATGACATTTGTATCATGTGTTTCATTTCTTGCTGTGTTGCAATTTTTTTGCTGCATCCCAATTGTACCTCTACATTGTTCGAGTTTATGTTATTGTTCTCTCACTCTTATGTGATACTGATTATTGTCATTTTTCATGATTACATGCAGATAAGTCCAATCTGACGAAGGCTCAGGCCGAAACGTCATTTGTAACTTGTTTTGGACAAAAACATATATGCTTATGAAAAATTTTTTTTTCTTAATATGGACCAATAAAGAGTGATTTTGCATTACTATCCATTGTGTCTTACTGACTTAGTCTGGGAGATTTAGAGTGCCGAGGTTACTCACTAATTTTATCTATTATTACCTCTGAGCACCTATATACCAGTGAGCAGAGTTTCCTCTACAGTAGTTCTCCTGATTAGGCATGCCCTTACCTCATGAGCAGGGCATTGCAGCTTTGGTAGCAACCATTACGACATGGACTCTGCTGCTGTGGACCCGCGGAGAGTGAGTGCAGATTCATTGCACCCACACTCCTCACATGAAGGGTCCGCACTCCTAGAAAATGGGGGATACGTTCCCTGAGTGTCTCCCCCCCATATTCTAGACAGTCCAGAGTCGTCGTGGGACCCCTTTATTTTTTTTCTTACAATAAATTGGTGAAAGAGGAAATGTTTTGGGGACTGTTTTTTTAAATAAATTTCTTTTGTCTATTTTTTGTTTTTGTTAGTACTGACAGTTTATGATGTTGGGTATCTAATAGACGCCATGACATCACAAACTGCTGGGCTTGATCTCAGGTGACTTTACAGCTAGTATCAACCCGATTTATTACCCCGTTTGCCACTGCACCAGGGCACGGGATGAGCTGGGGTGAAGCGCCAGGATTGGCGCATCTAGTGGATGCGCCACGTCTGGGGTGCCTGCGGCCTGCTATTTTTAGGCTGTGAAGGCCCAATAACTATGGACCTTCCCACCCTGAGAATACCAGACCACAGCTGTCCGCTTTACCTTGGCTGGTGATCCAATTTGGGGGGGACCCTACTTTTATTGTGTAATTATTAATATTTATAAAATAATTATAAAAAAGAGCCTGAGGGGACCTCCACATTGGATCCCCAACCACGGTAAAGCTGCTAGCTGTGGTTTTCAGGCTACAGCCATCTGCTTTACCCTAGCTGGCTATCAAAAATGGGGGGACCCAACGTCATTTTTTTTTTTTAACTATTTTTTAAATAGAAAAAATTAATGGGCTTCCCTGTATTTTGATTGCCAACCAAGGTAACGGCAGGAAGATGGGGGTGGCAACCCATAGCTGTCTGCTTTATCTGCGCTGAGAATCAAAAATACCGCGGAGCGCTACGTCATTTTTTTAAAGATTTATTTTTACAGCACTGTGATGTCCAGCAATCAAAATACAGGGAAGCCCATTTTATTTTTAGTTATTTAAATAAATAATTAAAAAAAATATATATGGGCTCCCGCTGCATTTTTTGTATTGCTAGCTAAGGGTAATCCAAGCAGCTACTGGCTGCTAACCCCCACTGCTTGGTGTTACCTTCACTGGCAATGGAAAATCCAGGGAAGCATTTTTTATTTTTTTTTGCCAAAAAACTACAAAAAAAGGACGTGAGCTTCGCCATATTTTTGTATGCTAGCCAGGTATAGCAGGCAGGTGCTGGAAGAGTTGGATACAGCGCCAGAAGATGGCGCTTCTATGAAAATGCCATTTTCTGAGGCGGCTGCAGACTGCAATTCGCAGCAGTGGGGCCCAGAAAGCTCAGGCCAACCTGTGGTGCGGATTCCAATCCCCAGCTGCCTAGTTGTACCTGGCTGGACACAAAAATGGGGCAAAGCCTACGTCATTTGTTTTCTAATTATTTAATGAAATTCATGAAATAATAAAAAAAGGGCTTCCCTTTATTTTTGGTTCCCAGCCGGGTACAAATAGGCAACTGGGGGTTGGGGGCAGCCGTACCTGCCTGCTGTACCTGGCTAGCATACAAAAATATGGCGAAGCCCACATAATTTTTTCAGGGGCAAAAAACTTCTGCATACAATCCTGGATGGAGTATGCTGAGCCTTGTAGTTCTGCAGCTGCTGTCTGTCTGTATGGACAAGAGCAGACAGCAGCTGCAGAACTACAAGGCTCAGCATACTCCATCCAGGACTGTATGCAGAAGTTTTTTGCCCACCAAAAAAATGACGTGGGCTTCGCCATATTTTTGTATGCTAGCCTGGTACAGCAGGCAGCCACGGGCTGCCTCCAACCCCCAGTTGCCTATTTGTACCCGGCTGGGAACCAAAAATATAGGGAAGCCCGTTTTTTTTAATTATTTCACTTATTTCATGAAATAATTAAAAAACAAATGACGTGGGCTTCGCCCCATTTTTGTGTCCAGCCGGGTACAACTAGGCAGCTGGGGATTGGAATCCGCAGCACAGGTTAGCCCGAGGTTTGTGGGCGCCTCTGCTGCGGATTTCAGTCCGCAGCCGTCCCAGAAAATGGCGCTCTCATAGAAGCGCCATCATCTGGCGCTGTATCCAACTCTTCCAACAGCCCTGGAGCCGGGTGGCTTGTTGAGTAATCATGAGTTAATACTGGCTTTGTTTTACCAGCCAGTATTAAGCCAGAGATTCTTAATGTCAGGCACGTTTGACCCGGCCATTAAGAATCTCCAATAAAGGGTTAAAAAAAAGACACCACACAGAGAAAAAATACTTTAATAGAAATAAATACACAGACACATTAGAGACTCCATCTTTATTACCCCCTGTCAGCCCTCCACGATCCTGCTCGTCTGTCTTCTTTCTTTCTAGTGTAGTAGTAGTGACGATTGTAGTGAGGAAGGATGAGATTCACCAGCTCATCACTTGGGGCTGGGGAACCTCCATCCTCACTACAATGCTCACTACAATCGGGAAGCAGCGTGCAGCCTTCACTCCGTGAGTGATCACTGCTGGCTGCTAGCGGTAACGCTGACAGACGCGTTACCATAGCAACGGTGCTCTCGGAGCCGCGGGTAGCGGTGACGTCACCGCTAACTGCGTTGCTATGGCAACGGTGATCTCCGTTAATGACCGGCTGTGTCAGCCGGTCCCTAACGGAACGGGGAGTCGACCGTGTGCTAGAGCATGTCGCCGGTACACGGCGATACACATATGTGCACCGTGTACCGGAGAGATGAACTCGCAGGTCCTACATGACGTGTCATAGTCATGTGACCAGTCTGTAGCCAATGAGATAATAGCCACGTGACTGGTCACATGGCTATTTTGACGTCACGATAGGTCCTACATCGCTGCTGGCAGTGCAGGTCACCGGGAGGATTCAGCGATCATCGGATGGAATAGCGGCAGGAGACAGAGTGCAGAAGGGATCGCGAGGACCGGTAAGTGTTATGGAAATGTTTATTAACTGTTTGTGTACATTTATAATGCATTTTTATGTGTTTGTGATTGCCTCCCATTATAGCCTATACGTTCGAGTTTGGTTCGTCGAACGTTCGACGAACCGAACTCGAACGGGACCCCCGTTCGTCGAGCCGACCTCGAGCCGAACCGGGACCAGTTCGCTCATCTCTATTCTCTATCTATTACAGCCAATTTTAAGTTCCAAAATTAAAATAGCACTCCTGCCCTTCCGAGCCATGCTGTGCACCCAAACAATAGTTGTCCACCACATTTGGAGTATTCATGAACTCAGGGGAAATTGCACAAATGTTATGTCCATTTCCTAATCTTAACCTTGTGAATATGTAAACATTTGGGTTAAAACAAATTTTATTTTTACGACTGAATATTATAAACATCTGTGAAACATCTGTGGGTTCTAGGTGCTCACTGAACATCCATATTAATTCCTTGAGGGGTGTAGTTTTCAAAATGTGGTGACTTGAGTTGGGTGTCCATTGTTTAGGCAAATCAGAGGCTCTGGAAACGTGCCATGGTGTCCGTAATCTATTTCAGGCCATTTTGATCTCCAAAATTCAAGTAGGCCTCCTTCCCTTCCGAGTCATGCTGTGTGCCCAAACAGTAGTTTACCATCCCATGTGGGATATCAGCATACTTAGGAAAATTTCCACAAACAAGTTGTATGGTCCATTTTCTCATAATGCCTTGTAAAAATGAAACATTTGGGGCTAAATCAATATTTTTGTGGGAATATGTAAATGTTTTATTTTTTCCAATCACAATGCTTTACTTCCTGGGAAGCACGTAAAGTGTTGATAAACTTCTTCAATGTGATTTTGAACACAATGAGGGTGCAGTTTTTAAAATGGTGGGACTTCATTATTTTTTGTGACATAGGACCCTCAAAGCCACTTCAAATGAGATGTAGTCGATAAAAAAATAGATTTGCAAATTTGGTGGACAAATGAGAAATTGCTGAAAAAGTCTAACCCTTATATCTTCCTTATGAAAAATAATGTGTTTTAAAAAATGGTGCTCATGTACAGTGGACATGTGGCAAATGTTATTTGTTAATGATTTTGTGTGACATACCTTATTTTTCAGACTGTAAAGTTTTTTTCCAGAAAACTTGGGAGTAAACTGGGATGTGCATCTAATAGTTTAGATGTGCCTGGCTTGCTGTGCGGGGTTGGCAGCGGTGGTGGAGCGGGTCACAGGAGGCAGGAACGGGGCCGCTGCTGCAGGAAGCAAATGACCTGGGGCAAACACATGTGTCCGCTATTAAAAAACATGAAAATTCAGCGCTCCCCATGCCCAAAATACCTCCCATGTTTCACCATTAAGCTTATGCCAAGAGTTGTGCGGAATTATGGGGTGCAGTGAATATTATTTTTTTTAATAGCAGGAACATGTGTTTGCCCCAGTTGCCAGCCTACTGCAGCAACTGAAGAGATAAAATGTGATAGAGTTAAAGAAAATGAATATTACTGCTCCCACACCCATAATCTCAGATAAGGGGAGCTGTGAATATTAATTTTGGATTAACCAGCAGCTGATATCAGCACCTGTCTCTGGCGGCACATGGATGTGATCCATCCCTTACACGCCAAAGTGAATTGAGGTACATATATACCAGGATGGGCCTATGATGGGGATCGTATATACCAGGATTATGGATATATATATATACTGTACATATATATATATATATATATATATATAAATATATATATATATATATATATGCCAGGACAGAGATCATATACAGTGGTGGCCAAAAGTATTGGCACCCCTGCAATTCTGTCAGATAACACTCAATACAAAGAATTTGTGATTGCAATCATTTTCAAGAAGAAACTAAGGGCGGCTTTGCACGCTGCGACATTGCGCGTGCGATGTCGGTGGGGTCAAATCGAAAGTGACGCACATCCGGCGTCGCAGTCGATATCGCAACGTGCAAATCCTTTTTGATATGATGAACGAGCGCAAAAGCGTCGTTATCGTATCATCGCTGCAGCCTCCGACATTTCCATAATGCCGGTGCTGCGACTGGTACGATGTTGTTCCTCGCTCCTGCGGCAGCAGACATCGCTGTGTATGAAGCCGCAGGAGCGAGGAACTTCACCTTACCTGCCGCCGGCTGCAATGAGAAGGACGGAGGTGGGCGGGATATTTACATCCTGCTCATCTCCGCCCCTCCACTTCAATTGGCCGCCTGCCGTGTGACGTCGCTGTGACGCCGCACGACCCGCCCCCTTAGGAAGGAGGTGGGTCGCCGGCCAGAGGGACGTCGCACGGCAGGTATGTGCGTGTAAAGCTGCCGTAGCGATAATAATCGCTACGGCAGCTTTCACTAGATATTGCACGTGCGACGGGGGCGGGACAATCGCTGCAGCATCGGTAACACATTGTTACCGATGTCGCAGCGTGCAAAGCCCGCCTAAGTATTATCTGACAGAATTGCAGGGGTGCGAATACTTTTGGCCAGCACTGTATACAAGGATTAGAGCGATATATACCAGGATGGGACCATGATGAGGATCAACTACACTAGGATGGGTGACATATATACCAGGAAGGGGCCGAAGATGGGGGGTATTAAAACAGAATTATGGGGGACATTACCCTCATAACAATGTCAGCAGCAGATCAGTGCATCATGATGACATTTTTTGCTTCAAATTTTTTCCCCTTATTTTCCACCTCCCAGGTGTGTCTGGTAGTCTAATGCGTCATATAACCTGAAAAATACAGTAACTATCTGGTTGAAGGGCATAAAAAAAACTTCTAGAATTGCAAAATTTTCCAATTTTTTTTATAAAATGTTTGTCATTTTCATAAATAAGTACAAATCATATTGACCAAAATGTACCGCTTTCCTGAAGGACAATGGGCCACGAAAATTATTCTCAGAGTCACTGGAAAATAATGAAGCTTTCCAGAAATATTACCTTATAAAGTAACACTGGTCAGAATTGTAAAATTTTGCCTAGTCAAGAAAGGGAAAACAGGCTTGGGAGTGAAGGGGTGCAAGGAAAAGGCAGAAAATGCTGTAGAATAACAAAAAGTTAGGGCAATTATATTTTTTGTTAAGTTTAACCATCTTTTTTGTTTAGTGTTCTTTTAACAAAATGGAATGATTAATATGTGTTAGATTTATTTGTCAGTTATATCAATAATTCTTTAAAAATATGACAAATGTAGCTCAAATTTCGCACTCAGTATTATCTGGTAAAATTGCTCTATTCTTCTGTTGTATGTAGATTGATAAATGGCCACCTAGGTAATTTGCTTGGTAATTTTAGACATTCCGCTGAAGGCATCTTTTTATAGCTGCTACTTGAACAACATTTCAATGTCGATATTTAATAGCCAACTCCATAAACAAAGAAAAGGTCTGATACCTTTCTGGACAGGAAAATGCCATGTAAAGTAAAACTGGATAAAAAAAACATGGATGTGTCAAAAGGTTAATGGCTGTAGTTATTAGCAATATTAAGAATTTAAATCAAATCAGCTTTGTGTTACGTTATATAACACAGCCAGGTCAGAGGAGTTCAGGCAGTGGATGCTTATATTAAAGTTTTAAATCTATTGATTCAACATGAAACTCTTTTTATCACATTTCCCAGCTTCTACCTTGATCCATGTGGAAAATGAACTGTCTTCCAAGGGATCATATAAAATGTACAGTGCTGCAGGTCACTCTTGTCTTTTATAAACATCTCATGGGCATGGAAAAAGAGGTTATATGCCCAAAAGCATTTTACAAAATTTACCCTTTTAAATTAAAAGAAATTATGTATCATGGATTTCTGTCACACTGTCATAGACATAACAAGTACAGTGGGGAAAATAATTATTTGATACAATGCCGATTTTGCAAGTTTTCCCACCTAAAAAGAATGGAGAGGTCTGAAATTGTTAATGTAGGTACACTTCAACTGTGACCAACAGAATAAATTTTTTTTCCAGAAAATCACATTGTATGAGTTTTAAATAAGTAGCATTTTATTGCATGAAAAAAGTACTTGTTCACCTACCAACCAGTAAGAATTCAGGCTCTCAAAAACCTTTTATTTTTTCTTTAAGAAGCCCTCCTATTCTGCACTCATTACTTGTATTAATTGCTCCTGTGTAAACTCATTATCTGTATAAAACACACCTGTCTACACACTCAATCAATCACACTCCAACCTCTCCTCCATGGCCAAGACCAATGAGCTGTCTGTGAACACCAGGAACAAAATTGTAGACCTGCACAAGGCTAAGGTGGGCTACAGGACAATAGGCAAGCAGCTTGGTGAGAAAGCAACAACCTTTGGCACACTTATTAGAAAGTGGAAAAAATATATATGACTCTCAATTTTACTCAGTCTTGGGTTCCATGCAAGATCTTGCCTTGTGGAGTAAAAATGATTCTAAGAAAGGTCAGGAATCAGCCCTGAACTACACATTAAGACCAGGTCAATGACCTGAAGAAAGCTGAGAACACAGTCTCAAAGATTACTATTAGTAACACACTACTCTCTTATGGATTAAAATCTTGCAGGGCACGGAAGGTCTCCCTGATCACACCAGCACATGTCAAAGCCCTTTTGAAAATCACCAATGACCATCTGGATGATTTAGAGGAGGCATGGGAGAAGGTCATATGATCAGATGAGACCAAAATAGAGCCTATTGGTATTAACGCCACTCGCTGTGTTTGGAGGAAGAAGAAGGGTGAGTATAACCCCAAGAACACTGTCACAACCATGAAGCATTGGGGTGTGTGGAAACATCATACTTTGGGAGTGCTTTACTGCAAAGGAGACAGGACAACTGTACTGAAAGGAGGATGGATGGGGTAATGTATAGCGAGATTTCGGCCAACAGCCTCCTTCCTTCACTAAGAGCATTGAAAACGGGTCATGGCTGAGTTTTCCAGCATGACAATGACCCAAAACACACAGCCACTGCAACTAAGGAGTAGCTCCTTAAAATGGATATCAAAGTCCTGAAGTAATTTAGCCAATCTTGAGACCTGAACCTAATGGATAATCTTTGAAGGGAGCTAAAACTCAATATTGCCCAACGACAGGCCCAAAACCTGAAAGACCTGGGGAAGATCTGTATGTAGGTGTGGGCCAAAATCTTTGCTGCAGTGTGTGCAATCTTGGTCAATAACTACAGGAAATGTCTGACCTTTGTTATTGCAACCAAAGTTTTGGATGTATCGTGTTTTCACTGGGTCCAAAATGCTGTGTTGTACAGTACAGGCACAGTGGATGGTATTTCTAGAAATCCCGTGCCCACTGTGCTTGCTTTTTCTGCAGCAAACACTGACCGGCAATGCGTCTTTCCAGACTGCAGCATGCCAATTGTTTGCTCTGGAGTCGCATGCGTCCTCTGTAGGGATAACACAAGCAAGAAAATGCAGCGCACTGAACCCTGATCATGGGTACAAGCATCTGCGGTCTCCTGCGTTCTCTTGCTGAGGAGACTCGCGGCCCCGCAGTTCAGGACCTGCTGCATGCAGGATGCAGTGAGTCCTGATTGTGGGCACATACTCTTATACCGATTTTTGGGAAGTAGAAAGAAGAAATAGAAAGCAATACAGGAATAGTTCTTAATTTTAATTTGCGGTAATAGAGATTATTATTAATTTTATTATTATTATCATTATTATTTATTATTATAGCGCCATTTATTCCATGGGGCTTTACAAATAAAAGAGGGTAAACGTACAACAATCATTAACAATACAAAACAGACTGGTACAGGAGGAGAGAGGACCCTGCCTTCGAGGGCTCACAGTCTACAGGGAATGGGTGATGGTACAATAGGTGAGGACAGAGCTGGTTGCGCATTGGTGTACTGGACTGAGGGTTATTGTAGGTTGTAGGCTTGTTGGAAGAGATGGGTCTTGAGGTTCCTCTTGAAGCTTTCCACGGTAGGGGAGAGTCTGATATGCTGAGGTAGAGCATTCCAAAGTCTGGGGGAGGCACGGGAGAAATCTTGAAAGCGATTGTGGAAGAGGAGATAAGAGAGGAGTAGAGCTCTTGTGAGGATCTGAGGCTGCGTACAGGTAGGTACCGGAAGACTAGGTCACAGATGTAAGGAGGAGACAGGTTGTGGATGGCTTTGTATGTCATGGTTAATGTTTTGAACTGGAGTCGTTGAGCGATGGGAAGCCAGTGAAAGGATTGGCAGGGTGGCGAGGCTGGGGAATAGCGAGGGGAGAGGTGGATTAAGCGGGCCTTTTTAGGATAGATTGGAGGGGTGCAAGAGTACTAGAAGGGAGGCCAGAGAGCAGGAGGTTGCAGTAGTCGAGACGGGAGATGATGAGGGCATGCACTAATGTTTTTGCTGATTCTTGGTTAAGGAAAGCACGGATCCAGGAGATATTTTTGAGTTGTAGTCTGCATGAGGTGAAGAGGGCGTGGATGTGAGGCTTGAAGGATAGAGCAGAGTCGAGGGTTACTCCAAGGATAGGACGGATTTATTCTGCAGGTCAGTGTGATTACAGCTATACCAGATTTATATCGTTTTTTTATCTTCTGCTTTTATCACACAGTAAAAATGCTTTTTAGAATAAATAGTTTTTCCGTCGCAATATTCTGAAAGCTGTAATTTTTAATTTGAAGAGGGCTGTGTGGGGGCTTATTTTTACGCAACGAGCTTGAGAAATGTTTGGGACTATTTTGGGGAACATAACTTTTTTTTATCACTTTTTATTCAGATTTTTCAGATGAAGAATGAACAAAAACAAACCATTTATTTATTTTTTTTATTTTTATTTTTTGTGCAGTTCACTGTGCGGTAAAGGTGATAAGACCAATTTATTCTTCGGGTCAGTATGGTTACAGCAATACCAAACATATCGCTTTTTTATGCATTGCTACTTTTGCACACTAAAGTCTAGATTTTACAAAAAATTTCTTTTTACAGTACACCACCATATTTTGAGAGTGTAACTTTAAAAAAAAATTCAGAATGAGAACAGTATGTAGTTTTTGATTTTTATCATTTTTTTTACATATTATTTTTTGTTCACTTTTTATTTCTTTTATTGTGTGTCTAAAAAATGAAGCAATGCCATTTTGTTGTTTTTTTTTATGGTATTCGCGATACGGAATCAGTAACTTGTCATAGATTTGGTCTTTTCGGACGTTGTAATACCAAATATGGTATGTTTTCTTGTTTAATAATTGTATAATCATATTTTTTTATTTCTATAGCGCAAACATATTCCGCAGCACTTTACAATTCAGAGGGGACATGTACAGACAATATGAGACAATACAAATAACAAAATTAAGAAACCAAGAGGAGTGAGGGCCCTGCTCGTAAGCTTACATTCTATGAGGAAATAGGGGAGACACAAGAGGTGAATGGGGGAGGGGCGGGGGAAGAGAAAAGCTTGTCATATATTGTCCAGCCATCGATTTAATAGGGGATTCATGTTTATTTTTGTTTGAACACAGAAGCACATTTTTAGTGGTGAATTGGGTTTTTGTTATCTGTTTGTGCTTTTTTTGCTTTGTTTAAACTTTTTACATGTCTTATTTAACTTTTTTTATTTTTTCACTTAGTCCCACTGTGTGGAATAATTTTTTCTCACTTTGATTACTGATCTCATGTGTTGCTGCAGTACATGAGATCAGTGTCAGAGACTCACTGACAGCCTGTAAGACCCAGCTTATAGCTAGATATTACAAGCTACAATACCGTGATGTCATCAACAGGGGGGCTGATCTTGCCTTAGTAGGCTTTTAAGCCCTGAATTAATCACTTAGATATTTCTGATGTGATTGACAGCGGTATTTCAGAGGTTAATCAACCCCAATCGGTTCCAAAACTGGTTGGGGCCGATGCCCGTGGTTGTCAGTTAACATGTACAGCTGACGCAAGCGGGATTTCCACATATATTCATTTCCTAAACAAACTCTGCATTCAAAACGACCTACACTGCAATGAAAGGCATAACGACCCCTAACATGATAGGGCACCTTGTGGAAAGTGCTGTAGAAGACTTTTTTTTTAGGCACCTTGTGTAAATGCTGAGCTTTGGGCATGAAATCTCATCTTGTCGTCATCTCTAGTACATAAAGACAAAAGAAATGAGTGACTTTAACTGGAAGAGATATCATTTGTAAGGTATCTGGATGTAAATGTTTATCCATGGTGTTGACTGCATCTCATCAATACTATGGTTCTTGGATTGTTCTTAAGGGTGCTTTACACGAGACGAGCTATCGTGCGATGCATCGTCGGGGGTCACGATTTTTGTCACGCACATCCGGCATTGTTCACGATGTCGTCTTGTGTAACACCTCTGAGCGACACAGTATCGCTCACAAATCGTGAGTCGTGTACTCGTCGCTCAGTTTCAATATATTGTTTATTTAAAATGGCGCCGATTGTTCATCGTACCCGGGGCAGCACACATCGCTCTGTGTGACACCCCGGGAACGATGAATTCAGCTTACCTGCATCCCGCGGCTCCCGCCGGCTATGCAGAAGGAAGGAGGTGGGCGGGATGTTTATGTCCCGCTCATCTCCACCCCTTCATTTCTATTGGCCGGCGGCTGTGTGATGTCGCTGTGACGCTGAACGTCCCTCCCCCTTCAGGAAGAGAATGTTCGCCGCCCACAGCGAGGTTGCTCAGCAGGTAAGTACGTGTGATGGGGGGTTTCACAACTTTGTGCGACACGGGCAGCGATTTGCCCGTGACGCACAAACGACGGGGGCGGGTACGATCGATCGTGAAATCACATGATCGGTCGACTCTTGTAAAGCAGGCTTAAGTCTTATGATGGCTACTATCAGCATCTCCTAGCAGTTCCCTATTATTGTTAAAGACATGCTGGGAGTTGTAAGTTCATGTGACATAAGTGTATATGGGCTTGACTGTGCAATTGATTGCTGTACTCACCTTGTTGCTGTATTCTTGTATTGATGGTGATTCTCTCACTGAATTAATATACTGTTGGTGGTTCTGGCACTCTGTTCATGTACAGAGAGTGGTTCTGGTGCTGCTTTCATGTACTGACGGAGGTCCCAATCTTGTACAGAAGTAGCAATCCATAATGTGCTTCATGGCTAAGTTAAAACTGAAAAATTCATATAACTTAGAGTTTTGAGTTTATAAGAAGGATTTGGTGAGTTTCTGTTTAGTTTCTGCTCTAAAGAATCAATGTAAATTAGGTTGTATTCAAACTGATTTTTTGAGCAGAATCTTTGCAAATCCTCTGCACATGCTTAAAACTTGGTTCTGCTGATATATTACCATACTGACTGTTTTTCTGGTGAAGTATTTATGCAATTGCACCTTTAAAAAAAAATGCGGCCCTTGGGATTAGTTCAGTACCTGGACCTTGGGCCAAAAGATGTTGTGCACCGCTGTTTTAAAAGAACAAAGAAAATATACTCTTTGTCCAAAGATGAAGCTAGCTATTATATGTGACATATATTCAAAATTTTCTTAGTAAAGTTTTTTATAGCTTTGATACTGATGATGTTTGATATATGAAACATTATCATTTGGATGTTTACTTATAAGCAAAATATACTTTCCAGGAGCAACAGTTTAGGAGGATTATTTTTTGCACAATTGCTTGTCCTGTAAATGGGGGATGGCATATAAATATATGTGATTCATCAACGACCTCTCATCAGCACTTCAGGAAAAAAAATCCTCTGTATTACTGCCTTTGTACTTTTCTCTGTCAACACAGCAAAAAGTGAAATCCATTTAGAAAATAGCAGTGACTCACAAAAATAGTGTCAGAAAGTCTTGTCTCTTCCATTCTCTTCTTTCGGTTTGTTTTAATGTGTTTCTTATAGACTCATTTATTTTGACAAGGTTCCCTCAAAGAAACAAGAATCCATTTAGCATCATTCCCAACACCTGACTCCATCACTGTACTCTCAGATTTATCTTGAAACTATAGAAGACTTTAAGCCAAATAATTTCATTATGTTTATTTTAGCTATTATTACTGTATTCTTTTTGACTCTTTCAGGAGAGAATGTAATGTGCGAGGAGCATTGCAAACGTATGTATACATTAAAAAGCCATTGCGCAAAATTAACTACAAGTATTTGGAATTGAACATGAAAGAAAAAAGTTACATTTCAACCAGACAATATTATCACTCTCAAATGTTCAATGTTTAGTTAAATATTTTAAATATAAATTACATTTTTAAGAGAAATGTCAAAAGATCCCCTACTATATACATTTTATGTTAGACACCTGACATTACGCATTGTTACATACTCTCTGAGGGAATCAACTTGTCTAGCTCACTTATGCAGCATAACTCACAACCTAGAAAAATGATATAAATATACGGCAATGCAATACCAAACAAATATAGAAACAGAATAGATAAACACTAGTGCTTAACTGCTTATAGCAGGTTCTGGTCATCAAAAAACGAGCCCTGTGCAATATCCTCAGGTAGAAAATAAATAATATATAAAAAGTTTCTAACTTGTTTAATATAATTAAAATAGAAAGTATAGATATCTGTACATGCACAGATTTACAATTGTCCAATGCATAGGAAATAGTAATATGATGTTCACCTGAATCTATTTCACATGTATGTAAGTGTCGGTACCACCTCCTGTATGTCACAATAGAATTTTCCAATGAAAACAACATATTTCTAGATTTTAATTGAACACACAGCATCAGAAAATGAAGAGCTTTCAGGCATTTCACTAGTGTTCTTCACATGCAATGATTCTAATATGAATTCTATTCTAGGAACCTACTGACCGTGCACCCCTGCCCCACTAGCCACAGGTGATTTTATTCTCTATAGCAGGTTCCTACTTGCCCATACGCAGGAGGTTTTTAAACCCAGACAGAAGCTTCAGTATAGAGTAGGTACCCAGTTACGAGATATGCCATGACTTGGCGACTGGGTAGATATAAAAATGGCTGATTTTGTATACTAAATATCTAATTTTTTTCTTAAATTTCCTTTAGTTGTAATGGGTTTCATGCTTTAGTATTTCAGAGTGAAAACTGTCTCTTTTTTTGTAATTTTATGTCATGTTCAGTTATGCACTTGTGTTAGGGCCAGATGGACGGGCAGACCCAGGAGGTGGATCCACTAGGCTGAACACCTCACCGAGGGCAAGGTGCCCGGTAGCCAGAGCACTAGCAGGACAGTCCATTCAGAGGAGTGGAGTGAAGAAGTCCCTGGGACCACGGGGTCTCTGATGGTAGTCCGGGTGACGGAGCTCAGGTTTGGAGGCCGAGATGACGTCAGGCAGAGTCCGGAACCAATGGAGCGAGAAGGCGGGTCACCACAGGGATCGGAGATGGTAGGAACTGACGGGATGGCAGGCCGTCACCGTTCGGGGTTCGGGGATCATCAGGACCGGTTGGCGAGGCAGGAACGGCTCTACGAGAGAGATAGGTGAGTATATCACAAGACACAAGGAAACCTGACTCCTAGCTTAGAAAACACAAAGAACAGGCCCCGCCCACTTGGAAAGGATCCCCCTATATACCCAGTACCTGATCCTTCAATATCCTGTTGGAGGACACTGGCCCTTTAAGAAAGGGTCAATGACCGCGCACGCGCCCTAATGCGCATGTGCGAGGCCCGGGTGCCAGAAGCCAGAGCAGGGAGCGGTGAACAGGAGGCAGGAGAGCCGGGTTGGAGCAAAGCTGCCGACGGGCGCCGGGAGCGGGGACCGCAGGTGATGGGGCCTGGAGGCTGTGGAGCGGGGGACGCCTGACAGAGGAGCCGGGGAGCGAGGCAGGGAAGCCGGGGAGCGTGGCAGGGGAGCCGGGGAGCGAGGCAGGGGAGCCGGAGAGCGTGGTAGGGGAGCCGGGGAGCGAGGCAGGGGACCCGGGGAGCGTGACAGTACCCCCTCCCCCACGCCCCCCTCCCCGCAACCGGGACAGGAAGGCACGGATCAGGGGAGTACCCACATTCTCCCGGGGTTCCCGGGACCTATCCTCAGGACCATACCCTGCCCAGTCCACCAGGAAGAACTGTCGGCCCCGTACGGTTTTCATGGCCACGATATCCCTTACCGCATAGATGTCATCATCAGCAATAGGAGGAGGAGCAGAACTGGCAGCAGCGGAGAAGGGACTAAGGACAACCGGCTTGAGCAGGGAGACGTGGAAGGAGTTGGGTATCCTCATCGTGGCCGGGAGCTGCAGCTTGTAGGAGACCTCATTTATTTTGCTGAGGACTTTAAACGGCCCGATGTAGCGAGGACCCAGCTTGTATGATGGTAGCTTCAATCAGATGTACTTGGAAGCAAGCCAGACCAGATCTCCTGGAGAGAAATACGGAGGATCCAGACGCCTTTTGTCTGCATGTCTCTTCATCCGCAGGGAAGCTCGTCCAAGGGACGTCTTGACAGAGTCCCAAATTGTTGTAAAGTCACGGACTACAGCATCAGCAGCAAGGACATCCGAGGAAGAAGATACAGGTATTGGGACAGAAGGTTGAAGTCCGTAAATGACATGGAAGGGAGAGCTGGAGGAGGACTCACTGACATTGTGGTTATGGGAGAATTCAGCCCAAGGAAGAAGCGTGGACCAGTCGTCGTGATGGGCGTTAACGTAGTGACGTAAGAAGCAGGTCAAGATCTGATTGAATCGTTCCACTTGGCCATTCGACTGAGGATGGTAGGCTGAAGAAAAGTCCAGAGTCACTCCCAGATGTTTGCAGAGGGCCCTCCAGAAGCGGGAGGTAAACTGAGTTCCTCTGTCGGACACAATGTGAGATGGAAAGCCATGCAGCCGGAAGATGTGCTGTATGTAAGCGTCAGCGAGTTCCTGGGCAGAGGGCAGTCCAGCCATAGGGACGAAATGAGCCATTTTGGAGAACCGATCCACCACGACCCATATGACTGTGTGTCCGGAGGACAGGGGCAAGTCCGTAATAAAGTCCATTGCAATGTGTTGCCACGGAACGGAGGGTATAGGCAGAGGCAGAAGACGAGGCAGAAGACGACCATATGGCAGGTGTTTGGGCGTCTTGTTCCTGGCAAAAGAGGAGCAGGCTGAGACAAAAGAAGCGATGTCTGTGCGAAGGGATGGCCACCAGTAGGGACGTACAATTGTACTCCATGTTTTCTTCTGACCAGCATGGCCGGCTATTTTCGAGTCATGGCCCCAGTGCAACACTTTTTGCCTGTCAGTCTCAGAGACATAGGTCTTCCCGGGCGGTATCTGGGCCAGGGTGACAGGAGCCACCGGAATGATCTTACTAGGGCAGATGATGGGCTGGGATGTCTCCTCCTCCTGCTCCATGGGCATGAATGACCTGGACAAGGCATCTGCTCGTACATTCTTGTCCGCGGGTCGAAAATGGAGCTGAAAATCGAACCTGGCAAAGAACAAGGACCACCTGGCTTGCCGTGGGTTCAGTCGCTGAGCGGACCGCAGGTATTCCAGGTTCTTCTGTTCCGTGTAAATGATCACGGGGTACACTGCTCCCTCCAGAAGGTAGCGCCATTCCTCCAGAGCCAGTTTGACTGCCAATAGCTCTCAGTCACTGATGGTATAGTTGCGTTCAGGCGCTGAGAAGCTCTTGGAGAAGAAACCGCAAGTAACCATCTTCCCGGAGGAGGACTTCTGCATGAGCACTGCTCCGGCTCCCGAGGAGGAGGCATCCACCTCCAAGGTGAACTGTCGGTTTAACTCAGGACGGTGGAGCACAGGGGAAGAAGCAAATGCCTGTTTCAGGGAGCCAAACGCGGCGTCGGCCGCAGGTGACCAGTCCTTTGGATTAGCCCCCTTCTTGGTCAAGGCGGAGAGAGGTGCAGTCAGAGCAGAGAAGTGAGGGATGAACTGAGGGATGAACTGACGGTAATAGTTTGCGAATCCCAGAAAGCGTTGGATTGCCTTCAATCCGGAAGGAGGGGGCCAGTTGAGAACGGAAGAGACCTTCTCCGGGTCCATCTGCAGACTGGTATCGGAGATTACGTAACCCAGGAAGGGAAGAGAAGACTGCTCGAAGACACACTTCTCGTACTTGGCATACAGACGATTCTCTCTCAGTCTTTGTAGTACCAGCTGCACGTTCTCTCTGTGGGTCTGGAGGTCCGGAGAGAAGACTAGGATATCATCCAGATACACCACCACACAGACGTAGAGTAGGTCCCGGAACACGTCGTTCACCAATTCCTGAAACACTGCTGGTGCATTACAGAGGCCGAAGGGCATCACACAGTATTCATAGTGACCATCGCGAGTATTGAATGCGGTCTTCCATTCGTCCCCAGAGCGGATGCGGACTAGGTTATAGGCACCCCGAAGATCCAACTTGGTAAACACACAAGCTCCTCTAAGCCGATCAAACAATTCGGGGATGAGCGGCAGGGGGTATTTATTTTTCACGGTGATCTGGTTCAATCCCCGGTAGTCAATGCATGGGCGTAGGTCGCCCTCTTTCTTCTTAACGAAGAAGAAGCCTGCTCCCGCAGGAGAGGAGGATCTCCAAATGAATCCCCTTGCCAGGTTCTCCGTGATGTAGGCAGACATGGCCCTTGTTTCACCAGGAGACAGCGGATATATCCGTCCTCGAGGTGGTGTAGTTCCCGGGAGTAGGTCGATGGCACAGTCATAAGGACGATGTGGCGGAAGTACCTCTGACTCCTTTTTATCAAAGACGTCCGCGAAGGACCAATAGGCCGAGGGCAGTCCCGGTAGGGACTCCGGAACCGGAGGTCATCGGATGGGCTGTATAGTCTTCAGACAGTTCTCGTGGCAAGAGGAGCCCCATCGGGTGATTTCACCAGTACACCAGATGACTGACGGTTCGTGTGTCCGTAACCAGGGGAGTCCCAGCAGGATTTGATGGGACATGTGTGGGAGGACGTAGAGAGCGATGTTCTCGGTGTGCAGGGCACCGATACGTAGTTCCACCGGCTTGGTGATCCACGAGATGGTGTCAGAGAGGGGTCTCCCATATTCAGAGGCAATCACGAGGGGTTTGTCGAGTGGAGTAACAGGCACCTGGTACTTGTCCACCGTGGCCTGCTGGATGAAATTGCCTGCTGCCCTGGAATCGAGGTACGCCTCGGCCGTGAACCACGTCTCTCCCGTTGTCACTTGAACAGTCCATGTAACCGGGTCTGAGAGAGTCCCAGCACCTAGGGTGGCCTCTCCTACCAACCCTAGGCTTTGGAGTTTCCCGGCCTCTCTGGACAGGAGCGTAGAAGGTGTGTGCCCTCTCCGCAGTAGAAGCAGAGGCCCTTGGCGAGCCGTTCTGCTCGGCGTTGTTCGGACTGCCGCAAACGGTCAATCTGCATGGGCTCGTGGACAGAGACACCAGACGACGCTAACTGAAGTACGGCGGGCTTCTGCGGAGGAGAGGAATGCCGTATCGGACGTCTCTCACGGGACACCTCTTTGGATCGTTCCTGGAATCTGAGGTCCACGCGGGTGGCTAGTGCGATCAGGGCATCCAGGGTGGAAGGAACATCGCGGCCTGCCAGTTCGTCCTTAATACGGCTGGAGAGTCCTTCCCAGAAGGCGGCGGTGAGGGCTTCATTGTTCCATCCCAATTCTGAGGCCAAAGTGCGGAAGCGGATGGCATACTGCCCTACCGTCATGGTCCCCTGACGTAGCCTGAGGAGTGATGAGGCGGATGCAGCGGCACGTCCGGGTTCGTCAAAGGTGTTTCTAAATGCCTGCAGGAAGTCCTGGATGTTAGTGGTCACAGGGTCCTCCTTTTCCCACAAGGGGTTCATCCAGGCCAGTGCCTCACCCTCTAGATGGGACATCACAAACGCCACCTTGGCTTGGTCGGAGGCAAACAAGTGCGGAAGCAGCTTGAAATGGAGGGAGCACTGGTTTAAGAATCCTCTGCAGGTCTTGGGATCTCCGGCATATCGGAGTGGAGAGGCCAAGCGGAGTTTAGAAACTTCCGAGGTAGCCGCCACAGGAACCGTGGCCGTGGACTGTGCAGTAGCAACCTGAGACACCATGGACGTGGCAGATGCTTGCAGCGTGTGCAGGCGGGTATCCACAGAGGACATGAAGGCCAGCATGCGGGTCTGGGTCTCGTGCTGTCGTACGAGTTCCTGCTGCAGGGTGCCCAGCTGGGCCGCTAGTGCTTCGGCGGGATCCATGGCCTGTTCTTACTGTTAGGGCCAGGTGGACGGGCAGACCCAGGAGGTGGATCCACTGGGCTGAACACCTCACTGAGGGCAAGGTGCCCGGTAGCCGGAGCACTAGCAGGACAGTCCGTTCAGAGGAGTGGAGTGAAGAAGTCCCTGGGACCACGGGGTCTCTGATGGTAGTCCGGGTGACGGAGCTCAGGTTCGGAGGCCGAGATGACATCAGGCAGAGTCCGGAACCAATGGAGCGAGAAGGCGGGTCACCACAGGGATCGGAGATGGTAGGAACTGACAGGATGGCAGGCCGTCAGCGTTCGGGGTTCGGGGATCGTCAGGACCGGTTGGCGAGGCAGGAACGGCTCTACGAGAGAGATAGGTGAGTATATCACAAGACACAAGGAGACCTGACTCCTAGCTTAGAAAACACGAAGAACAGGCCCCGCCCACTTGGAAAGGATCCCCCTATATACCCAGTACCTGATCCTTCAATATCCTGTTGGAGGACACTGGCCCTTTAAGAAAGGGTCAATGACCTCGCGCGCGCCCTAATGCGCATGCGCGAGGCCCGGGTGCCAGAAGCCAGGGCAGGGAGCGGTGAACAGGAGGCAGGAGAGCCGGGCTGGAGCAAAGCTGCCGACGGGCGCCGGGAGCGGGGACCGGGCCGCCTGGGGACCGCAGGTGATTGGGCCTGGAGGCTGTGGAGCGGGGGACGCCTGACAGAGGAGTCGGGGAGCGAGGCAGGGAAGCCGGGGAGCGTGGCAGGGGAGCCGGGGAGCGAGGCAGGGGAGCCGGAGAGCGTGGCAGGAGAGCCGGGGAGCGAGGCAGGGGACCCGGGGAGCGTGACAACTTATTCACATTGCAGTTTTGGGAGTGCTGTCAGTCTTTTTGTCTAGATTAATGGGGGTTATACCTTCTGACCATGCACCCCTCCCCATTAGCGGTAGGCAATTTTAATCATTATAGTAGATTCCTACTTTCCCATACACAGGAGGTTTTTAAACCCAGAGAGAGGCTTCAGTATAGAGTAGGTACCCAGGTACAGGGCCGGCGTCAGCACGCGGCATACCTGGGCAAATGCTGGGGCCCTGGAGAGCCTCGTCAGTTCTGGTGCCCCTTGGCCGGGGCCCCCTCGCCTTAGTTCCGCTGCCCCCGGGCCGAGTTCCGGGGGTCTGCAGTCCTCGCCAGGAATCTGCAGCGCCGTTCCTTTAAGGCACGCAGACTTCCTGGTTTGAACTTCATCTGTGGGCGGAGCTACCAACCGGCCTGCTCAGTCCCACAGATGAAGGAGTTGCAGTGCCAGCCAGCGACCCCCAGCACAGCTCTTCTCTCCGGCGCTGTGTGGGCCCCCTCTCCACCGTGACCTGAGCGGTATGTGCCCTCCCCGTTCCCCGATTTATGTGACCTGGTGAGCTGTATGGGTTTCTCCCCCCTTAGGTGTATGCCCTGCCCCCCCCCGGTGCTGTATGTGCTGGCCCCTGGAGCTGTGTGTGGGCCCCCCAGAGCCGCGTGTGTGGGCCCCTCAGAGCCACGTATGTGTCTGTATGTAGCAGATTCATGTATGTATGTAGCAGAGCTATGTGTGTATGTATGTAGCAGAGCTATGTAACAGAGCTATGTGTGCATGTATGTAGCAGAGCTATGTGTGTATGTATGTAGCAGAGCTATGTGTATGTATGTAGCAGATTCATGTATGTATGTAGCAGAGCTATGTGTGTATGTATGTAGCAGAGCTATGTATATAACAGAGCTATGTGTGCATGTATGTAGCAGAGCTATGCGTGTATGTAGCAGAGCTATGTGTGTATGTATGTAGCAGAGCTATGTGTATGTATGTAGCAGATTCATGTATGTATGTAGCAGAGCTATGTGTGTATGTATGTAGCAGAGCTATGTATGTAACAGAGCTATGTGTGCATGTATGTAGCAGAGCTATGCGTGTATGTAGCAGAGCTATGTGTGTATGTATGTAGCAGAGCTATGTATGTAACAGAGCTATGTATGCAGCAGAGCTATGTGTGTATGTATGTAGCAGAGCTATGTGTGTATGTATGTAGCAGAGCTATGTATGTAGCAGACCTATCTATGTAGCAGAGCTATATGTGTATGTATGTAGCAGAGCTATGTGTGTATGTATGCAGCAGAGCTATGTGTATGTATGTAGCAGAGCTATGTGTGTATGTATGTAGCAGAGCTATGTGTGTATGTATGCAGCAGAGCTATGTGTGTATGTATGCAGCAGAATTGTGTGTGTCTGTATGCATGTATGATGTGTATCTATGTATGTCAGTGTATATGACTGTATAGATGTGTCAGTTCTATATGTATTTTTGTGAGTTTGTCTTTAAATATGTATATGTATGTGTACGTATGTGTGTGTCTGCGTGTGGATGGGGCCCACTGGGACTCTTCCGCCCGGGGCCCACAAAAACCCGGAGCCGGCCCTGCCCAGGTACGAGATATGCCATGATGTGGTGACTGGGCAGATATAAAAGTGTCTGTTTATGTATGCTAAATATCTAATTTTTTCCTAGATTTCCTTTAGCAGTAAAGCTTATCTATATTCGTACATTCATAGTTTTCATGCTTTAGAATTTCAGAGTGCAAACTGTCTCTTTTTTTGTAATTTTGTGTCATGTTCAGTTAAGCACCAGTTCACATTGCAGTTCTGGGAGTGCCGTCAATCTTTTTGTCTATTTATTTGTTTCTGATAGGAAGTTAGAAGGATTCAAAGTTTATCATCAATTTCTTATTTTCTCAACAAAATTTAAGTAACTTTGAGAGGCCTTGGTGACAGAAAATACCCAAAAGTGACACCATTCTAAAATGTGTACCCCACAAAGCACTCACAATCACACTTAAGAGGTTTATTAATCCTTTAGATTATTCACAGAAACTAAAGGAATGTTGAAGGAAAAAATTAAAATTTTAATTTTTCCCACAATAATGTTACTTTAGCCCAAAAGTTTACATTTTCACAATGATAACAAGAGAAAATGCATCATATAATTTGCTGTTCATTTTCTCTTGAGTACGCCAATATGTGGTGGAAATCTACTGTTGAGGAGCATGGCAGGGCTCGGAAGGGAAGGAGCACCATTTGTATTTAAGAGCACAAAATTATATGGAATAGATAGCAGATGCCATGTCACGTTTGGGGAGCATCTGATGTCCCTAAACAGTGGAACTTCCCCAAAATTGACCCTATTTTAGACCCTAGACCCCTCAAGGAAATTGTCAAGATGTTTTGTGAGCACCTTGAATGCCCAGGGGCGTCAATAATTTCATAACTCTGAGCCATGAAATAAAAAAAATAGCACAAAAATGTTTTAACACCAAATCTTTTATTTTCACAAGGGTAACAGAAAAAAATGCACCATACAATTTGTTGTGCAATGTCCCCTGAGTACTCTGAAACCTTATATGTGGTGAAAATCAACAGTTTGGGGGCAAGGCAGGTGTTACGGTTGCTGCGAGCACTGGAGACTATGTCCAGATTTCTTGCTACTGCACATGTGCGAGCGCTGGAGACTAAGTCCAGATTTCTTGCTACTGCACATGTGCGAGCGCTGGAGACTAAGTCCAGATTTCTTGCTACTGCACATGTGCGAGCGCCGGAGACTAAGTCCAATCTTGGAGCCATTGCACATGTGCGGGTGACATCATCGCTGACACGAGGTCACATGTCTCTGACACCTTCTATGCCGATTGGTCGCTGGTCATGTGCTTGTGACGTCTTGCTCGGTGATAGGCCAGCATGACGTCACTCCTGTCGTTCTGGCAGCGGATTGGTTCTGGTGTCCTCCATCTTGGATGAGGCACAGAGTCTATATAAGACCCTGACACACGCCGCATGGTGCTCAGTCCTCTTGGTTCATGCATATGAGTAGACGCTCTGTGCGCGTTCCTCTAGGCATTCCTCTGTCTATGCTAGGTGAGCGCTACCGGCAGGGTAGCGTTCTTATACCTTACAGCTTCGGCTGCTGTCCGTATCCTTACCTCTTAGGGGAGCGGACATAGGCAGGTGCCTGAGGCACATGGTCTGGCTGGGCCTTGTGATTCTACTCGTAGGTGGACGTTGCCGCTAGGGTAACGTTCCTTATACTGCGTCTGGCAGTTGTTCGTATCCTCGCACACTAGGGGAGCGAACAGAGGTAGGAGCTTTGTGCGGCTTACGCTGCTGTTCGTCTCTTTTGCACCACTAGAAGAGCGGACCTAGGCAGGTGCCATATCTAGTGGTTCGTGTCCTCGCACACTAGTGGAGCGAACGCAGGTAGGAGCTTTGTGCGGCTTACGCTGCTGTTCGTCTCTTTTGCACCACTAGAAGAGCGGACCTAGGTAGGTGCCATTTCGCACACATTGCCTTTGTCTCTGTGATTATTGACAGAGATCATTCCACACACCCTCCAAGTAAGGGAGGAATTGCTTTACTTTCTTATTATATCCTTCTGTGAGTTAACAGAGGTATTGCACTCTGCCATAGTCTGCAGCAAAGTCTTTGCACGGTGGACCCTGACTGTCTGATACTCCTTTCGGTTATTATCAGACAGCCCCCCGTAACAGCAGGGCTCGGAAGGGAAGGAGTGCTATTTGAATTTTTGAATGCAAAATTGGCTGGTATCGTTAGTGGATGCCATGTTGCATTTGGAGAGCCCCTGATGAGCCTAAACAGTAAAGCTGTGACGCTAGGTACAGGGAAGTACCTAGAGAAAGGGAAGAAAAGCCCTGTGTGAAGGAAAGGGGGAGATGATGGTGACCTCTGACCAAGCCTACTGCTGGGCCCTGGGTTCCTCCATTGCCCTTTCTATAGGTTCCATACCTATGCACTGAGATTGATACCTGACCCCATGCTGGTCCTGATCTGGGCCCTGGGTAGGGATAAAATGGGATGACTTGAGTATAAGGAGGATATCCAGGGCACTGATACGCACCATATAAATATATGTGAATTGTCCTTAGGAATTAGGCTGAAAAAAGACCATGCTCTGCTCTGCGGTGCATCTGATATGGCAGGGATTATAACATAGAAGCAGCAGAGAAAAAAAGTCAGGGACTCACCAGAGCTTGCTTGGGCAAGTATCGATTTATTCAATCGTGGAGGTTACAAGTGCATAAGGGCTGGTGGAGAGGGAGAGAACGCTAGACACGTCCAGTGATGACGGCCGTTTCGCACCTGTCTGGTGCTTCAGCTGGTCAAGGTGAGTATGACATCACGTCCGTTATAACCACAATACACATGTGGCTGATGTGAAAGTGATTAAAACAGTTTAAAATCAAGATATAGTATTATTACTAAAAAGAGTGGTAGTAAATAATGACAAAATATATGAACGTACTATGATATTCTATAAAGCATCTGGATCATTTATCACAGGAACACACTTAATTCATTTTTATCATTTAGGCCCAACGGACCTAGAGCATTAAATTTCATAATATATTCTGCCTCTTTTCTGAGTAGAATCTTGTGTATGTCTCCTCCTCTGGCCAGAGGTTTAATCAAATCGATCCCTGCAAATGACAACACATTTGAGTCAGCATTGTGAGCTTGTTTTATATGGTTGATTAACCTTGTTGCACCCACTCCGCTTAAAATGGAGTTTTTGTGCTCTCTGAATCTCACAAAAAGCTGCCTTATAGTTTTCCCGATATAAAAATATTGGCATGGACAGAATATCGCATAAACCACCATTTTGGTCCTGCAGGTAATCAGATGCTTAACGGTATGTGAATGACCACCAATTTCAAATGCTCTGCCCGTTAAATGAAAACGGCAAAATGAGCAGTTACCGCATCTGAAATTACCTGCAGGGCCAGCCTGGTGTAGCCAAGTCATGGGCGGCATATAGCATTTTGTGATCAGAACGTCCCCAATATTTTTACATCGTCTGTGCGTCACTAAAGGTTTATTTAAAGTCATCTCCCTAAGCTCATCATCCCTTCGATTATATGCCAGTTATTATTTATAATCGATTTTATTGTTTGGTCCATATGGCCATACTTGAAATTGAATATAACGCAATCTAATTGCTTTTTGACCTGAGACTCTTTATAGTTTTTATTGTGAGACTTTTTCTCATACTGAATTTTATCCTCTGCTTGTTTCTGCATTGAATTGATCAAGTTTAAAGGATACCCTCTTTCTATGAAGCGCTGCTTTAGATCAAATGTCTGGATCTGTAATGTATCAGGATTGTTGGTAATCCTATTCAGTCTTAGAAACTGACCAAAAGGAACAGATTTCAAAACATGTCCAGGATGGGCACTCTTATAATGCAATAATGTGTTTACAGTAGTTGGTTTTCTGTAGAGCTCTCTTGAAACTGACCCTTCATGGGCTATTAATTTAACATCCAAGAATGCCCTTATGCACTTGTAACCTCCACGATTGAATAAATCGATACCTGCACAAGCAAGCTCTGGTGAGTGCCTGACTTTTTTTCTCTGATAAAATGGGATGGCCTTTCCGTCAATCCCACTGGGCTCTAATAGACACACAAGAATAACACACAAGGGAAAAAAACAAACAACTTATATCCGGTTGACTCAGGGAAAGGAACTGCAACAACCACCCATTTTTCCAGATATATGCATGATGACTCACTTGAAGACTTGATAAAGGCACATGAAATATCACAAGCAGCAAGTAATTGGAAGTTAAGGTACAAAAAGACAAGGGAAGTACTGATGAACAGCAGCTGACAGGCTGAAAAATGTCACAGGGTCATAAGAGGAAAAGGATGAAAACCAAGCAGATATGATAAAAGGTCAGAGAGCAGTTTCAGCCAAATCCTTCTATAGCGGGACACCACAGGACTGTCTGTCACTCATGACACACCTTTGACAAAGCTCCCTCACAAGTGACCTCATTTTGGAAACTACGCCCCTTAAAGAATATATCTAGATGTTTGGTGAGCACCTTGAACCTTCAGGTGCTTCACAAACTTTTATAACATTGAGCCGTAAAAATTAAAAAATACAATTTTAACCACAAAAATGTTGCTTTAACCCCAAATTTTTAAAATTCACTAGAGTAACAGAACATGATGGAACATAGAATTTGTTCAGCAATTTCTCCTGAGTACACTAATACCGCATATGTGGTTGAAAACTACTTTTGAGGCACAGTATAATGTAAAGAAGGGAATAAGTGCCATATTTGAGTTCATATTTAGTTGGAATGGTTGTGGGTGCCATGTCACATTGGCCTTTAAGTGCCAGAACAGAAGAAGCCCCCTCAAGTGCCCCCATTTTGGAAATTTCACCATTCTGGGAATACATCTATGAGTGTAGTGACGATTTAGTCTCTGGAAAACAATCAAGGTAGTAAACAAAGTGAATGTTGCAGAATTAAAAGTTACAAATAAACCCTGTCATGACCAGTACATTGTAGTGCCCGTACATTGTGTCCAACTTGTATTTTGGAAACCTGCACCCAGTAAATTAAGCAGGCTTTCCTCACTACAACAATGCCAAACATGTGGACATCAACTGTGGTTTAGGCACATTATGGTCTCAGAAAGGAGGGGGGGGGGCATTTGGATTTGGGAGCGCATATTTTGCAAGATTTCTTTTTTTGGGGGTGCCATAGTGCTTTTTCAGAGGCTTTGTGTTACCGGTAACATGGATGATCCCTATATTTCCATTAACAGATGACTTACCTGAGTGCAGACTTGGCTTTTTGTGGGTTGAGTTGAATGTTATTTCGTGGCTCTTTGGTTACAGAATATTTTGGATCAGTTCACATTTATCTTGTTCTCTATGCTGAGGACTTACGTCGAGCTTTTCATTAACTGTACATCTCTGAAATACATGATTCAGATGAAATCCTAAAGGATCCATTCACTAATGAGGCAGCAGAGTTACTTTTGGCTTTGTTTGGCCTCTGTTTAGCGGTGTCCATCTTTTCAAAGGTGAACAAAACTGTAGACGTTTAAAAAGATGGACATTACCAGACCACAGGACAGACAAGAGTTCAAAGTGAGTCCCTCTGCCTTATGACAGTGAATTTTCCATTGCAAATTTTGCCTGAATCATTTTTCACATGTTATCCCCTGTGTAAGTGCTCAGCATAGAGTGTAGGATAAATGAGCTGTGCCATACTGCTATCTTTTGGGAAGCAGAATAAAGAAATCAGCAGCAGGTATTATTATTAATATTATTTTTTTTTTATAGCGCCATTTATTCCATGGCACTTTACAAGTGAAAGCGGTATGCATAATAAAAACAAGTACAATAATCATGAACAATACAAAACACACACTGATACAGGAGGAGAAAGGACCCTGCCTGTTTCTTTTGTTTCCACGGTAGTTGAGAGTTTGATATGTTGCCGTAGAGAGTTTCAGAGTATGGGGGGAACAAGCGAGAAATCTTGTTTGCAATTGTGGCAAGAGGAGATAAGACGGGAGTAGAGAAGATGATCTTGAGTGGATTGGAATTTGCATACAGCTAGGTACCAGGAGACTAGGTCACAGATGTATGGAGGAGACAGGTTGTGGATGGTTTATATGTCATGGATAAGGTTTTGAACTTGAATCTTTAGCCAATGGGAAGCCAGTGAAGGGATTGTCAGGGTGGAGATAGATAGGAGGGGTGTAAGAGTGTTAGAAGGGAGAGCAAGAGGTTGCAGAAATCAAGGTGGTAGATGATGTGGGCATGCACTAGTATTTTTGCAGAATCTTTGCTATGGAATGTACATATTTTTGAGTTGCAGTCAGCAGGAGGTAGAAATGGCTTGGATATGGCTTGAAGGAGAGAGCAGAGTCAAGAGTTACCCCGAGGCAGTGAGCTTGCACGACTGGGGAGAGTGAGCAGTCATTGACTCTGATGGATAGATCTGTTGAAGGGGTTGAATAAGGTGGGGGAACGATGATGAATTCTGTTTTGTCCATGTTAAGTTTTAGAAATTGAGAGGAGAAAAAGGATAAAATAGCAGTAAGACATCTTGGGATTCTGGGTATTAAAGAGGTGATATTGGGTCCAGAGAGGTAGATCTGCATGTCATCAGTGTAGAGGTGAAAGCCTTAGAACACTATGAGCTGTCCCAGGCCGAAGGTGTAGATGGGGAAGAGAAGGAATCCAAGAACTGAACCTTGGAGAACACCGACAGATAGGGGATGAGATGAAGAGGTGATATGAGAGTGGTAGACGCTGAATTTCTGGTCTGTTAGTATGAAGAGATCCAAAATAGGGCCAAATCTGTTATGTCAAGAGATTAGAAAATCTTTAATAGGAGGGAATGAACCACTATGTCGAAGGTAGAGGACAGGTCCAGGAAGAGGAGAACAGAGTTGTGTTGCTTGACTTTTGCAGTTAATAGGTCATTGGTGACTTTAGTCAGGACAATTTCAGTTGAATGATGTGGTAAAAAAACAGATTGTAATCAGTCAAAGAGGGAGCAGAGAAAGAGGTAGGAGGACAGTTCAAGATGGACATACAGTTCTAGTAGCTTTGAGGTGTAGGGGAGCAGTGATATGGGACAACAGCTAGACAGAGAGGATGGGTCAAAAGAGGGCTTTTTGAGGATGGGTCTGATCGAGGCATGTTTAAAGCTTGTGGGGAAGACATTAGTTGTTATTGGTAGGTTGAAGAGATGTGTAGGGTTGGGATAAAGACTGTGGTGAGGTTGAGGATGAGGTGTGACAGGATCCGGTCAAGTACACAGGTGCTGAGATGTGATCTAGAGAGTAGAGAGGAAAGTTTCTCTTCTGTAATGGTGGAGCAGGTGGTCTTGGACGAAGAGGGCTGAGAAAATCTTTGGCTGAGATGAGAGAAAAGAGAGCATTTCCCGGAGTATGGAGAAGAGAATTACAGGTTGAATAGATGTTTAGGGTTGTGGGACATGGAGAATATGAGAGATGAGAAGCAGCTTTCTTTTGCAGCAGTGAGTGTGGACTTGAAAGTGGTGAGGGTCTGTTTGTATGCAAGGAAGTGCTTGTAAGAATGGTATCTTTCCATCTCTGCTTGGCAATCCTGGAAGTCCGTTTCAGTTTTAAAGACTGACTGGTGTGCTAGGGCAGCCTGTTGAGTGAACAAGTTTTGGTATGCATGAAGGGGACCACTGATTCCAGAGCTATTGTGGTATGATATGGAGAAGCAGCAGCATCTGCATCATTTAGGGGACCTATGTCTGTGAGAGGTAGAAGGGATTCAAAAAGTGAGTGTAAATCAAGGTGTTTGACATTTGTGTTTGTTGTGTAGAGATTGTGCACTTGGAAAAGAGGAAACAGAATGTGAGTAGGTTATGGTCAGACAGGGGGAGAGGTGAGATAGGGAACAGAGGTAAGTGAAGATGAGGTCCAATGTGTGGCCATCTTTGTAGATGGCTGTGGAGGACTATTGAGAGAGGAAGGGAGAGTTAGAAGATTAAAGACATATGAGTGGGAAGTGTCAATGGAGATGTTGAAGTCACCTATGATAGTGGGGATGTCAGTGAAAAGGAAATAAAACAGCCAGGTGGTGAAGTAATTGAAAAAGGTGGTGGCTGGCCCATGGGGGGTAAATGACAGCGTGTTGAAGGTTGGAGGGGGAGTAGATGCTGATAGCTATAGCATTTTCATTTTTTCACTGATGGAGCAGTATGGCAGCTTTTTGTATTGGGACAAGATGACATTTTCAGCAGTATCATTTTTATTTATGTAAGACTTTTTTTATCATGTTTTATTAGACATTTTGTGTCAGTTATATGATGAAAAGACATATTTTATGCTATGTTTTTTATTTATTGTTTTACAGTGTTCATCGAGTCAGTTAACTACTGTGACAGTTTTATAGATCGAGTTGTTACACAAAAAAAACTATTTTCTTAAATAAGTTTCTTTTTTATTTTTTGTTCTTTAGTTTCTGATTTTTTCATATTTTTTACTTTTTAAAGTTTTGTATACAGGACATTACTTTTCACTGCTCTGATTGCAGTTGCACTATCCTGCAATGATTGTTCATTGCAGTACTTTACAGTTGTAAGAGCTGCACTGTCAGAAGCTTCAGTGATCATGCTGCGGCATGATTCCTGAAGCTTCCCATAGTCTGGTGACCCAAAGGTCATCATAACGACCTCACTGCATTATGAGACACAGCAGACACTACTCTGCCACAGCGACCTCAAGCGACTAATAGTGTACGTGTTTTGGTGTCACTAACTGAAGGTTAATTTAAAATTTAATAAAAAAAAACAAAAACAAGCAAATAAGACCACCAATTACAGATGGTAACAGCTATTATTTGGTTGTGTGACTCAGATGATCGCAGTCGCTGGTTAAAATATTCAATGGCAGTTGGCATCTCGATTGCTTAGACAAAAAGAGATATTTTGTATGTTTTAAATGAAGGCTTAAAAGTAACAATTCCACTCATTTGCTGTTTAGTGTCCTGCATTATCTTTCAAAGTTTTCCTAACGTAGCACTAAGTTGCTTCACTGCACCACATTATAAACTCACAAAACCAAATTGGTTACATTTTGCAGAAAGTTTTGTTTTGTGCTTGTCAGCTTTAAGTGGTTCTCTACTAATTAATTTGGCTTTGTTTCCCTAATTAAACTAGCAGTTTGTATTTCATGGTAAGCTGATTAATATGAATGTTATAGGCCAAAGGTTGTGGTACATAAAGGAAGAATTCCAGTGCTTCTATACTATCTCTACTCCCTCCTATTTATCATTCCATGCAATTTCACTGAAATCTTGTAATTAACAAGGGAGTCTTATAAGGAAAGTCTTTTCATTTACAACACTGTGAAATGTGTTAATGACATACTAATGAGTTGGGGCCATACTGGAATAAAATGGAATTCTTTTATTCTCACATATTTACTAGTTGTATACGCTATTCCTGCAAAATGTTATTAATCTGTCCTAAGCAGATCAGGAACAAAGTAGGTGTGGAACTGTTAAAGTGCTGCTGGAGATGACATAAATCCAGGAAAATTGAATGAAGGTGGTTTTATTCTATGCGTTTCGAAGTGTAACCCCACTTCTTCATCAGGAAATCCAACAGTGGATACTTTGATCCTGATCTGCTTTGGTTAAAAAAGGCCACATGGACTCTGCAGCAGCTGATTACATGCTTTAATTCTGGTTGTGTGACAGACAACTCATAAGGTGAGCACATCACCTAATTGCTCTTATATGTTCGTTGGGTAAGACCCTATTGTATTATTATAGTAACCTAATGCCCATCTCAAACCTCTTCCCACTAGTTCTCTTAAGGCCTGCTCAGGTTCGGCCCACCACCTGAGTATTTAACTAACGTGCACCTGTTTCTATCACGGTCATCCAGGAAATTGTAGTAGTCACCTGCTAAACCAGATGTGTATTAACTGGGCTCTATTGCATCTATACAGTGTGCGATGAAAGAAATAAAAACTAAGAGAGCTCTAATATTAATAGAAAGTTAATCTAACTCATATTTCATGTACGAAATTGAGAGAAAAAGAAAGAGGAGTATGCAAAAATGAAAGTTATCTCCTTCTGAACAAATAAGTTTATTACACAAAAGTGTAGAAAGTACAGAATTATAAACACTTAAAAAGTTAAAACGTTACAAATAGTACAGAGTACCAACAATAGGGTAACAATGACCTCTCCTCCGCCAAACATGTAACACATTACAATATACCCTAAATGGTAAGATTATCACCCAAAGAACCTGTGGATGTCAATCCCAAAGAAGTAGACTTAAGGCCCCATTACACGCTATGATTTATCTGATGATATGTCGACGGGGTCACGGTTTTCGAAACGCACTTCCGTCGTCGTTAGCGACGTCGTTGCGTGTGACACCTACGAGCGACTCCGAACGATCGGAAAACTAGCGAAAATCATTGATCGTTGACACGTTGTTCCTTTTCAAAATATTGTTCGTTGTTGCTAATGCAGCAGACATATTGCTACATTTGACACACTGCCAACGACGAACAACATTGTTAGTGCGTCCGTCATCAGTGACGCGACCGAGTAATGCTCCACGGCTCCTCCGCTCTGATTGGTGTCACGCCAGGGTGTATGCTATGGACAATTATACGCCTCTGTCTTTGCCGGAATCGTTGGGAGGAATGCTGTGTGACAGCGTCCACACAACCGCCGTGGTCAAACAATATATCGCTGAATGATGTTGCGTCGTTTGTGAGATGGGTACATGTGACCGCTACAAAACAACCTATGAGCGATCTCAGCAAATCGTAGCAACGATCTGGGCATGTCACATCGCTAACAAGATCGCTAGCGATCTTGTTGTGTGTAAGGCGGCCTTTAGAGGTGATTATTCCTTTCCTCCTTCTGGAGCTTCAAATTACAGCCCCTTCGTTAAGCATTATCGGTTGGTCATCTGTACTGGAATCCACATTACAGATTTACTGTGCTGGTCTCCCTATTATAAGGCTAATTAATATATTCTTTTTAAATGCATTATTATGTTTTACATTTCATTTTTCTACTACAATAAGGGGTACTTTGCACACTACGACATCGCAAGCCGATGGTAGCGATGCCGAGCGCGATAGTATCCGCCCCGTCGCAGCTGCGATATCTTGTGATAGCTGCCGTAGCGAACATTATCGCTACGGCAGCTTCACATGCACTTACCTGCCCTGCGACGTCGTTCTGGCCGGCGAACCGCCTCCTTCCTAAGGGGGCGGGTCGTGCGGCGTCACAGCGACGTCACACGGCAGGCGGCCAATAGAAGTAGGGGGGCGGAGATGAGTGGGACGTAAACATCCCGCCCGCCTTCTTCCGTCCTCATTGCAGCCGGGACGCAGGTAAGGCGATGTTCCTTGCTCCTACGGCTTCACAGACAGCGATGTGTGCTGCCGCAGGAACGAGGAACAACATCGTAACATCGGTCCTTCCAAAATTATGGAAATGACTGACGCTTTAGCACTCGTTAATCGTAGTAAAAAGGATTCACATACTCCGATGTCGACAGCGATGCCGGATGTGCGTCACTTTCGATTTGACCCCACCGACATCGCACCTGCGATGTCGTAGTGTGCAAAGTACCCCTAAGGCGTAAGAACTATTTTACATGTATTGAGATTTGCTGTTAGACAAGATTCACTGACCATTTGTTGTTTGTATATTCTTTGTTTGCATTCACAAATTCTTATAATGATAATGTTCTTATAATCTTATCATTTATGGTATATTGTCAGGTGTTACATGTTTTGCGGAGGAGTGGTCATTGTTACCTAACTGTTGGTACTCTATACTATTTGTAGCATACTGGCTTTTTATGTGTTTTTAAATCTGTTCTTTCTATACTTTTGTGTAATAAAATTAATTGTTCGAATGGAGATCATTTTTGTTTTCGCATACTAATCTTTCTTTTTCTCTTTACATAGTATACATTCTGACAAACACCTTTACTATAGTAAGATACTACATCCAAGTGTCTTACTGCCAGCTAAGCTGTAATGTCCTGCACATCCTACTCAGCTACAACTTGGTCCCTGACGGTTGTCTCAGCTATGCTGTTCCAAGGTGCTTTTATGTTCATTTGACTCTCCTACGACCAGTTGCCTGATTGCCATCTCTACTTTGCTGTTTCTGAGTAATGTCCAAACTTCTGGCTTTGCTAAAATCAGGTTCCTGACTGCTGGCTCAGCTCTCCTGTTCCAAGGTGTTGTCCGCATATTCATCTTTTCATCGCCAAGACACCTTACTGCCAATTTAGCTCTTCTGTGCTGTCCACATGTTCAGCTTTGCTCCAACAAGGTGCTGATATACCTGGGCTGAGGAATACATCTGTCTGATTTTAAATCACGTAGCCCTATATTCATTTACTAAACTCTTATAAAGATAGTATCTGTTTGTCTGTCATACTCAGCAGTGCGTTTATCACCCCCTTTTCATTTTTCAACTATTGTTCTGTCCACACATTCGACTTTGCTACTCCTAGGTGACTGACAGGTGGCTCAGTTCTGCTGTTCCTGGATGCTATCTGTACACTTGGCTCTGCATCAAGGTGCCATCCAATCTAAAGGAAGAAGAAAACCATACATTTTGTTTGATTATTTTGAAAACATAGTGTATATCCAAATGGTAGCCATGTAAGAGGTTCACCAATATGTTTAGAGTGCACGTAGTTCCATTATTCATGAACTTTTACTCAAACATGCACCAGAATCACATCAGCACATTCCTTACGCAGATATCATTGGTTTAACAACATACTTGACTACTTTGGGGGCTATATTAATGTTTTACAGTGGGTAAATGTGTAAATGAAGCTTGTTTTATATTGAAATGGAGCATGAGGCTCACACATCACCACATTATGGATTGAGATGTCAATTGCAGCATGGTACTTATAAGTGACCCAATCACTGGCACTCATGGAGCACTGTTGTATGACACTTATAAATGAACTGTACCTGACTATAAGCATTGTCATTGTTTCTGTTGCTCACAGGCAGGGATGAGAGAACCCAAATGGTAACGTTTGAGGTTCGTACTAGATACCTAGTGTCCAGGGCTCAAACACAAACATGGACTTTGGAGTTCGGATGCTGTTTGTATGCTAATAAAGTTTGTTAAAAAGTAGCAGTACAGCCAATTAACAAGCTTTTCGACATGCTTAAGATGCCTGTCCTCTACTGTCAACAATAAATTTGAAAAAAAAATGACCCGGGGACCACTCTATTTTTGATAACCAGTATAGGTAAATCATGCAGCTGTGGGCTGCATCCCTCAGCTATCTGCTTTACCATGGCTGGTTATCAAAAATATATGGGATCTCTCGCCACTTTTATAAATTACTTATTTAAATAAATTTTAAAAATTATGTGGGATCCCCACCAATATTTGATAAGCAACCAAGGTAACTTAGACAGCTGGGGCAGGTATTATCAGGCTGAGAAGGCCTATGGTTATTTTGCCCTTCCCAGACTAAAAATAGCAGTCTGCAGCAGCTCCAGAAGGGGTGGATCAATTAGATGAACCAATTCTTACACTTTGCCTGGACTGTTCCCAATTGCTCTGGTGAAGTAGGGTAATATTTTGCATTATTGATGTCAGCTTTGAATTGCCAGCTGACATCAAGCCCAGGGGTTAGTAATGGATAGGCATTTAACAGAGACCCTTATTACTAGAGTTGAGCGCGGTTCGTGGTTCGTGGTTCTCCAGTTCTAGGCTCGAGTGATTTTTGGGCTGTTCGAGATCGAACTAGAACTCGAGCTTTTTGCTAAAAGCTCGATAGTTCTAGATATGTTCGAGAACGGTTCTAGCAGCAAAAAGCAGGGCTTTTTACAGCTACAGTGTGCAGGAGCCATCGCTGGCAGCCTGCCACAAGCTGGTAACCAAGATAAACATCGGGTATCCAAGCAAAGCGCTTTGGTTAGTAACCCGATGTTTATCTTAGTTACGTGCAGGAAGCCCACACTTTCCCGCTCAGCTCGCTCCACCCCCTCCTGCCCGCGGCATGTACACATACATACACAAACACACACACACACACACACATCCACCCCCCCCCCTCCCCTCCCCTCCCCTCCCCCCGCCCGCCCGCCCGCTCGCTCGCTCGGCTTACCTGCGGTGATGAAGTCCCGCCATCCCGACCTCAGCGCTGTCACTGTCCTCCATGGCCGCCGCTTGTCACATCACCTATCGCTTCCGACCCGAGACTGACACTGGCGGTGACGTCACGGACCTCTCGCGATACTTGCTGTGAAGGCGCCGGTCATTGACCTCAGTGACAGGGGCTGTCAGTGTGCTGGAGATCAGCGCAGGTAATGTACCTCGCTGACAGCAGCACTTGTCACCCCCCTGCAGTGACCTGGGCTGACCCATTGATGTTAGCTCAGGTCACTGCACTGCTCTCCCAGCCAATGGGGAACATCCTGCTCTTCATTGACTGGGACAGTGTGGATCGTCATGGCAACCCCTTGGATTACACCAGACCTGGATTTGTTTTTCAATCTAATAAATTGGTTAAAGGGAACCTGTCATCAGAAATTTCGCCCAAAAGCTAAAAGATTCCCCCTCTGCAGCTCCTGGGCTGCATTCTAGGAAGATCCCTGTTATTATTGTGCCCCATGTGAGACCAAAATAAAGCCTTTATAAAGTTCTACCTTTTTGTATGCAGCTTCTGTAAATTCGTCCCGGGGGCGGGCTCTCTGCCGTCCGTTATTCTGCCCCCTGGTCCTGTATGCCGCCCCCATCGCTCCTTTCCATATCTGATGCACCGCCCACTGCTCCAGCCATCCCCGCGCATGCCCAGTGCCAGTCTCACAGGACTGAGCAGTTTGACCGCTGGTGACGTGTGCGCAGACAAGTGATTATGGACGGGACTGTGACTGTTATCAGCAAGTACCCGGCCATAATCTCTTGAGCGCGCAAACCTCTCCAGCGGTCAGACACACTGTGCTCAGGGTAGTGCTAGACTGTATGGGCTGCTTTCAGGGATGACGTCCCTTTGTCATGTGATAGTATTTTGAACACGCCCCTATCACATGACAAAGGGACGTCATTCCTGGAAGCAGCCCATACAGTCTAGCATAAATCCTGAGCACAGTGTGACGCTGGTGAGGTTTGCGCGCTCAAGAGATTATGGCCGGGTACTTGCTGATAACAGTCACAGTCCCGTCCATAATCACTTGCCTGCGCACATGTCACCAGCGGTCAAACTGCTCAGTCCTGTGAGACTGGCACTGGGCATGCGCGGGGATGGCTGGAGCAGTGGGCGGTGCATCAGATATGGAAAGGAGCGATGGGGGCGGCATACAGGACCAGGAGGCAGAATAACGGACGGCAGAGAGCCCGCCCCCGGGACGAATTTACAGAAGCTGCATACAAAAAGGTAGAACTTTATAAAGGCTTTATTTTGGTCTCACATGGGGCACAATAATAACAGGGATCTTCCTAGAATGCAGCCCAGGAGCTGCAGAGGGGGAATCTTTTAGCTTTTGGGCGAAATTTCTGATGACAGGTTCCCTTTAAAGAGGGAATGTTTTGGGGAGTGTTTTTTCAAATAAAAATGTGTTTGTCGTCTATTTTTTTTTTATTACTGACTGGGTTGGTGATGTCGGGTATCTGATAGACGCCTGACCTCACCAACCCCAGGGCTTGATGCCAGGTGACATTACACATCTGGTATTAACCCCAAATATTACCCCGTTTGCCACCGCACCAGGGCGCGGGATGAGCTGGGGCGAAGCACCAGGATTGGCGCATCTAATGGATGCGCCACTTCTGGGGCGGCTGCGGCCTGCTATTTTTAGGCTGGGGAGATTCCAATAACCATGGACCTCCCTAGTCTGAGAATATCAGGCCCCAGCTGTCTGCTTTACCTTGGCTGGTGATCCAATTTTGGGGGACCCCTACGTGGTTTTTTTTTTAATTATTTATTTAATTTAAAATAACAGCGTGGGGTGCCCTCAGTTTTGGATTACCAGCCAAGGTGAGGTTGCCAGCTGTGGTCTGCAGGCTGCAGCCGTCTGCTTTACCCTAGCTGGCTACAAAACTAGGGGGAACCCTATGTCATTTTTTTTTCATTTTTTTGGCTAAATACAAAGCTAAGCACCCCTTAGTGCCACATGAAAGGTACCAAAGGGTGTTCCACTTTTTCTCCATTTTTTTCTCCACTTTCTCTCCACTTTTTCTCCACTTTTTCTCCATTTTTTTCTCCACTTATTCTCCACTTTTTCTCCTCTTATTCTCCACTTTTTCTCCACTTTTTCTCCACTTTTTCTCCTCTTATTCTCCACTTTTTCTCCACTTTTTCTCCACTTTTTCTCCATTTTTTTCTCCACTTTCTCCACTTTTTCTCCACTTTTTTCTCCACTTTTTCTCCTCTTATGCTCCACTTTTTCTCCTCTTAATCTCCACTTTTTCTCCACTTTTTCTCCACTTTTTCTCCACTTTTTTCTCCACTTTTTCTCCTCTTATGCTCCACTTTTTCTCCACTTTTTCTCCACTTTTTCTACACTTTTTCTACACTTTTTCTACACTTTTTCTCCACTTTTTCTCCACTTTTTCTCCTCTTAATCTCCACTTTTTCTCCTCTTATGCTCCACTTTTTCTCCACTTTTTCTCCACTTTTTCTCCACGTTTTCTCCACTTTTTTCTCCACTTTTTCTCCTCTTAATCTCCACTTTTTCTCCACTTTTTCTCCACTTTTTCTCCACTTTTTTCTCCACTTTTTCTCCTCTTATGCTCCACTTTTTCTCCACTTTTTCTCCACTTTTTCTCCACTTTTTCTCCACTTTTTCTCCACTTTTTCTCCTCTTAATCTCCACTTTTTCTCCTCTTATGCTCCACTATTTCTCCACTTTTTCTCCACTTTTTCTCCACGTTTTCTCCACTTTTTTCTCCACTTTTTCTCCTCTTATGCTCCACTTTTTCTCCACTTTTTCTCCACGTTTTCTCCACGTTTTCTCCACTTTTTTCTCCACTTTTTCTCCTCTTATGCTCCACTTTTTCTCCACTTTTTCTCCACTTTTTCTCCTCTTAATCTCCACTTTTTCTCCACTTTTTCTCCACTTTTTCTCCACTTTTTCTCCACTTTTTTCTCCACTTTTTCTCCACTTTTTCTCCTCTTATGCTCCACTTTTTCTCCACTTTTTCTCCACTTTTTCTCCACTTTTTCTCCTCTTATGCTCCACTTTTTCTCCACTTTTTCTCCACTTTTTCTCCTCTTATGCTCCACTTTTTCTCCACTTTTTCTCCACTTTTTTCTCCACTTTTTCTCCTCTTATGCTCCACTTTTTCTCCACTTTTTCTCCTCTTATGCTCCACTTTTTCTTTACTTTTTCTCCACGTTTTCTCCACTTTTTTCTCCACTTTTTCTCCTCTTATGCTCCACTTTTTCTCCACTTTTTCTCCACTTTTTCTCCTCTTATGCTCCACTTTTTCTCCACTTTTTCTCCACTTTTTTCTCCACTTTTTCTCCTCTTATGCTCCACTTTTTCTCCACTTATGCTCCACTTTTTCTCCACTTTTTCTCCACTTTTTTCTCCACTTTTTCTCCTCATAATCTCCACTTTTTCTCCACTTTTTCTCCACTTTTTCTCCACTTTTTCTCCACTTTTTCTCCACTTTTTTCTCCACTTTTTCTCCACTTTTTCTCCTCTTATGTTCCACTTATTCTCCACTTTTTCTCCACTTTTTCTCTACTTTTTCTATGGTCGGTCTACCCTCTAGCTCTGCCATGCATAGTGTAGCTCTACACCTACTGCACATGTTACTTTATGATTGACATCTCTTTCGTACCAGAGCTGTCTAAGCCTACTCTGACCCCATATTTGTCATTACTATATTGTCCTTGTACTGTATTATGACATTTGTATCATGTGTTTCATTTCTTGCTGTGTTGCAATTTTTTTGCTGCATCCCAATTGTACCTCTACATTGTTCGAGTTTATGTTATTGTTCTCTCACTCTTATGTGATACTGATTATTGTCATTTTTCATGATTACATGCAGATAAGTCCAATCTGACGAAGGCTCAGGCCGAAACGTCATTTGTAACTTGTTTTGGACAAAAACATATATGCTTATGAAAAAAAATTTTTCTTAATACGGACCAATATAGAGTGATTTTGCATTACTATCCGTTGTGACTTACTGACTTAGTCTGGGAGATATAGAGTGCCGAGGTTACTCACTAATTTTATCTATTATTACCTCTGAGCACCTATATACCAGTGAGCAGAGCTTCCTCTACAGTAGTTCTCCTGATTAGGCATGCCCTTACCTCATGAGCAGGGCATTGCAGCTTTGGTAGCAACCATTACGACATGGACTCTGCTGCTGTGGACCCGGGGAGAGTGAGTGCAGATTCATTGCACCCACACTCCTCACATGAAGGGTCCGCACTCCTAGAAAATGGGGGATACGTTCCCTGAGTGTCTCCCCCCCATATTCTAGACGGTCCAGAGTCGTCGTGGGACCCCTTTATTTTTTTTCTTACAATAAATTGGTGAAAGAGGAAATGTTTTGGGGACTGTTTTTTCAAATAAATTTCTTTTGTCGATTTTTTGTTTTTGTTAGTACTGACAGTTTATGATGTTGGGTATCTAATAGACGCCATGACATCACAAACTGCTGGGCTTGATCTCAGGTGACTTTACAGCTAGTATCAACCCGATTTATTACCCCGTTTGCCACTGCACCAGGGCACGGGATGAGCTGGGGTGAAGCGCCAGGATTGGCGCATCTAGTGGATGCGCCACGTCTGGGGTGCCTGCGGCCTGCTATTTTTAGGCTGTGAAGGCCCAATAACTATGGACCTTCCCACCCTGAGAATACCAGACCACAGCTGTCCGCTTTACCTTGGCTGGTGATCCAATTTGGGGGGTCCCCTACTTTTATTGTGTAATTATTAATATTTATAAAATAATTATAAAAAAGAGCCTGAGGGGACCTCCACATTGGATCCCCAACCACAGTAAAGCTGCCAGCTGTGGTTTTCAGGCTACAGCCGTCTGCTTTACCCTAGCTGGCTATCAAAAATGGGGGGACCCAACGTAATTTTTTTTTTTTAACTATTTTTTAAATAGAAAAAATTAATGGGCTTCCCTGTATTTTGATTGCCAACCAAGGTAACGGCAGGCAGATGGGGGTGGCAACCCATAGCTGTCTGCTTTATCTGCGCTGAGAATCAAAAATACCGCGGAGCGCTATGTCATTTTTTTAAAGATTTATTTTTACAGCACTGTGATGTCCAGCAATCAAAATACAGGGAAGCCCATTTTATTTTTAGTTATTTAAATAAATAATTAAAAAAAATATATGTTAGCTCCCACTGCATTTTTTTGTATTGCTAGCTAAGGGTAATCCAAGCAGCTACTGGCTGCTAACCCCCACTGCTTGGTGTTACCTTCACTGGCAATGGAAAATCCAGGGAAGCATTTTTTTTTTTTTTTGCCAAAAAGCTACAAAAAAAGGACGTGAGCTTCGCCATATTTTTGTATGCTAGCCAGGTATAGCAGGCAGGTGCTGGAAGAGTTGGATACAGCGCCAGAAGATGGCGCTTCTATGAAAATGCCATTTTCTGAGGTGGCTGCAGACTGCAATTCGCAGCAGTGGGGCCCAGAAAGCTCAGGCCAACCGGTGGTGCGGATTCCAATCCCAGCTGCCTAGTTGTACCTGGCTGGACACAAAAATGGGGCAAAGCCTACGTCATTTGTTTTCTAATTATTTCATGAAATTCATGAAATAATAAAAAAAGGGCTTCCCTTTATTTTTGGTTCCCAGCCGGGTACAAATAGGCAACTGGGGGTTGGGGGCAGCCGTACCTGCCTGCTGTACCTGGCTAGCATACAAAAATATGGCGAAGCCACATAATTTTTTCAGGGGGCAAAAAACTTCTGCATACAGTCCTGGATGGAGTATGCTGAGCCTTGTAGTTCTGCAGCTGCTGTCTGTCTGTATGGAGAAGAGCAGACAGCAGCTGCAGAACTACAAGGCTCAGCATACTCCATCCAGGACTGTATGCAGAAGTTTTTTGCCCACCAAAAAAATGACGTGGGCTTCACCATATTTTTGTATGCTAGCCAGGTACAGCTGGAAGCCACGGGCTGCCTCCAACCCCCAGTTGCCTATTTGTACCCGGCTGGGAACCAAAAATATAGGGAAGCCCGTTTTTTTTAATTATTTCACTTATTTCATGAAATAATTAAAAAACAAATGACGTGGGCTTCGCCCTATTTTTGTGTCCAGCCGGGTACAACTAGGCAGCTGGGGATTGGAATCCGCAGCACAGGTTAGCCCGAGGTTTGTGGGCGCCTCTGCTGCGGATTTCAGTCCGCAGCCGTCCCAGAAAATGGCGCTCTCATAGAAGCGCCATCATCTGGCGCTGTATCCAACTCTTCCAACAGCCCTGGAGCCGGGTGGCTTGTTGGGTAATCATGAGTTAATACTGGCTTTGTTTTACCAGCCAGTATTAAGCCAGAGATTCTTAATGTCAGGCACGTTTGACCCGGCCATTAAGAATCTCCAATAAAGGGTTAAAAAAAGACACCACACAGAGAAAAAATACTTTAATAGAAATAAATACACAGACACATTAGAGACTCCATCTTTATTACCCCTGTCAGCCCTCCACGATCCTGCTCTTCTGTCTTCTTTCTTTCTAGTGTAGTAGTAGTGACGATTGTAGTGAGGGGCATCACTTGGGGCTGGGGAACCTCCATCCTAACTACAATGCTCACTACAATCGGGAAGCAGCGTGCAGCCTTCACTCCGTGAGTGATCACTGCTGGCTGCTAGCGGTAACGCTGACAGACGCGTTACCATAGCAACGGTGCTCCCGGAGCCGCGGTTAGCGGTGACGTCACCGCTAACTACGTTGCTATGGCAACGGTGATCTCCGTTAATGACCGGCTGTGTCAGCCGGTCCCTAACAGAACGGGGAGTCGACCGTGTGCTAGAGCATGTCGCTGGTACACGGCGATACACATATGTGCACCGTGTACCGGAGAGATGCACTCGCAGGTCCTACATGACGTGTCATAGTCATGTGACCAGTCTGTAGCCAATGAGATAATAGCCACGTGACTGGTCACATGGCTATTTTGACGTCACGATAGGTCCTGCTTCTCTGCTGGCAGTGCAGGTCACCGGGAGGATTCAGCGATCATCGGATGGAATAGCGGCAGGAGACAGAGTGCAGAAGGGATCGCGAGGACCGGTAAGTGTTATGGCAATGTTTATTAACTGTTTGTGTACATTTATAATGCATTTTTATGTGTTTGTGATTGCCTCCCATTATAGCCTATACGTTCGAGTTCGGTTCGTCGAACGTTCGACGAACCGAACTCGAACGGGACCCCCGTTCGGCGAACCGGCCTCGAGCCGAACCGGGACCGGTTCGCTCATCTCTACTTATTACTAAGCCAGTTAGCGTAGAGTTAAAAAAAATGCACACAGAGGGAAAAAAATAGTATTTGAATAAAAACTTCCCCACACTCTCTCGGTCACCAATTTATTAATTTACAAAAATGCTTGAAGTTCCAACATTATCCAGTTGGGGAATAAAGACTCCCCCACATGCCCTCATTCACCAATTTATTAATTTAAAGGCTGGAGCCCACATTTGTCTGCTTTACCTGTGCTGGTTATCAAAAACAGGATGGACCTCATGTTATTTTTTTTTATTTATTCCCTCTTTATACTTGTTTGCAGGGCAATTGCCCCCAGATTGCTTCCTTTTGCAGACCCTCAACTATTACTATGAATATTTTATGGTCATTTTACAGCACTTGAGTTTGGGTCCCCATTGACTTAATGGGGTTCGGAGATTAGGGTCAAGTTTCGGTCAAGTCTGGGTCTCGAACCAAACTATTAACTAAAGTCTGGCCGAACCTGGTGAACCCGAACTTCCACGAGTCTGCTCATCTTTGCTTGTAGGGTCTCAGGCATTTATGAGGAACTGTAAATTTCACTTTTTGGGTACTCTGGCAAAGCGCTCATATCCACTCTATGGCTTACACATATTCGAGAAATACATAAATAAAGCATATTTTATTATGGATCCATACTGGGTTCATGGAGACTAAGCATTTTTTTAAGCACTATGACATAGCAATGCTATTTGGGCACTGTGACTAGGGCTTCTTGAGGTCACTGTAGCTAGTGTAGTATTGGAGCATCTTCTAAAAGTCTTTTACCAACATATTTTTGTATTGTACTAGGATTGTGCCAGGTGTAAATATGACCTACACTATGGTTACATATTTTAGTTTTCCAAGTCTCTTGGCGCATCAAAGAGCTTCTCCCACCCATGAAATACAAACTTTCAGAGAAGTTCTTTTCAACTTGTGGGATATGTAGTAAGATAATTTGATTAATAACTAGGGATGATCGAATACCTTGATACCTAATATTCGGCTACACCCATATTCGACGAATAAGTTGCCGCTATTCGACTAATTGCAAATATTCAATGCTCAATGTAAGTCTATGGGAAACCCAAATAGCCACTATTCGGGCTTCCCATAGACTTACATTGCTCATCGAATATTCATATAGTGGCGACCTATTCGTCGAATATTCGCGAAGCCGAATATTGACTAATATTTGTGATATTCGATCATCCCTATTAATAACCAATTATAATACAATATAATCACCATACACTATAATGAAATGAAATAACAGAGATTTAAGTGTCAATAAAGTGTCAAAAGAATGACATCAAATTTCTATAAAAGATAACAACTTTTATTGTACATGTGCCTAATTAATACATAACTTTTTTACACTTTTATTATATAATACTTGATTTCAACTATTCTGATCCCTATAAATGATTATAGCTCATCTTTCTCTAGGCCTTATGGGGATTTGCAAATACCCTGATGTTTTCTGCGCAAAATACTTTTATCACTTTGACACGAAGGAAAGATAAGCAACAAAAACAGACACAAAAAAATGAAGCCCAAAGAGTGCGTAATTGTCATTTTTGATTTTCAAAGTGCAGTCGCTGGATAGGCCTCTGTTGGCTGATTGCTGAGAATAACAGCTGTTGTGAAGTTGCAGGTTTTTGGTACCTACTAGGAAGAAAAGAGTTGGTATGAATAAATTATAGACAGAACAAAGAGCGATGGAAAGCAAAATATGTTTTAACTATTACAATTCTGAGGGTACTTTGTAAGCTCCTCTAGGGCTTTACACAGCTTTCTCGAACATTGTAAAGCTTTAATGCTGAAAATAAATCCCAGATAAGCAAAGTTACATAGAAAGATTTTCAAGCCTTCAGGCAAGCTTCAAGGCAGACGACATTCGAAGGCAATAGCTTGTGTGGGTGTCGGGTGCCCTCTTTCCCATTTTGTTGGCTAGAGCTTTGGGAAATACATCTAACACCTTCCTGAACAGCACCTATATAAGATACCAATATGCAACTAATCAACTAGGTGTCAAAAAGCTGAAAGGAACTAAATCACAGAAAAAATCTTCAGCAATAGTCACAGCACTTGAGAGGTTTGTAAAACCCTTATTCTGATTTAAGAATAATGTAGAGAAACTTGTTTCTTTCTTACATTTTTTTTAGGTTTTGTCAACTACGTCTGCCCCACAATTTATATGACACACATAGTTCATTTGATTTACACAACAGTACATTTGTCAAATGAAATGTGTCAGAAAAGTGACACCTGTCAAAAAGTGGAAAAACCATTAGAAAAATGGAGCAAGTGACATGCACAATATCTATAAAAGACATGCACCATCTGTCATCTCGCTCTATAACATGTAAGACAGATTTTTAAAAAAGCGGGGTGTCTAAACAATTCAGAATGGGCCAAACTTATTATTGGCCTCTTCTATTTTTTTGTTCAAAATACCAAAGTGCATTAATAAGAAAATTCTATCTTGTGTGTTCTGGCAAATATAACAGATTATGAAGCATGTGCATTTTGATTAATTAAACTTATTAGGGGATTTACAAAAGAAAAATGCAGCGGAATTCTGACACAAAGTGAGCAAAAATAAATTCATACATATTATGCGTCAAATTTATTATTTAGATCATTTTCTTCCTTTGCTAAAGAGTTTTGAAAAGTGTTGAGAAAAGGGGGAAGGGTCAAGTAAAATTATAAAATGCACAATTTTGAAATGCCACAAAATAATGATTTTGTAAGAGAAAAAATGGTACTTTTACGAAAAGAGGTAGTGTACATGATAGAAAAAAGTATCTGGCTTATATATCCTAGGTCATATGCAAAGGATTGTTAAAAATCCACATTTGACTTTGAGGATCGCTACTTCCAATAGGTGGCGCTAGAGTTTGTCTCCTTTACTGGAGAGACAATTTGAATATTCCCCAGAGGGGCGTGGCAGCTATAAGTCCCCTTACTGGCAGCCAGACTGGCTTGCAAAGTCTCCTTAAGGAGAATAGTGTTCCCCAGTGGTCCCCACAAAGCTGCTCATGAGCCAGATCAGACACCCCATACTTTGCACTGACGAGGGGCAAGCATCCCAAAACACCATGTCTGCAAATTGTGATTCTGATCTGGCTTATATATCCTAGGTCATATGCAAAGGATTGTTAAAAATCCACATTTGACTTTTAGGATCGCTACTTCCAATAGGTGGCGCTGTGCTAGAGTTTGTCTCCATTCCTGGAAAGATAATTTGAATATTCCCCAGAGGGGCATGGCAGCTATAAGTCCTCTTACTTTAGTGGCAGCCAGACTGGCTTGCAAAGTCTCCTTAAGGAGAATAGTGTTCCCCCGTGGTCCCCACAAAGCTTCTCAGGAGCCAGATCAGACACCCCATACTTTTCACTGACGAGGGGCAAGCATCCCGAAACACCATGTCTGCAAATTGTGATTCTGATCTGGCTTATATATCCTAGGTCATATGCAAAGAATTGTTAAAAATACACATTTGACTTTTAGGATCGCTACTTCCAATAGTTGGCACTGCACTAGAGTTTGTCTCCATTCCTGGAGAGATAATTCTAATATGTTTAGTGAGATGTGCTGAATTTATTATCTAGTGGTGCTGAAAAGTTTCAGAACCCTTTCAAATTTTCCATAATCTTGACCAAACCCTACATCAGTACTATAGCAAGATTAAAAGAATAAAGAGAGCCAAATAAAATAAACAAGTAAAAAAAATGATTTTTTTCATTTTTTTAGGAAAATAATCCATCAAATGTCAAGTAATGGCCAAAGTAGGTGAATATTTAGGATTTGCTGATATTTTAAATGTGAAATTAGAGTTTGTTGAGTGAGCGACCTGTTTTATTTAAAGAACAGTAATCTATCACAGTTTGAGGTTCACACACGTTTGTGGAAGAAGAGTTGTTGATGCTCATCAGGCTCGAAAATGTAACAAAACAATCTCGAAATGGTACACATTTTTTTGTCTGGGTAGGGCTTGCCATTTAGACACTGGCCATTGCTATCCTCCATGTTGATTTTTACAAATGGCCCAGCATGTTTCCATGACATTCTCTCTTTAGGCGTTTTCAGGCCCATTTGGACATAGCACTGTGCCTGAGTTTTAATCCACGACAGGGTTCAACAGAAATGTGTTGGTTCTCTGACTATATCTAAATCGTCGAATCCTGTTATCTCCTTATACTACTGTATACTCTACACAATACATGCTTATTACCTCATCCATTGCTATAAATTTCTTGAACTGTTATTAAAGTCTGTTTGCATTACTTGCATCTGCTGTCATTTAACCATGTGACTGCTGTGAACATCTTCTTATGTTATTGTAGTGTGATTGCATTACTTACTTGTTTGTCTTCTTCAGACCTCCAGTTTTCCTACGTTTACCCAATTAGTTATGACGCTTCCAGTTTGTCATGCCTTGTCCGCTTGTTTGTCATCCACCATAATCATTTGCCAAGTCCTCATTGTTTCACATGCCTTGAAGCCTGCTTTGGTGATGCCCTGGGTTTGTTTGTCTATAAAGACCTGCAACTTAGTGAATCTAGCTGACCAGGTGATCCTAACACTAAAGAGTTTAGACTCTATAAATCTACAGTAAATTAATTCTGAATTATACCACAACATTCTAAAGGAAAATATCAGGACTCCATTCATAAGCTGCATCTAAAGCAAACCTGAGTTTTGCAGCAAGATGATAACCCCAAACACACAAATCTTTCTACAAAAGAATGGTTAAAGAAGAATAAAGTTAAAACCATGATGTGGCTAGGTCAAAGGTCTGTATTTAATCATAAAAGAGTTGAAGTTGTTTTGTATGGTGGAATGGGCTCAAATTCATCCAAAAGGGTGACAATAGATAATGAAATCAAAGGTTCACAAACTATTGCTTTAACTCACAGATGTACAGGAGGTGAAAAAAGTATTGCACACGTCAACAATTTTCAATTTTCTAAGTAAATACTGTATATTTGTAAGGAGATACTGTATATTTATAAGGAGCTAAAGCTCAGAGTTAATAGATGGAGCCCACAAATCCTTTAGGATTTGAAGAATGTTTGTATGGAAGAATGGGCCAAAATTATACCTGAGCACTGCATGCAACTAGTTCCTTCATACAGAAGGTGTCTTGAAGCTGTCATCAAGAACAAAGACTTTTGCACAAAATATTAAATAAATTTCAGTAAACATATTCAATACATTTTTCCTGCGTCATTTCTCATTATTACACATAACTACATTTTTGGACATCTATGATTTGATTTTTTTTGCCTGTGTGGATTGGACAGTGAAAAATTCATGTTAATAGTGCTTTAGAACTAGATTTAGTTAGAAAATTGTTGATGTGTTAATACTTATTTTACCTGCATACAGACATGACGTTTTATTCCCATGTTCAGCCAACCCCTTGTCAACCACGAATGTTACGTCTAGCCGTGTTGTCAAGGTTAAAATGACGATGATGATGGTGAGACTCAAAAGGTCTCTCAGGATCTGGCTGCTGTTTCAAATCAATGTCATGTGTGCACACGAGAATGAAGAATAACTGGACAGCAAGTCAGTTACATCTATCTCCATGACTGGCTCTTGACCAAGTGAACTTTTTAGTGTTTGAAAAAAACTCTAGACCGAGCAGTAAAGGGGTGTAAACAAAAGTTTTAGTCCAATCAAGTATCGCAGGGCAGGGCTTCATGACGTAGAGAGATCTTCACATCCTCCTTGGATTGGTCAGTCCAGGCTCCAGGAATTTCTTTTGTCTATCGTCCCATGTGCAAAACAGGAAATGGCAGCCATCTTCAAGCTGTATACATATATATATATATATACACACATATATATATATATATATATATATATATATATATATATATATATATATATATATATATATACACACACACACACACCAGTATATACTGCGTTATGTTAGTAAGAAACAAAAGCATTCACAAATATGTGTGTTAGTTCACATCTACTGAACTATATAACTGAGTCTATGAAATGGCTGAATTAAGTATTTTTGGATACTCAATTCTTTATCCTCAACAGTGTGATAGGATGTGAGTTAAGTCGTATGTCTTGTCAACTATTTGCCATTCATTGGCATCACATCTGGTCACAAGACCTGATATAACATCACAGTCCACATGGTCCATCAGCGCTCGCCCTCAGCAACACAGCCACACTTCCACTAGCTCTGGTAAGATTATTTTGTATGACTTCTCTTTTTTCCATTACAGGTTCTGCATGTTCCCTATCTATGAGGGGATCTCAAAAGTGCCCACTTATCCCTATATGTGACCACTAGGATTTTTCAGTATGAGGCTCTCTACTGTTTTACTTACCAACAAGATACGCAGTTATGATTGCTATTTATAGTGATGTGTGTTTGATCATAACTGGCTAATACATATATATCTATATACATGTCTATATGCGGACACTGGATATGCCGTCCTGTCCTCTATGTTGTCCGAGCTCCATATTTAATAAAGTACCTTGTTTCCTCCTTCTCGACTGTAATTTCGTTTATATATATCTTTACGTATTTCTGTATAGTATACATATCTTTTTGTGTTTTTGTTGTAGTGTGAATTTGATAACGGTCAATTATTTCTGAATATATGCCTACCTGAGTCCTGTATATCAAGGTAAAAACTCGAGAAAAACGAGTTTCATGCCGTGCTAAAAATCACAAGTGTAAGTGTAATTAAACAATGTTCCTTTATTTAGGCAATACCTACGCGTTTCGGAGACATATCCGCCTCCTTCCTCAGGGAAAAAAAGAAGAACCTTAGTCCTGTGTGTTTTTTATTTTTAAAGTCAACTTTTTTGACAGACTTGTCTGCCATTCTTACTTAGTTAAATTACTGCAGATCTCTGTAGTGATTATACAAGATACATTTTTACATTTTAAGTATTTTTGTTCCTGTTATTGATGTTCTTTTTAGACTCAGATATATGGACATTGAAGGTGATACTGGCTGATGATGGAAAGCATTTTCTTATAAATATAGATGCACATTGTAGTCTAATCTTCTTATTCAGAGGTACCAAATCAGATCATTTAACTCAACCAAAGACAGATAGACGTTCTAACTTTAGAAATGCATCACCCTATTAGTTCCGGATTTCCTATACACTTCCAACACTTTACAGTGACTGCACCTTTGGAGACTAACTAATTTCCCAGGACAGGGATCAAGGAATCATTGGTAGGTCATAGACTTCCTGTTGTTTGCAGCATTCCCTGGGAGGAAAGATTTTAGACAAGATTTTGAGCTTAAATATGCCTGGAGCTACATGCATATCGTGCTAGTTCTTCATCTATCTAGAGATTTCAAGATCTTAATCTGGCACTCTAGTAACATAAATCATCAGTTCTATTTTCAGTGCACCAAACCTAAAATTCAATAAAGCCTGATAAAACAATATATCTTTTAAACAGGTACTTTATGAAAAAGATTGATGAGATTATCAAACAATGGGGCCCTCAGAAGTACTTAGTTATAAGCTATCATATTGTTCTTCCTTTTCTGCCAGTTGCCAAGAAAAAAATCACACAGTAGATTTAACCATGGTACTTTATTAGATTTATTTATATACCTAGAAATGAGATTTTTGCATTGAAGAAAAATATTCAAGCCAAGAACTGTCAGAAATATTTAAATTTTTTTGTACACTTGTAATAGTCTAATATTACACACATGCACACAACCTAAACACAGTGTCTTGATGCAGGCACTGGCGTTCCTCCAATGGTGTCAAGTTACGTGACTGCTATGGGTCCAGTGAGCTGCTGAGGTCCGCCGTCTGAGGGCACAGGCCAACATGCATTGCAGCACAGAGACCGGTTAAGTCCCTTCACTGCAATATCCGTGATATTAAGGAAATGCATTTTCACTGCTCCCCATGCCCATAATCCCGCCCACCTTCTTGCACTGAAATTGACATCGAGAAGTGGGAAGGATTATGTATATGGGGAGCAGTGAATATGCATTTTCTTTCATAGCGGCACATGTGATCACCCAGCCGTTGGCTTCCTGCAGCTGTTGGGCGTCAATGTCCGTTATTAAAGAGAATTAATATTCACTGCTTTCCATGTCTATAATCTAAGGCATGGGGAGCAGTGAATATGCCAGCAGCTGATGTCGGAGTAACTGGGAGCACATGACAGTGACGTCATGTGCTGCATTGTTTAACAGCTGATGTCAGTGCATCAGAAGAGGATACCGAGCATTGGGGGAGCAGATGCAAGGTGAGTATAATCATTTATTTTTTTTTAATGTGTGCTGCATTATGAGGCCATATATACCAATATGGCCACAGGATAGGGCCATATATACCAGTATGAGCACCGGATGGGGCTATATATATATATATATATATATATATATATATATATATATATATATATATATATATATATACAAGGATGGACAGAGGATGGGGCATAACATATACCAAGATGGACAAAGGATCAGGGCCATGTGTACCAAGATGAGGGCAATATGTACCAGGATGGGGTCATATGTATCAGGCTGAGAGCCCTATGTACCAGAATGAGGGCCATATGTACCAAGATTAGGGCCATATGTACCAAGATTAGGGCCATATGTACCAGGATGAGGGCATAAATACCAGGATGGGACAAGGATTGGGAACACATATACAAGATTGGAACAAGGATGAGGAACATACTGTATATACCAGGATGGAGCCGTACATACCAGGATGGGAAAAGGATGATGAACATATATACCAGGATGGGGTCATATATACCAGGATGGGACAAGGATGGGGAACATAAAGTTGTGCTCAAAATTTTACATAACCCGGGAGATCTTTTGCTTTCTTGGCATTTTTTCAGAGAATATGAATGATAACACAATATCTTTTTTTTCACTCAAGGTTAGTGGTTGGGTGAAGCCATTTATTGTCAAACTACTGTGTTTTCTTTTTAATTCATAATCACAACCAAAACCAGCAAATGACCCTGATCAAAAGTTCACATACCGCAGTTATTAATACTGTGTATTGCCCCCTCTAACATCAATGACAGTCTTTTGTGCTAGTTTTGGATGAGGCTCTTTATTTTCCAAGAGGGGAGGGTAAAGCAGCCCATTCTTCTTTGCAAAAAGCCTCCAGTTCTGTAAATTCCTGGACTTTCTTGCATGACCAGCGTGCTTGAGTTCTCCCCAGAGTGGCTCAATGATATTAAGGTCTGGTGACTGAGATGGTCACTCCAGAACCTTCACTTTGTTCTGCTGTAGCCAATGACATGCTGACTTGGCCTTGTGTTGTGGATCGTTGTCCTGTTGGAATGTTCAAGTATGTCCCATGCGCAGCTTCAAGGCTAATGAGTGCAAATTTGACTCCAGTATTTGCTGATAATGTGCTGCATTCATCTTTCCTTCAACTTGACCAAGTTTCCTGTTCCTTTGTAGCTGACATATCCCCCATTATCAGCAATCCATCTCCATGCTTTAGAGCAGGAATGGTGTTCCCTTTATCATAGTCTTATAGATTGATTTGTCTGTCTCAGCAAGGAGAAAAGTACTCCTCTTAGACCCCACATTAGCTTCTCATAAAGCAAGATTAGACCTCATACTTTGCACTGACGAGAGACAATCATCCCGAAACACCGTGTCTGCAAATTGAGGATCTGATTTGGCATAAATCTTAGGTCATATGAAAAGGCTTGTTAAAGAGCCACTTTGGACTTTTAGGATTGCTACCTCCAATAGGTGGCACTAGCATTTGTCTCCTTCCTCCCAGGAGGGACAATTTGAATATTTCCCAGAGGAGCATTGCAGCTATAAGACTCCTCACCACTGACAGCCATATTGGTTTGTCAGTCTCCGCAAGGAGAAAAGTACTCCTTTTAGAGGCCACTTTAGCTTCTCATAAAGCCAGATCAGACCTCATACTTTGCAGTGACGAGGAACAATCATCCCTAAACACTGTGTCTGCAAGTTGAGGATCTAATCTGGCATAAATCCTAGGTCATAAGAAAAGGCTTGTTAAAGAGCCACTTTGGACTTTTAGGATTGCTACCTCCATTAGGTGGCACTAGAGTTTGTCTCCTTCCTCACTGGAGAGACAATTTGAGCTTTATTTACAAATTTACATAGTTACTTAGGTTAAAAAAAAGACCTAGGTCCATCTAGTTCAACCTTCCTCCACCAATTATACATTTTGTCATTAAGTCATTTATAACCACCAATGTTGTCTGTACTGAGGAAATCATCCAGCCCTTTTTAAAAAGCTGTTATCTGCCATTACTACCTCTTGTGGTAGGGCATTCCATAGTCTGGCATCTCTAACTGTAAAGAACTCTTTCCTATTTAGCTGCCGGAATCGCATTTCTTCCACTTGCAGTGTATGCCCCCTGGTCCTTAGTATTGTCTTTGGAAGGAATAAGTCATGTGCCAGTCTTTTATATTGACCACATATGTACAGTATTTGTAAATATAAATGAGCTCTACTCTGAGACGTCTTCTTTCTAAGCTAAACATATCTAACTTTTTCAACCTGTCATCATATGTGAGGCCTTCCATTCCTTGTAGTAGTCTAGTTACCTGCCTTTGAACTGACTCTAACTTCTAATGTCCTATTTATAATGTCGAGTCCAAAATTGGATCCCATATTCTAGATGTAGCCTTACATGTCATTTATAGAGGGGTAACAATACGTTGGGATCACGGGATCTAATCTGTTTTTATACACCCTAAAAATTTTTTTGCTTTAGCAGCTGCTCTTGACATTGAGTGCTGCTGCTCAGCTTATTTGTAACCAGAATACCCAAGTCTTTATCTTGTTCTGTAGTCACGAGTTTACTTCCATTTAATGTATACGCAGCTATAGGATTCTGTCCTATGTGCATTACTTTACATTTATTAAAATTAAATCTCATTTTCCAAGTGTCTGCCCATTCCGACATCTTATCCAGATTGTTTTGTAATATTGTACTATCAAGGTCAGTTTTTAGTATCCTACATAGTTTGGTGTCATCTGCAAAGACTGATACTTTGCTATCAATCCAATCCACAAGGTCATTAATAAAGAGAGTAAAAAGAATCGGTCCTAGAACAGATCCCTGCGGCACCCCACTGCTGACCATAGTTCATTTAAAGATTATACCATTTATGACTGGTTTTTATTTCCTATCTTTTAGCCAATTCCTTATCTATTTGCACATAATTTCCCCTAGTCCCTGCTTCTAGAGCTAAGGCTCTAAGGCTCTAAGGCTATTATGTGGTACAGTATCAAATGCTTTTGCAAAGTCCAAATAAATCACATCAGCTGTATTACCAATATCCAGATTTGCACTTAACTCCTCATAGAACCCCAACATGTTGGCTAGACACAATTTATCTTTCATGCTGTCTGTCAGTTATTATATTATTTTCTGCAATATGTTTTTGCATGTCATCCCTTAAAATGTCCTGAAAAACGTTGCACACTACTGATGTCAGACTTACTGGACGGTAGTTGCCTGGATCCACCCTCATACCTTTCTTAAATATTGGTACCACATCAGCAATCCTCCAATCATGAGGAACCAACCCTAATACAAGCAAGTCTAAGAAGATGAGATACAGCGGTCTGTCAATTCCTGAGGTCAATTCCCTCAATATTCGTGGATGAATGCCATCTGGCCCCGGGAATTTGTCAATGTTTAATTTACTCAGACACAGGCGTACTTCTTCTTGTGTTAAATTATATCAAGCGGTGAACTTTGATTTTTGACTTGTTGAATGATTCCTGTAACAGTCAGTTCCCTGGTGAACACGGATGAGAAGTGCCTGTTTAACATCTCAGTCTTTTCTTTGTCCTCTATAATTAATTTGTTATTATATTTTAAAGGGGCTGATACCATCCTTTGTTTTCCTTTTGACATTAATGTATTTATAAAAAAAAATTGGGATTTATTTTAATGTCCTTAGTCATTTTGGTTTCAGTAGCTAATTTTGCTTGCTTGATTTAATTTTTACATTTCCTATTGAGATCTCCTGAAATGCTATTTCTGTATTCTCAGCCTTCAAGATTTTAAACGCACTTTGTTTGTGTTTTATCATATTTTGTACAGTCTTATTAATTCATAGTGGTTTCTTTTTTATTCCTGGACATTTTATTACCAGAGGGTATAAGTTTTTTTATAGGAGTCTAGTAGTATATCCTTAAACTAGCAGCAGCAATAGAAATGAATCCTGCACCACTCAAACCACCTGAGTTACCTTGTGCAGTAGATGCACGTGTCTGGAAGGCAGCTCCCAGCTCAGAGAGGGTCCGGTCAGAGCGGGCTGGTCGGGAAAGGAGAAAGTCCAAATACATCCATGGAGAAAGGAAGGAAACCAACCGCAATAGCTTCAGTGCCGGAAAAACTTTACTATAGTTGCAGGTGCATTATAAAAGCAGCAAGACGGGACCGAGAACCCCTTTCGCACTACCTAGATTGGTTATTGACACCTTTATTAACACATATTCCTTCCTATATCAAGGATAGTGGAGACTTTGTGTCATTGTTACGGGGTATTATGTGGCAAGAGGGTTTTAGTCTTACAGCAATTGATGTGGAAAGTCTGTATACCCGTATTCCACAGACTTTAGGTATACAAGCAACAAAAGAGATAGTATCTAATTGTGGCAAAAGTTCTCTCTTTTGTGAGTTCGTGGGTGAAGCTATGGAGTTTGTACTATCAAAGAACGCCTTCATGTTTTTGGAAAAATGGTATGTACAGTGCTGGGGTACAGCAATGGGTACCCCCGTATCTTGTGCAATGGCGAACATTTTTTTGTGTTTTTTTGAGAGTAAATATGTGTTCAGCAACTCCAACCCTTTTCTAAAACATATAAAGGATTACTTAAGGTATGTGGACGATGTGTTCATGGTGTGGGATGGCACAGATGACGTTTTCTCAGGGTTCGTGTCATACCTAAATAACATCAATACCATTAACATGTCATTCACCTCTACTTTTGGGGGTGATTCAATTAATTTTTTAGATGTAGAGGTGTTAGTAAAAGAGGGCAAAATCTCCACCAAAGTGTTTAGGAAGCCCACAGCCTCTAATTCTCTCCTCCATTATAGCAGCGCTCACCCACAACATACAAAAGCCGCATTACCTTACTCGCAATTTTTGAGATTACGGAGAATCAATGATAATGGAGATAATTTTGCGGGACAGGCTTTAGATCTCAGACGTAGATTACAAAAACGGGGTTACCCTGAGGCGCTTCTTGATTCAGCCTATGAAAGGGTTATGTTGACAGAGTCATGTACTGGTCACAGTAATCCACGAGGTAAAATAATAAAAAAGAAAAAAGAACAAGACAGTAAAAAAAGATTCGTTTTCAGTTTCAAGTTCGGCCCACTAGACAGCGCAATAAGAAACGCGCTGAACAATAACTGGCATATCTTGGAAAGAGATCCAGATTTAAACAAAATGACATGTTGTAGACCTTTAATCACCTACAGACGGTGCCATAATCTGAGGGATTTGCTCGTGAGGAATAGGTTAGCCAGCTCAGGCACATGGCTTGCTAAACATTCCCCTGTAGGGAATTTTCGCTGTGGCCAATGTAGATTCTGCAGCCTACACCTCACAGGGGACTCTATTCAGATTGGACCCCACGTACACCGGGTTAGACAGTTCATATCTTGCAAAACCAGATTCGTGGTGTATGCAATATTTTGTCCATGTGGAAGATACTATATCGGTAAAACCATCAGATGCATGTATGTCCGCTTTAAAGAGCACTACAATTCTATTTCCACGGGCAAAGGCTCCCCAAAGTTAATTGACCACATACATGATGAGCACAGAGGCAAAGCAGACACCCTATGCTTCGCTGGCCTGGTGAGAGTTATTACGAATGGAGGCCAAGTTAATAAAATTGGGAGCACAGGGTAGCCTAGGGCTAAATGACCGTAATGATATGACAGTGTTTTTATGAAAGTAACATTTATGGTCACACAGTACCAGAATGTAATAAGATTTTGGGAGATTTTTTTTCTCCTTTTTGTTGTATCTTTTCTTGTATGTATGTATTTTTGTTTTTAATTTATGGTATGACACATTTATATGTACCTTTTAATGTCCCTGACACAGTGTTGTAAGGGTTAAAAATACTGTTGACATTCCCCCTGTTTTTATTTTGTGATGATGCGGCCTTGATGCACTCCCCTTTTTAAGGGAAGGAGGTCCGTACTCACACGTGGACCCGTGGAAGCCTGATTTGCAGGCGAAACGGCCGTCGTCCTCAGGTGAGGGATCCTGCATCTCGGTCCCGTCTTGCTGCTGTTATAATGCACCTGCAACTATAATAAAGTTTTTCCGGCACTGAAGCTGTTGCGGTCGGTTTCCTTCCTTCCTCCATGGATATCCTTAAACTTACCCCATTTATGTTCGGTATCCCCAGTTACCACGACATTGTCCCAAACTATACAATTAAGCTTTTGCCTTAATTTGTTGAAATCAGCTTTCCTAAAACTCCCGAATTTAGCATTTTCCCTTTCAAATGTTCTAATGAATAATTACTTTGAAGCTTCCCATAATATGATTGCTGGTGCCCAAGTGCCCCCGAACCTGTACATCTGAAATCATATCTGGTCTATTTGACAGGACCGGATCTAGAAAATGATCTCCCCTTGTCAGTTCATCTACCATCTGAGAGAGGTAATTGTCTTGAATTGTAGATAGGAACTTACAGCTTTTAGTACAACCCGAAGATTATATGTCTCACTGAATGTCTGGATAGTTGAAATCCCCCATAATAAGAACCCGATTATTATTATTAGCTGCCTTTTCAATTCGTTGCAGAATTTCACCCTCTACCTGTTCAGGCATGTTAGGAGGCTTATAGCAAACTCCGATTAGCAGCTTTTTGTTATTCCCCTCCTCATGTACATATAATAATAATAATAATAATAATAATAATAATAATAATAATAATAATAATAACAATAATAATAATAATAATATTTATTCAGTTATATATCGCTATTGATTCTACAGCACTTTACATACATTGGACACACTGTTCCCAATGGGTCTCACAATCTAAATACATCTACCGATATTGACTCTACATTGTTGCAGCTCCCCCCAATGTCATCATTGAGCACAGGACTTAGGTTAGATTTGATAAATACACACCCCTCCACCTTTTTTGTATTTTCTTTCCTTCCTAAATGTAGTCTAACCCTCTACGTTTGTCACCCAGTCATGGCTTTCATCCAGCCAGGTTTCTGTAATGCCCACCACATCATAATAATCCATGATTGACATAGGAGTCTCAAATTCATTAATTTTGTTTGCAAGACTTCTTGCATTTGCCAGTAGACATTTAATATTATTAACACATTTCTTACTCCTTGCCTCCCTACTTTCCTTGCATGTCCCAGCCCACCTAAACCTTCATTGACCCTAGTGTCTCACTGTCTCTATCTGCTCTGTCTATCCCCTTATTTGCTCCACTACCCTCCCTCCCCCTAGATCCTAGTTTCAAAGCTCTTCCATCCATCTGACTATTGTAATGCTGCCACCAGGGGGAGCCAGAGCTCTGTAGCATAATACACTACACAGAGCAATGAGAACCAGGAAGTGAATTCACAGCATTCTCATGCATTACCTCAAAGCACAGCTGAGAAGCAGAGCTGCAGAGCATGCAAGGAATAGTCACACAGGCTGGGTCAAACACCGTACGGGCAGAAGCAGTGCTAAGCTTATAGCCGGCACTGGTTCACTGGAAATGCCAGCTTTTAAGGCATCCAGGGTCTGGAAGTGAGGCTCGAGAGAAGGCTCCGCCCCCTAGCCATGTGGACAGGGAGGCGAACCATGACAGTACCCCCTCCTCAAGGGGTGCCACTGGATCCCCAGGCTTCCCAGGATACTTTCGGTGGAAAGCCGCAATTAACCGATCGGTCCGCACAGATCGAGCCGGCACCCAGGACCTGTCCTCCGGACCGTAACCCTTCCAATGAATCAGATACTGGAGGGAACTACGAACCCAACGAGAGTCGATAATACGATGAATTTCGTACTCTTCCTCGCCGTCCACCAGTATCGGAGCCGGAGGGGTCTGAGAATCCACCACCGAAGGAACAAATGGCTTAAGCAAGGAGGTATGAAACACATTGGGAATACGCAAGGTCTGGGGCAGTTGAAACCGAAAGGCCACCGGGTTGATCACTTCGATGATCTCATAGGGCCCTATAAACTTAGGACCCAACTTAGCAGACGGAACCCTGAGCCTGATATTCCGACTGGACAACCACACTTTGTCCCCCACCTGAAAGGGGGGTCCCAGAGAATGGCGTTTGTCCGCTTGGCGTTTCTGGGACTGTTGAGCAGTCACGATGCACCGCCATACCTCCTTCCACACCTCCCCCAGATGCTGAACGATGGAGTCGGCCCCTGGACACCCCGAATCCACTCAAGAGAAGGTCCCAAAGTGAGGGTGAAACCCGTAATTACAGAAGAAGGGAGAAGTTCCCGTAGACTGATGGACTCTGCTATTGAATGCAAACTCCGCAAGGGGCAAAAACGTACACCAATCCTCCTGCTGAGCAGAAACCAAGCACCGCAGGATTTGCTCAAGGGTCTGATTTGTCCTTTCCGTCTGCCCATTGGACTCGGGATGATAGGCGGACGAGAAGGACAAATCAATTCCCAACCGCCTGCACAAGGAACTCCAAAACCGAGAAATAAATTGTACCCCCCTGTCAGACACAATTTTCAGGGGCAACCGATGTAACCGAACCATCTGGTCAATAAAGTGGTTGGCAAGGGCCGCAGCAGAAGGTAGACCGGAGAGGGGAACAAAATGTGCCTGTTTACTAAAACGATCCACCACCACCCAGATCACAGTCATACCATTTGAGACAGGGAGGTCCGTAATGAAATCCATGGACAAGTGGGTCCATGGTCTTTCAGGAACAGGTAATGGAACCAGTTCCCCAGCCGGCCGGTTACGACATACCTTAGCACGGGCACATGTAGCACAGTCAGACACAAACCGAGCAACATCTGAGTGAAGAGATGGCTAGAGTTGAGCGAGGTTCGAGGTTCTCCAGTTCGCTGCTCGAGTGATTTTGGGGGCTGTTCTAGATAGAACTAGAACTCAAGCTTTTTGCTAAAGCTCGATAGTTCTAGATAGAACGGTTCTAGCAGCAAAAAGACCAGCTAATTACTAGCTGGCTTTCCGCTGTAATAGTGTAAGTCACTCTGTGACTCACACTATTATGACATTTCAGTGTATAGTGTGCGGGAACAGCGCATTCAGATCACTGCTGTTTGGATAATGGCGATCGCCATTTTTTCTTTTTTTTCCTTGTCTTCCTTCCCTAAGCGCGCGCGTGTAGTGGGGCGGGCCAGCATGTCAGCCATTCCCAGACACACACACAGCTAAGTGGACTTTTAGCCAGAGAAGCAACGGCATGTGTGATAGGATGTCCATGTCACATGTCCCTGCATTATAAAAACGAGTATCTGCCCGTCCGGACGCCATTATCTCTTCTGCGTCCTTGGTGTCAGTCACCGCCGGCGCAGCGCCTATCTCCGATACTGCTGTGTACGCTCTATACACAGCGCTGTACAGAATAGGGATAGCACTTTCTATCAGTCCTTTTAAGGGCTAATACTGGCAGGGTCAGAGCCATAGGTGACAGGTCCGTGAAAACAGAGTTTAACAGCTACACAAGATGACAGCGTCTGTGTAGCTAAGGTCAGGGATTTCCTCGCTGCATTTCCCCATTAGGAGGGATAGAAAGGCAGGCTTCCTTTCCCCTAACCAGAGACACACAACCCTGCCACTGTACCCTCCTGCCCTTTGCACACTCAAACTCATTGTTACTAAGCCATTATACTAGCAAACACTGAGTGAACTTAGTGGCATCCTAAACGTGGCTGTTGGACTTCTGTATTGTCCCACTAGTGCAAAGATATTTGCAGCACGTCTGCCTGCATTGCACACTCAAACTCATTGTTACTAAGCCATTATACTAGCAAACACAGAGTGAACTTAGTGGCATCCTAAAAGTGGCTGTTGGACTTCTGTATTGTCCCACTAGTCCAAAGATATTTGCAGCACGTCTGCCTGCATTGCACACTCAAACTCATTGGTACTAAGCCATTATACTAGCAAACACTGAGTGAACTTACTGGCATCCTAAAAGTGGCTGTTGGACTTCTGTATTGTCCCACTAGTGCAAAAATATCTGCAGCACGTCTGCCTGCATTGCACACTCAAACTCATTTTTACTAAGCCATTATACTAGCAAACAATGAGTGAACTTAGTGGCATCCTAAACGTGGCTGTTGGACTTCTGTATTGTCCCACTAGTGCAAAGATATTTGCAGCATGTCTGCATGCATTGCACACTCAAACTCATTGTTACTAAGCCATTATACTAGCAAACACTGAGTGAACTTAGTGACATCCTAAACGTGACTGTTGGACTTCTGTATTGTCCCACTAGTGCAAAGATATTTGCAGCACGTCTGCCTGCATTGCACACTCAAACTCATGGTTACTAAGCCATTATACTAGCAAACACTAAGTAAACTTAGTGGCATCCTAAACGTGGCTGTTGGACGTCTGTATTGATCCACTAGTGCAAAGGTATTTGCAGCACGTCTGCCTACATTGCACACTCAAACTCATTTTTACTAAGCCATTACACTAGCAAACACTGAGTGAACTTTGTGGCATCCTAAAAGTGGCTGTTGGACTTCTGTAATGTCCCACTAGTGCAAAGATATTAGCAGCACGTCTGCATGCATTGCACACTCAAACTCATTGTTACTAAGCCATTATACTAGCAAACACTGAGTGAACTTAGTGTCATCCTAAACGTGGCTGTTGGACTTCTGTATTGTCCCACTAGTGCAAAGATATTTGTAGCACGTCTGCCTGCATTGCACACTCAAACTCTTTGTTACTAAGCCATTATACTAGCAAAAACTGAGGAAACTTAGTGGCATCCTAAACGTGGCTGTTGGAATTCTGTATTGTCCCACTAGTGCAAAGATATTTGCAGCACGTCTGCCTGCATTGCACACTCAAAATCATTGTTACTAAGCCATTATACTAGCAAACACTGAGGAAACTTAGTGGCATCCTAAACGTGACTGTTGGACTTCTGTATCGTCCCACTAGTGCAAAGATATTTGCAGCACGTCTGCCTGCATTGCACACTCAAACTCATTGTTACTAAGCCATTATACTACCAAACACTGAGTGAACTTAGTGGCATCCTAAACGTGGCTGTTGGACTTCTGTATTGTCCCACTAGTGCAAAGATATTTGCTGCACGTCTGCCTGCATTGCACACTCAAACTCATTGTTACTAAGCCATTATACTAGCAAACACTGAGTGAACTTAGTGGCATCCTAAAAGTGGCTGTTGGACTTCTGTATTGTCCCACTAGTGCAAACATATTTCCAGCACATCTGCCTGCATTGCACACTCAAACTCATTTTTACTAAGCCATTATACTAGCAAACACTGAGTGAACGTTGTGGCATCCTAAAAGTGGCTGTTGGACTTCTGTATTGTCCCACTAGTGCAAAGATATTAGCAGCACGTCTGCATGCATTGCACACTCAAACTCATTGTTACTAAGCCATTATACTAGCAAACACTGAGTGAACTTAGTGGCATTCTAAACGTGGCTGTTGGACTTCTGTATTGTCCCACTAGTGCAAAGATATTTGCAGCACGTCTGCCTGCATTGCACACTCAAACTCATTGTTACTAAGCCATTATACTAGCAAACACTGAGTGAACTTTGTGGCATCCTAAAAGTGGCTGTTGGACTTCTGTATTGTCCCACTAGTGCAAAGATATTTGCAGCACGTCTGCCTGCATTGCGCACTCAAACTCATTGTTACTAAGCCATTATAGTAGCAAACACTGATTGAACTTAGTGGCATCCTAAACGTGGCTGTTGGACTTCTGTATTGTCCCACTAGTGCAAAGATATTTGCAGCACGTCTGCCTGCATTGCACACTCAAACTCATTGTTACTAAGCCATTATACTAGCAAACACTGAGGAAACTTAGTGGCATCCTAAACGTGGCTGTTGGACTTCTGTATTGTCCCACTAGTGCAAAGATATTTGCAGCACGTCTGCCTGCATTGCACACTCAAACTCATTGTTACTAAGCCATTATACTAGCAAACACTGAGTGAACTTAGTGGCATCCTAAAAGTGGCTGTTGGACTTCTGTATTGTCCCACTAGTGCAAAGATATTTGTAGCACGTCTGCCTGCATTGCACACTCAAACTCATTGTTACTAAGCCATTATACTAGCAAACACTGAGTGAACTTAGTGGCATCCTAAAGGTGGCTGTTGGACTTCTGTATTGTACCACTAGTGCAAAGATATTTGCAGCACGTCTGCCTGCATTGCACACTCAAACTCATTGTTACAACGCCATTATACTAGCAAACACTGAGGAAACTTAGTGGCATCCTAAACGTGGCTGTTGAACTTCTGTATTGTCCCACTAGTGCAAAGATATTTGCAGCATGTCTGCCTGCATTGCACACCCAAACTCATTGTTACTAAGCCATTATACTAGCAAACACTGAGGAAACTTAGTGGCATCCTAAACGTGGCTGTTGGACTTCTGTATTGTCCCACTAGTGCAAAGATATTTGCAGCACGTCTGCCTGCATTGCACACTCAAACTCATTGTTACTAAGCCATTATACTAGCAAACACTGAGTGAACTTAGTGGCATCCTAAAAGTGGCTGTTGGACTTCTGTATTGTCCCACTAGTGCAAAGATATTTGCAGCACGTCTGCCTGCATTGCACACTCAAACTCATTGTTACTAAGCGATTATAGTAGCAAACACTGAGTGAACTTAGTGGCATCCTAAACGTGGCTGTTGGACTTCTGTATTGTCCCACTAGTGCAAAGATATTTGCAGCACGTCTGCCTGCATTGCACACTCAAACTCATTGTTACTAAGCCATTATACTAGCAAAAACTGCTGCCAGTTTAAGGGCCGTAGTTGCATTGTCAGGGATAATTATTGTTGTTTCTTCTCCTGTTAATAAAGCTAGATCACCGCTGAAATCCACACCACCTCTCAATTTTTACTACCACATTTTAAGTGCACAATCTTGTCGCAATCAAAATGAGTGGCAAAATGACAGATGCTGGTGGAAAGGGGAAGAGGCGTGTTGGAAAAGGAAAAAAAGGGTTTGTCCGTGGGGAAGGTGGCAAAGCTCCATTAACATCTGCTGAAGATAGACGATCTTCCAGCAAAAGTAAGATGTCTACTACTTACCGTGGACAATCCGATGTGCTCCCTTTTTTACGGACACGAACAACTGGAACAAAGGTAGATGATGGCCAAAAAAGAAAAATGTTTGAATGGATCTCAAGTGGTGCAACAAGTGCCCTCTCCGCCACCTCAAATACCGCATACAAAAAACACCAGTCCTCTGAGTTGTCAGACCAATCAAACTTGCTTTCTCCTAGCTCTAAAGTCTCCATCCGCTCTGCACAGTATGGTGGAACTGAGATGGCTGAGTCTGCAGAGCTGTTCAGTCACAATATAGCCTGGGAATCAGAGGTCTGCTCCCAAGCTACAGTGAGTACAGACCAGGAAATGGTCTGCAGTGATGCCCAGAACCTTTGTGACTCTGATTCAGGCCGTGAGGACCAAGTTTCTGAGCATAATGTTGACCCTTTTTCACAAACTGTAACACCTGTTGTTATAGACAATGAGGAACATACTGATGACGATGAGACGCAGATTCCAGATTGGGATGACAACTTAAATATTCGGTCAGGGCAAGAAGAGGCTCGGTTTGAGGGTGAGGGGAGTGCAAACACAACAATTGATGAGAAAGTTCTAGATCCCACCTACTGTCAACCCACAGTCAGGCCCTCGAGGAGGTCAACAGAGACGGTGGTGGAGGATGCAACTGACGACAAAGTTACCTTGCGCCTTCCTGGACAGAGTAGGAGTACTGGTAGCACGTCTACAACTGCATCCTCAGCCACCACTGTGCCTCTGAGCACTAGTCGGGGTGGATCAGCAGGTCGCATGCCCTCTAAGCCTTGCCTAGCCTGGTCCTTTTTTGACATAGCAAAAGATCGCCCAAATTATGTGATCTGTAAAATTTGTCATGATTCTGTTAGTAGAGGGCAAAACCTCAGCAGTTTGACAACTTCTTCCATGAATCGTCACATGAATAAATATCATATGTCCCGGTGGGAAGCTCACCGTGCTGCAATGCGGCCTAGCGGAGCGAACCATCCACCGCCTGCCCCTTCTAGTGCATCCATGCGCTCTTCATCTTCTAGGACTGTGGGGACAGCTGTCACACCTGGTTTTCCATGCACAACTTCCACCACTGTAACCGCAACAGGCAGTTTGCTTGGTAGGTCGTCAGTTGGTTTGGAAGGGGAAACAAGTACGTGTGTACAGCTCTCTCAGACATCGATAGCACCAACATTTGATGAAGGCGACATCATGTCTATGCCTGCACTTTCCTCACAAAGCTGCATTTTTCCAGGGACACCCTACTCAACACCGTCTACACACAGCAGCCAGATCTCTGTCCCTCAGATGTGGACAAATAAAAGGCCATTTCCTCCGACCCATGACAAAGCTAATAGGTTGACTTTATCCCTCTGTAAGCTCTTGGCTACCGAAATGCTGCCTTTCCGCCTGGTGGACACACAGGATTTTAGAGACCTTATGTCTGTCGCTGTGCCCCAGTACCAGATGCCCAGTCGCCACATCTTCTCTAAGAAAGGTGTGCCCGCGCTACACCAGCATGTCGCACACAACATCACCGATTCCTTGAGAAACTCTGTGTGTGAACGGGTGCATTTCACCACCGATACTTGGACCAGTAAGCATGGGCAGTGACTTACATGTCGCTGACTGGGCACTGGGTAACTATGGTGATAGATGGTGAAGGGTCTGCTGCACAAGTCTTGCCGTCCCCAAGACTTGTGTGTCAATCCTCTGTCTGTCCAAGTTCCACCACTGCTTCTGCCTCCTCCACCTCATCTGGGTCCTCTACCTCCGCCCCAAGCCTGCCTGGTCAGGCCACCAGCGTTCACACTGCGCAGAAGGAATCACGCACCCCTCATTACTATGCTGGCAGCAGAGCGCAACGGCATCAGGTGGTCTTTAGCTTGACATGTCTTGAAAATAGTAGTCACACAGCGGCTGAGTTGTGGGCAGCTCTGGAGACTGAGTTTAATAAATGGTTGTCTCCACTCAACCTGCAGCCTGGTAAGGCCGTGTGCGACAATGCTGCAAACCTGGGTGCGGCCCTTCGCCTGGGCAAGGTGACACACGTGCCTTGTATGGCTCACGTGTTGAACCTTGTTGTCCAGCAATTTTTAACACACTATCCCGGCCTAGATGGCCTTCTGACCAGGGCACGAAAACTGTCTGCTCACTTCCGCCGTTCAACCGCCGCAGCTGAGCGACTTGCATTGCTCCAGAAGTCTTTCGGCCTGCCGGTTCATCGCCTGAAATGCGATGTGCCGACACGCTGGAATTCGACTCTCCACATGTTACAGCGACTGTGGCAGCACCGCCGAACCCTGGTGCAATACGTCATGACGTATAGCCTGGGCCAACGAGATGCAGAGGTGGGGCAGATCACCCTGATGGAGTGGTCTCAGATCAAGGACCTATGCACCCTTCTGCACAGTTTCGACATGGCGACGAATATGTTTAGCGCTGACAATGCCATTATCAGCATGACAATTCCAGTCATTTACATGCTGGAGCACACGCCAAACACTATTCGGAGTCAGGGGGTGGGACAACAGGAAGGGGAGGAACTACAGGAGGATTCATATGAGCAAGACACAACAACATCAGCAAGGTCTAGACGTTCATCATCACCAACGCGGCAGGCATGGGACCATGGGGGACAGGGATCAATAAGGGTGCATGGTAGCAGGCGAAATGTTGAGGAAGGTGCAGGAGAACATGAAGAAATGGAGGACGAACTGTCCATGGACATGGAAGACTCAGCGGATGAGGGAGACCTTGGTCAAATTTCAGTTGAAAGAGGTTGGGGGGAGATGTCAGAGGAAGAAAGAACGGTTAGCACCTCTATGCCACAAACACAGCGTGGACTTGGTCCACATGGCTGCGCAAGACACATGAGTGCCTTCTTGCTGCACTACCTCCAACATGACCCTCGTATTGTCAAAATTAGAAGTGATGATGACTACTGGCTTGCCACACTATTAGATCCCCGGTACAAGTCCAAATTTTGTGACATAATTCCAGCCATAGAAAGGGACGCACGTATGCAGGAGTATCAGCAGAAGTTGTTACTCGATCTTAGCTTGGCTTTTCCACCAAACAACCGTGCAGGTGCAGGGAGTGAATCTCCCAGTTGTAACTTGACAAACATGGGACGGTCTCGTCATCTTCAACAGTCTACCCGTCCCAGTAGCACCGTATCTGGTGCTGGTAACAGCAATTTTACTGAATCTTTTCATAATTTTTTTAGACCGTCCTTTGCAAGGCCACCAGAGACAACAAGTCTGACACATAGTCAACGGCTGGAGAGGATGATACAGGAGTATCTCCATATGAACATTGATGCCATGACTTTTCAAATGGACCCTTGCTCATTTTGGGCTCAAATCTTGGAAAATGGCCAGAGCTCTCAACTTACGCCTTGGAGATTTTGTCGTGTCCAGCTGCCAGCGTTGTCTCTGAACGTGTCTTCAGTGCTGCTGGGTGTGTGCTGACAGATAAGTGCACGCGTCTGTCCAGTGACAATGTGGACAGACTAACGTTCATCAAAATGAACAAGTCATGGATCCACAAGGAATTTACTACCCCTGTGTCATCCTGGGGAGAGTAAATGCTTGTGGATTTGGAATGTGCTTGATGCAAATCAAAACATCCTGTTTGCAACTAGGGCACAAGTGCTGCCACTGATGGGGTGTCTGTGTGGCCCAATTTTTTTAAAACAAGGGATACTCCGCTTGGAGTAACCCTTGCTTACATTGTTTTTAAAAATGATCCAAGATGACCAGATCTGGGATCAGGAAAGACTTTGCTACCTACCCCGGTGTCATCCTGGGGATGGTTAAGTATGGTGTATTTTTGAATGTGCTTGATGCAAATCTAGCTGTGAAGTGTACAACTGGGGCACAAGGTCTGCCACTGAATGGGTGGGTGTGTGTGTGGGGCCCGATTTTTGGAAAAAAGGGAGACTCCGCTTGGAGTAACCCTTGCTTGCTGTGTTTTTTAAAAGGAGCCAAGATGAACAAATCATGGTTCAGCAAAGACTTTGCTACTTACCCCGGTGCAATCCTGAGGACAGTTAAGGATGGCGTATTTTTGAATGTGCTTGATGCAAATCTAGCTGTGAAGTGTACAACTGAGGCACAAGTGCTGCCACTGAAGGGGTGAGTGTCTGTGTGGCCCAATTTTTGGAAAAAAAGGGAGACTCCGCTTGGAGTAACCCTTGCTTGCTGTGTTTTTTAAAAGGAGCCAAGATGAACAAGTCATGATTCAGCAAAGACTTTGCTACCTACCCCGGTGCAATCCTGAGGACGGAAAAGGATGGCGTATTTTTGAATGTGCTTGATGCAAATCTAGCTGTGAAGTGTACAACTGGGGCACAAGTGCTGCCACTGAAGGGGTGGGTGTGTGTGTGGCCCAATTTTTGGAAAAAAGTGAGAACTCCGCTTGGAGTCACCTTGCGGTGTTTTACATGATTTTAGAAGGGCGTGCCATGCCTATATCTGTGTCTCCTCCTCTTTTTCCTTGTCTTGCTATTTTGTTTTCGCATGAGTATATGTCCTTGTCACTTTCCCATGTGTTTGTGTTGTTGTGAGTTGTTTGTCACCTTTTGGACACCTTTGAGGGTGTTTTCTAGGTGTTTTTCTGTGTTTGTGATTGCCTGCCATTGTTTCTTATGCGGTTCGAGTTCGGTTCGTCGAACGTTCGACGAACCAAACTCGAACGAGACCTCCGTTCGACGAACCGAACTCGAGCCGAACCGCGGCTGGTTCGCTCATCTCTAGAGATGGTCACCAAAACAATCGAGCAACAGCCCTGCGAGTGGCTGTAACTCCAGGATGGCCACTAAGTACGGACTCATGGAACTCTTGAAGTACCCATAACTGGAGGTGCAAAGGGACAAACAGTTTAGTGTCTGGAGCTGAAGATGGCGCTGAGGACTGGGCCTCCCTGACCTCAGCTTCCAACTCGGATGACAAGGCAGCGACCACCACCCCTCGCGGAAGAATGGAGGAAGGAGGCTCTGGAGGTGACACCGGGTCCAAACTACGAGACAGTGCATCTACCCTCACGTTTTTAGACCCCGGCCGAAAAGTAATACAAAAATGAAATCTAGAAAAGAAAAGAGCCCACCTCGCTTGTCGAGGCGTCAATCTCTTGGCGGACTCGATATACGCGAGGTTTTTATGATCAGTGTTGACAGTAATACGGTGAACAGCACCCTCCAAAAAATGCCTCCATTCTTCGAATGCCAACTTTACCGCCAATAATTCACGGTTACCCACATCATTGTTCCTCTCAGCCGAAGTGAATTTCTTGGAGAAGAACGCACATGGTCGCAGATTAGTCAGAGTAGCAGGGCCCTGAGATAGAACAGCTCCCACCCCCACCTCTGAGGCGTCCACCTCTACAATAAACGACGCCTCGAGGTCAGGCTGTACCAGGACCGGGGCGGACATGAACCGGTCCTTAAGCTCAAGAAAGGCCTGGACAGCCGTTTGCGACCAGTTCTGCAGATCTGCCCCTTTCCGTGTAAGGTCAGTCAATGGCTTGGCAATTTGAAAGAACCCCTTAATGAACCTTCGATAATTTGCGAAACCCAAAAAGCGTTGTAGCGCCTTGATATCCCTGGGTTGCACCCAATCCATGATAGCCTGCACCTTTCCTGGGTCCATTTTAAACCCATCACGAGAAAGGAGTAACCCAAGAAAGGCTATTTCCTGAACAGAGAAAACACATTTTTCAAGCTTGGCAAACAGATGGTTATCACATAATCTCTGTAATACTGAGCGAACATGCATAATATGCGTATCTCTATCGGCAGAATAAATCAAAATGTCATCGAGATAGATGACCACAAAACGACCAAGAAAATCAGAGAAGATATCGTTGATGAAATTTTGAAACACCGCAGGGGCATTTGTTAGACCAAAAGGCATCACAAAATTCTCGAATAACCCCTCTGACGTCAGAAAGGCCGTTTTCCACTCATCCCCTTCTCTAATACGGATAAGATTATAGGCCCCCCTGAGATCTAGTTTGGTAAACCACCGGGCTTCAGAGAGTTGGTTGTAGAGATCAGGGATGAGTGGAAGAGGATACGTGTTTTTCACAGTAATTTTGTTTAATTCTCGGAAATCGAGACATGGCTTTAATCCTCCGTCCTTCTTCTTAAAAAAAAAGAACCCAGCAGCCACAGGGGAAGAAGAAGGACGGATAAGCCCTTTACGTATACTATCAGATATATATGATTTCATAGCAGCCCTTTCTGGACCCGAGAGGTGATATAAACGGGCCTTGGGCAATTTGGTATTGGGAAGTAAATCGATGGCACAGTCATATGGGCGATGAGGCGGCAAAAACTCGGCCTCTGTTTCCGAGAATACGTCTCCGTAGTCCGTCAGGTATTCCGGAAGACCCTCAGGACTTACGGAGCACACAGGTACAGATTGTAAACACCTTTTATGACAAGCAGGACTCCATTTGACTATGGTACGACACTCCCAATCAATAACGGGATTATGTAACCTTAACCATGAATACCCCAACACTAATCCAGCAGGGAGATTGGCCATTACAAAACAAGAAATCGTTTCAGAATGCAGAGACCCGATCACCAGAGTAAATTTATCTGTAGCAAACCGAATGAGGTTTTGAGGCAGCGGTGTTTTATCAATTGCCAGGAGTTGAATGGGTCCTTCTAACCTCACTGTCCCTAACTCTAGTCTTTGGACCAACTCAGAGTCAATGAAGTTCATACCGGACCCACAGTCAACAAAGGCAGTAGCAGACCAGACCGACTCCTTGACCCGGAGGTCGACATTCAGAAGTATCTTATTGGAGGAGAGGAAAGGTACCTGGTAGTCTGGGCAACCTCCTCGACCGTTACCCAGACTTAGAAGTTTCCCGACGACTGTTTAGCAGAGGGGCAAGCCGGGCAGTCTTTCCTACAGTGTCCATGGTGTCCACAATAGAAGTATAGCTTGAGATCCTGGCGTCTTCTCCTCTCCTTCTCATCCGGACTGATGGCTCCAACTTCCATCTGTTCCATAGCCGGCAAAGAAGGTGCCCTAGGTAGAGGGGGCGGAATCTCACGCATGGTTCCCCTTCTTTCCAGTAATCTGCGGTCCATACGAACTGCCTCCGTCATCGCATCATCCAAGGTGCTGGGAGGAGGGTGCAGAGCCAAAGCATCTTTCAGGGAGTCCGAAAGACCTCTCCAGAATTGGCACCTGAGTGCAGAATCATTCCACCGTACCTCAGTGGACCACTGCCGAAACTCAGAACAATATAGCTCAGCAGTGTGGTTTCCCTGAGTGAGACACATGATCCTGTCCTCAGCCACCTGTACATGGTCTGGTTCGTCATATATCACCCTGAGGGAGTCAAAGAAGAGGCCAACCGAATGCCGTTCCAGGGCCGAAGGGGGTAGGGAAAATGCCCAGGTCTGTGGACCCCCTCTAAGTAACGACATGATGATCCCCACCCGCTGGGTCTCATTCCCTGAGGACCGAGGCCGGAGGGTGAAAAGAAGCCTGTAACTCTCCCTAAATGTCCGAAATAGGTTTTTCTCCCCCGAGAATTTATCGGGGAGCATCACCGTGGGTTCGGAGGAGGTTAGTTGGACATCAGTGGGACTATGCTGTCCTACGGTTTGTGAGGTAACTGCCACCGAGGTGCCCCTCGCAGAAGCAGAAACCTCACTCTGCAGAATGTTGTGTGAAGCTACCAGGGTGCGATGCTCTGCAGCCAAATCCTGCACCAGCTGCGTAAGGTTGGCTACTTGCTCGCACAAGGTACTGAGTGGATCCATTACAGTCTTTTATGCTGTAAAGCTGGACCCACTACAAAGAAATAAATGTCTTTTTTTTTTTTTCCTATGGGAGATAAAGCCTATAGTGGCCGGCTATACTGTAATGCTGCCACCAGGGGGAGCCAGAGCTCTGTAGCATAATACACTACACAGAGCAATGAGAACCAGGAAGTGAATTCACAGCGTTCTCATGTATTACCTCAAAGCACAGCTGAGAAGCAGAGCTGCAGAGCATGCAAGGAATAGTCACACAGGCTGGGTCAAACACCGTACGGGCAGAAGCAGTGCTAAGCTTATAGCCGGCACTGGTTCACTGGAAATGCCAGCTTTTAAGGCATCCAGGGTCTGGAAGTGAGGCTCGAGAGAAGGCTCCGCCCCCTAGCCATGTGGACAGGGAGGCGAACCATGACAACTATTTTCTCCCCCAGCACAGCTGCACCCTCCCCATTGAGGTGCAGCCCGTCCCTCCCGTATAGCCATACATTTTATACTAGATTCTGGTCAGGTGGTTGGTTGGGCCATTCTAGCAGCTTATCTTTCTCTGAAATCAATTGAGAGTTTCTTGGCTGTGTGTTTGGGATTATTGTCTTGTTGAAATGTCCATCCTGATTTCATCTTCATTATCCTGGTAGATGGTGGAAGATTCTTATTAAGAACTAGCTGTACTATCCGACTTCGCCCGGGTTAATAACTGCTGTTAACAAAATAGAATGTATTAACAAAAATGTATTCTGCACACAAAAAAACAAAAAACAAATAGATATAAATGTAATTAGAATGTCTGTCTCCCCCTCTGTATATATCTCTCAGTCTCTCTATCTCTTTCCCTGTCTGTCTCTTTCCCTCTGTCTCTTTCCCTGTATCTGTCTCTTTGTCTGTCTCTTTACCTGTCTTTGTCTCTTGCCCTGTCTGTCTCTTTCCCTTTCTTTCCCTGTCTGTCTGTTTCCCTTGTCTGTCTCTGTCTCTTTGTCTGTGTCTGTCTCTTTACCTGGACAACTCTTCTGATAATTCTTTTCCCTAATCTATCTGAATTTTTGAAATCTTGCAAGGAGCACTCGTTTGTAGCCTTTATCTCTAATATGAAAAGCTGAGTGTATGTGTGTATGTATGTATGTCTGCTAAAGGAATCTGTACCGTCACATATATAATGACAAAATTTGCACAGACACCTCATGTGACTCAGGGAACGTCATAGGCTACATTTTGGCGAGAAAATTTAACCCCGCACTTTACAGTTAAGGCCGCTTTAAACACAACGATATCGCTAGCAATCTTGTTAGTGATGTGAAACGCCCAGATCGTTGCTACGATTTGCCGAGATTGTTCATAGGTCGTTTTGTAGCGGTCGCACGTACCCATCTCATAAATGATGCTACATCGTTCAGCGATATATTGTTTGACCAATGCGGTCGTGTAGGCACCGTCTCACAGCATTCCTCCCTATGATTTCCGGCAACGACAGAGGAGTATAATTGTCCATAGCATACACCCTGGCGTGTGATTGCCTCGCTCTCTCCACGCCCCAACTTCCATACTGTCAGACTCTCCTCCGGTCTTCTGTTATGTGATTAATTGTCTGTGAAATCAAAGGCCGCATTTGCGGCTGCCCCGTGTGACGCAACCACCGGTGCCACACTCGTGATCTATTTTGTGTGTGTGTGGCATCCTTTACGCCTTTCTGTCTTCTCCAAGGTATGGTTTTTTTTGCTTTCTTTAAGGTTTTTTTTTAATCTTATTATATTTTTGTAAGTTTAAAGTCTTATTAATTTCAGGGCCGTCATATCATATGCACCATCTGTCATGCTATACTACCCCATTTTCCTGTTTGTTTTTTTTAAGTTTATGTTTACTGCATGCTTTTGTTTAGCTTTTGTCTCTTCCTTTTTTTAAAAATGTTTTTGTATGTTTTACCTTTTAGAGATGTCTGGGCCCCAAAATGAATCATTCATAAGGGAGTTTATCGAAAAGTACCGGACACTACCTTGTTTGTGGAGACTAGAATCAGCCGAATACAGCAACAAGCTGCAAAAAAAAAAGACGCTTGTTGCTGTATTTAAAAAGCATTACCCATCAGAACCTGCTGACGAATATGTTGTTAAAAAAAAATACAAGCCATCTGCACAGTATTTAAAAAAGAGATGAATAAGGTTGAAGATTCCCAGAGGTCTGGGGCAGGCACAAAGGACGTCAATTATTATTATTATTATTATTATTATTATTATTTATTATTATAGCGCCATTTATTCCATGGCGCTTTACAAGTGAAAGAGGGTACACGTACAACAATCATTAACTGTACAAGACAGACTGGTATAGGAGGAGAGAGGACCCTGCCCGCGAGTGCTCACAGTCTACAGGGAATTGGTGATGGTACAATAGGTGAGGACAGAGCTGGTTGCGCAGTGGTCTACTGGACTGAGGGCTGTTGTAGGTTGTAGGCTTGTTGGAAGAGGTGGGTCTTGAGGTCAATGAAACTTTATGTCCACCTTATCAACCATGCCTGCCAAATCAGAACGCAGTTGGTACCACCAATCAGAGCAGAGGAGGTGTGGAGCATTGCTCATAACGACACACCCGCGTCGCTGATGACGGATGCACTTACGATGCTGTTCCTCGTTGGCAGGGTGTCAAACGTAGCAATATGTCTGCTGCGTTCGAAACGACGAACAATATTTTAAAAATGAACGACGTGTCAACGATCGACGATTTTCGCTATTTTTAATATCGTTCGGAGTCACTCGTAGGTGTCACACGCAATGACTTTGCTAACGACGACGAAAGTGCGTCATGAAAACCGTGACCCCGACGACATATCGTCAGATAAATCGTAGCGTGTAACAGGCCTTTACTCTCCAAAAAACTGCCTCCATTAAAGTCAATGGAGCTGGGAGCTACAGGTCATTAATAGGAGCTGTGATTGGTTGCTATAGGAACAAAGGACATTCTTTGTATAAGAAGCTTATGTGTAAGGTAATATGATGTCAGTGGAGAGACGGATAGAGAGCAACAGAGAGGGAATGAGACAGAGAGATAGAAACAGACAGGGAAAGAGACAGACAGAGGCAGACAGATACAGACAAACACAGACAGACATAGGCACAGACAGACAGAGACAGACAGGGAAAGAGACAGACAGGGAAAGAGACAGACAGGGAAAGAGACAGACAGGGAAAGAGACAGACAGGGAAAGAGACAGACAGAGGGAAAGAGACAGACAGAAAGAGAAAGAGACAGACAGAAAAGGAAAGAGTCAAAACAAAATTCCAAACAAGCATGGCTATGGAAAATATCATGCAAAATAATTAAGATTATATATACAGAGCATAACTCCGGAACAATTAATGAAATGCAAGAGAAAATGGAGTAAAAGAAATACACATCTGTAAACAATGTTCAATAGAAAATTACAAATGTTTATTAACCCCTTAACGACCCTTGACGTACTGGGTACGTCATAGTGACATGGTGCTAAACGACCCATGACGTACCCAGTACTTCATGGCGAAATCGCGGTCCCGGAGCCCCGGGGAGTCCAATTTGTTTAATTAAACAGTAGATTCGGGAAGGAGGGGACCTCTGCCTGACCTCAGGAGGGGTGGTGCCTCCTCCCCGAACCTACAGAGGCTGTGATTGGCTGACGAACGCCGCTCATCCAATTACAGTCAATGTAATGTTCCAGCCATTGAAAATGGCTGGAACATTGAAATCCAGCCCTGATCAGTGCTGCTGTAGCACTGGCCATTGGCTGGAGCTGGGTGATCGGTGCTTCACCCGCCCCCAGCTCTGATTGGAGAGACCGGTCTTGTGACCGATCTCTCCAATCCCCGTGGATCTGGTGTCGGTGACCTGTGTCCGTCCCTGAAAGCCGAGGAGAGCGGTCTCTGCGGGTGCCCATCGGTAAGTTGCTGCCCCTGCCGCCCGCCCCTGTCTCCGATCGCCCCGCCCGCCACCGCCAGCCCCGCCGCTGTCTCCGATCGCCCCGCCCGCCAGCCCCAGCCCTGCCGCTGTCTCCGATCGCTCCGCCCACCACCGCCAGCCCCGCCGCGGCTCCGATCGCCACCGCCAACCCCGCCGCTGTCTCCGATCGCCCCGCCCACCACCGCCAGCCCCGCCGCTGTCTCCGATCGCCCCGCCAGCGCCAGCCCCGCTGCTGTCTCCGATCGCCCCGCCCGCCAGCCTCAGCCCCGCCGCTGTCTCCGATCACCCCGCCCACCACCGCCAGCCCTGCCGCGGCTCCGATCGCCACCGCCAGCCCCGCCGCTGTCTCCGATCGCCCCGCTGCTGCTCCCGATCCACCGCTGTCCCCGATCGCCCCGCCCGCCACTGTCCCCGCTGCCACGTTCGCCACTGTCCCCACCGCCACGCTCGCCACTGTCCCCGCCGCCGTCGCACCCACCTTTTTCAGCCGCTGCTGCCCCCGAATCGGCCCCCACTGTTCCCGATCGGCCGCCGCCTCCTTCATCGGCTGCCCCTTCTCCATTGCCACTACACCTCCTCCCCCTCCATGTGCTGCAAGCCACCCTCCCCCCACATGTGCTGCAAGCCACCCTCCCCCCTCCATGTTTTGGGAGCCCCCCTCCCCCCGGGGCCCCCCCTCCTCCATGTGCCATCTCTCTCTCCCATCAGACCCTGCCCCCCTCCCCGATCTGCTGCCTGCTCTCTCCCATCCTCTTCATCTACTGCCCCCTCTCACACTCCTCAATCTGTTGCCTCCTTCATCTGCTGCCTCTTCTGTCTGCTGTGATCCTGCTGCCTAGATCCATCCTGTAAGGTAGGTATCCCCATCTCACCTCCCTCCCCCCCATCCTCCGCCGCTCCTCCATCCGCTGCGCCATTTCCCATCATCCATCCGCTGCGCCCTTTCCCATCCTCTGCCGCTCCTCCATCCGCTGCGCCCTTTCCCATCTTCCATCCGCTGCGCCCTTTCTCATCTGCCGCCCCGCCCTCTCGCATCGCATTATCCAGCGCAGTTGCTCGCTTCCAGACTGGAGTGGATGATGCGATGCGAGACTCGTGCATTGCTCTCACGTTTGGCACTGGTCTTAGTGACAGGCTCTCATATTTTTTTTTTATTCTTTTTTTTTTTTACTGATGTCTGTATTTTTTATTTCGCCAAACTAATTTTTTTGTATGGGGGGGTCTAGTTTCCAAAATGGGATCACATGTGGGGGAGCTCCATTGTTTAGGCACCTCAGGGGGTCTCCAAATGCAACATGGCGTATGCTAATAATTCCAATCAATTTTACTGTGAAATGGCGCTCCTTCTCTTCTGAGCCCCGCCGTACGCCCAAACAATTGATTTCCACCACATATGAGGTACCTGTGTACTCAGGAGAAATTGCACAATACATTTTATGGTGCATTTTTTCCTGATACCCTTGTGAAAAAAAAGCTTACTGTTTGAAAAAAGAATTTTGTAGTAAAAAAAAGAATAAAATATTTTCACGGCTGAACATTACAAACGTTTGTGAAGCCTCCAGGGGTTCAAAGTGCTCACTAAACAGCTAGATAAATTCCATGAGGGGTCTAGTTTCCAAATTGGGGTCAATTGTGGGGGAGCTCCATTGTTTAGGCACTTCAGGGGGGTCTCCAAACGCAACATGGCGTCCGCTAATAATTCCAACCAATTCATTCTGTGAAATGGCGCTCCTTGCCTTCCGAGTCCTGCTGTGTGCCAAAACATTTGATTTCCACCACATATGAGGTATTTGCGTACTCAGGAGAAAATATTTGAGGGCTCTAGTTTCCAAAATGGGGTCACTTATGGGGGAGCTCCATTGTTTAGGCACCTCAGGGAGTCTTCAAACCCGACATGGCGTCCGCTAATGAGTGCAGCTAATTTTGCACTCAAAAATTCAAATGGCGCTCCTTGCGTTCCGAGTCCTGCCGTGTCCCCAAACATTTGATTTCCACCACGTATTGGGTATCTGCGTACTCAGGAGAAAATGCACAATACATTTTATGGTGCATTTTTTCCTGATACCCTTGTGATAAAAAAGCTACCTGGTTGAAGCAACAGTTTTGTGGTAAAAAAATTTTTTTTCTTTTCACGGCTCAACGTTATAAACTTCTGTGAAGCCCCCAGGGGTTCAAAGTGCTCACTAAACATATGAGGTATCTGCGTACTCAGGAGAAAATGCACAATACATTTTATGATGCATTTTTCCTGATACCCTTGTGAAAATACTAATTTTTATGGCTAAAGTAACATTTTTGTGTTAAAAAAGTAAAATTTTCATTTTTTCTTCTACATTGCTTTGGTTGCTGTGAAGCTCCTAAAGGGTTAATAAACTTCTTGGATGTGGTTTTGAGCAGAGTGAGGGGTGCAGATTTTAGAATGGGGTCACTTTTGGGTATTTTCTGTCGCCTAGGTTTCTCAAATCACTCCAAATGTCATGTGGTACCTAAAAAATTTTTTTTTGTAAATTTTGTTTGATAAATGAGAAATTGCTGATGAACTTTGAAGCCTTCTAACTTCCTAACGGAATTTTTTTTTTTTTTCAAAAATTGCGCTGGTGTAAAGCAGACAAGTGGGAAATGTTATTTAGTAACTATTTTGTGTGACATATCTCTCAGATTTATGGGCATAAAATTTCAAATTTTGAAAATTGCGAAATTTTCAAAATTTTCACCAAATTTCCGAAATTTTCACAAATAAACGCAAAACATATTGGCCTAAATTTACCACTGACATGAAGTACAATATGTCATGGAAAAACAATGTCAGAATCGCCAGGATCCGTTGAAGTGTTCCAGAGTTATAACCTGTCAAAGTGACACTGGTCAAAATTGCAAAAAATGGCCGGGTCTTTAAGGTGAAAACAGGCTGGGGGCTGAAGGGGTTAATAACAATATAAAAATGAGAATCCACAACCGTAGAACAACCAATGTCCATATTTAACATCTACGTTAGGTCTCCTGTCCTCTTTTGCTCTGGATAACCTTTGTCCTCTGACTACCCAACACTGTGAGTATGTGGGTGATGTATATCTGATCATGGTCAATTATTTTTGTACACCGCAACATATTTATACCTAACTAGCTGTACTATCCAGCTTCGCCCGGGTTAATAACTGCTGTTAACAAAATAGAATGTATTAACAAAAATGTATTCTGCACACAAAAACCTCAAAACAAATAGAAATAAATGTAATTATAATGTCTGACTCGCCCTCTGTATATATCTCTCTGACTCTCTCTCTATCTCTTTGTTTGTTTGTCTCTTTCCCTGTCTGTCTATCTATCTCTTTCCCTGTCTGTCTATCTATCTCTGTCACTTTCCATGTCTGTCTCGTTCCCTGTCTGTCTCTTTCCCTCTCTTTCCCTCTTTCCCTGTCTGTCTCTTTCCCTCTCTTTCCCTGTCTGTTTCCCTGTGTCTGTCTCTGTCTCTTTGTCTGTGTCTGTCTCTTTACCTGTCTGTGTCTCTCTTAACCTGTCTCTCTCTTTCCCTGTCTGTCTCTTTCCCTGTCAGTCTGTCTCTTTGTGTCTGTCTCTTTGTGTCTGTCTCTTACCCTGTCTATGTCTGTGTCTTACCCTGTCTGTGTCTGCCTCTTTCCCTGTCTGTGTCTGTCTCTTTCCCTGGTTACGTTGTGACACACCAACATTCCATTTAAGGGCGTGGCTGCGCATTCTTCTGAAGTTCTGGCTGCACTGTGGCTCCCAGCTCCATTCGCTTTAATGGAGGCAGGTTTTTTGGCGAATAACTGTAAAGCGCGAGGTTAAAATTTGCCCTCAAAACATAGCCTATGATGCTCTTGGGGTCCAGAAGTGTGAGTGTGCAAAATTTTGTGGCTGTAGCTGCGACGGTGCAGATGCCAATCCCGGACATACACACACACACACATACATGCATACACATATTCAGCTTTATATATTAGATTGGTTAGCATGCACGGGGGTCTCTGCATTTACTTGGTCATATTTGATTAATCACAGATGGTTATTTGGTCATATTGTCCCTTTGCTTGAACCTCCGTGATGTTAGTTAAGGTTTGCTGCTGTAATGTTTTGGTGTACCTATAATAATTTTTTTTTTACTTTTGATCAGATTGTCTCCCTTTTACTCTCTACGTGGGGTATTTAGTCATTACCATCTGACTGTATTTCTAGTCCGTTTATTTTATTTGCGTCCTTTGCCTTATCTATGTATTGCTATATATGGATATACGGTTGTGGATTCTCATTTTTATATTGTTATTAATAAACATTTGTACTTTTCTATTGAACATTGTTTACTGATATGCATTTTTTTTTACTCCACTTTCTCCTGCATTTCAGAAAAGGAAAGAGACAGGCAAAGGTAGACAGGGAAAGAGACAGACAGAGATAGGGAAAGAGACAGACAGGGAAAGAGACAGACTGAGAGAAAGAATCAGACAGAGATAGACAGACAAAGGCAGACAGGGAAAGGTACAGAAAGAGACAGGGAAAGAGACGTACAGGGAGAGAGACAGACAGAGGCAGACAGGGAAAGAGACAGACAGACAGAGAAAGAGAGGCAGACAGATAGACAGGGAAAGAGACTGTCAGGGAAAGAGACAGACAGAGGAAAAAACAGACAGGGAAAGAGACAAAGACAGACAGGGAAAGAGACAGAGACAGACTGACAGCTAGAGACAGATATAGAGAGACAAACTGAGACAAACAGAGAGATAGAGAAATAGATGGACATACAGGGAAAAAGACAGACAGACACACAGAGATAAAAACATAGAGACAAACACACAGAGACAGACAGACACAGAGACAGACACAGAGACAGACAGACAGAGATAGAGAGAGACAGACAGAGAGACTGATACAGAGACAGACAGACAGAGAGATATACAGACAAACAGACAGACACAAACACGGATAGAGACAGAGACAGACAGACAGAGATAGACAGACAGAGAGAGACAAACACACAGATAGACAGACAGAGACATACAGAGAGACAGACACACAGAGACAGAAAGACAGAAAGAGACAGACAGAGACAGGGAGAGAGACTTATAGACAGTTACTATCCCAGGCAACACCGGGTACTACAGCTAGTCTCTAATATATAAAGCTGAGTGGATGTATGTATGTGTGTGTGTGTGTGTGTGTGTGTGTGTGTGTGTGTATGTCTGCTAAAGGAATGTTGGCGCGTCATAATGCAGCCAGGGATAGAGACAGACAGACACAAAGACAGACACAGAGACAGATACAGAGACAGACAAGGAAAAATAGGGAAAGACAGGGAAAGAGATAGAGAGACAGACAAGGAAAGACAGGGAAAGAGATAGAGAGACAGACACAGACAGAGAGAGACAGACAGGGAAAGAGATAGAGACATAAATCACAGTTCCTGTACAGCACACACAGATAATACAACAACACAGGGTATGTAATCCTTAATATGGCTTCTTGTATGGTTTAAAGAACTACTAGCTATAGTATTAAAAAATAACCAAGACATTATTTTCTTTAGTGGACATTTACCATGTCTTATTAGGACTGTTATTACATGTTACGACCCCAACCCAATCACTAAAATTGGCATTAGACAACTTGTATAGTGATGCCACTGTAAAGCAATGTTAATAAGTGACAGAAGAAGATAGAAATTTCAGGTCAGCCTTGCTTTATGTTATTAATGCCCATTGTGGAACAATTTCCCCCCAATCACTAATATAGGAATCCCTGGATCCTTTTCTTGTTTGCTGTATGATAACAGTAGGATCCCCAAAGATAAAAAATCTGTCATCTATCCTTGTGGAAACAGGTGTAGCAGGCACCAACTTAATATTCATTCCATGTCTTCTTGTGGTGTACATTTATTAAAGTGATGCGACTCTAAAACAATGGGTAAGAGCAGACGCACTGCACAGCTAATAGTAGTGAAATTTCAGGTTAGTGTTGCAAATTTTTATGTGATACAGTTAGGTCCAGAAATATTTGGACAGTGACATAATTTTCGCGAGTTGGGCTCTGCATGCCACCACATTGGATTTGAAATGAAATCTCGACAACAGAATTCAAGTGCAGATTGTAACATTTATTTGAAGGTTTGAACAAAAATATCTGATAGAAATTGTAGGAATTGTACGAATTGTACACATTTCTTTACAAACACTCCACATTTTAGGAGGTCAAAAGTAATTGGACAAATAAACCAAACCCAAACAAAATATTTTTATTTTCAATATTTTGTTGCGAATCCGTTGGAGGCAATCACTGCCTTAAGTCTGGAACCCATGGACATCACCAAACGCTGGGTTTCCTCCTTCTTAATGCTTTGCCAGGCCTTTACAGCCGCAGCCTTCAGGTCTTGTTTGTTTGTGGGTCTTTCCGTCTTAAGTCTGGATTTGAGCAAGTGAAATGCATGCTCAATTGGGTTAAGATCTGGTGATTGACTTGGCCATTGCAGAAGGTTTCACTTTTTTGCACTCATGAACTCCTGGGTAGCTTTGGCTGTATGCTTGGGGTCATTGTCCATCTGTACTATGAAGCGCCGTCCGATCAACTTTGTGGCATTTGGCTGAATCTGGGCTGAAAGTATATCCCGGTACACTTCAGAATTCATCCGGCTACTCTTGTCTGCTGTTATGTCATCAATAAACACAAGTGACCCAGTGCCATTGAAAGCCATGCATGCCCATGCCATCACGTTGCCTCCACCATGTTTTACAGAGGATGTGGTGTACCTTGGATCATGTGCCGTTCCCTTTCTTCTCCAAACTTTTTTCTTCCCATCATTCTGGTACAGGTTGATCTTTGTCTCATCTGTCCATAGAATACTTTTCCAGAACTGAGCTGGCTTCATGAGGTGTTTTTCAGCAAATTTAACTCTGGCCTGTCTATTTTTGGAATTGATGAATGGTTTGCATCTAGATGTGAACCCTTTGTATTTACTTTCATGGAGTCTTCTCTTTACTGTTGACTTAGAGACAGATACACCTACTTCACTGAGAGTGTTCTGGACTTCAGTTGATGTTGTGAACGGGTTCTTCTTCACCAAAGAAAGTATGCGGCGATCATCCACCACTGTTGTCATCCGTGGACGCCCAGGCCTTTTTGAGTTCCCAAGCTCACCAGCCAATTCCTTTTTTCTCAGAATGTACCCGACTGTTGATTTTGCTACTCCAAGCATGTCTGCTATCTCTCTGATGGATTTTTTTCTTTTTTTTCAGCCTCAGGATGTTCTGCTTCACCTCAATTGAGAGTTCCTTAGACCGCATGTTGTCTGGTCACAGCAACAGCTTCCAAATGCAAAACCACACACCTGTAATCAACCCCAGTTGATTGATTACAGGTTAACAAGGGAGATGCCTTCAGAGTTAATTGCAGCCCTTAGAGTCCCTTGTCCAATTACTTTTGGTCCCTTGAAAAAGAGGAGGCTATGCATTACAGAGCTATGATTCCTAAACCCTTTCTCCGATTTGGATGTGAAAACTCTCATATTGCAGCTGGGAGTGTGCACTTTCAGCCCATATTATATATATATAATTGTATTTCTGAACATGTTTTTGTAAACAGCTAAAATAACAAAACTTGTGTCACTGTCCAAATATTTCTGGACCTAACTGTATATGTTGATTGTGGAACTACTCCTCCACCTGCTTGTCTATCACAATCGATCTACATTTCTTTTGTGCATAGAGTATTTACTTCCAAACTGTTCAAGTCCTAATTTCTTTTCTTCAGACTCTCTTTTGATTCCACTATTGTGCCCTGCATTTTAATCATCTGTGACCTGCTATCGATCCTATGATGCATGAGCACAGTATCGCATAGGTGGCTGGAGGAGAGTTTTCTTATACTTATAGTTTCCCCCCTAATCTTCAAAATATGCTAACATATAAGTATGTGGTCAGGGAAGCTGAGTTGTCATCGGGGCTTTTCAATCTTTTTCTTCTGCTGCCTCAACAGTTGGATCACCATTAGTGGTACAAGGTTATATCAAATTGAAAAATACTACCCAGTTGATGGCTTTTATTTCCTGAACATTGCATACTATTAAATTACAAAATAAGTTAATTATATTGCATACCAAGAGATTTACAGAAACTAAAAAAGCAGTATGCAGATTATAAGCAGTTTTCATAATACTGCCTAATAGCTAAGCCTTACAAAAAATATTAAAGCCACCCTCAATGATGAGGCCACCTGTGGAGACTATAAAACACCTCAATGATGAAGAATTTCAGTGGTACAGGTCATGAAAAAAATTTCTTCTTTCAGGAATTTCTGGTGATTGAGATGGTGACCAAATTCAGTGAACAATAAATTCTCAAAGTGGGTGTCACGATGTAACTGTGGGATAGCAAGAAACAGCGTGCTCCTATAGTGTTCCTGACACTAAGGGACCCTAGGCTATATATGACCTTTGGATTACCCCTGAAGGTGGAGACACCAGAGTCCCATGTCTGACTATTCTTCGAGATCTAATCTGTCACACTACCCTACAGGGAAGGCAGGGCAGGAGTGTGATGGAAACACAGACTAAGATAGACAGGGGGAAATCAAAACTCAGACAAACTGAAAACTTACAGGAATAAACAGTAAGAGACAAAGGAGAAAAGCGAGAGCAGGAAGGCAGCAACAAAATGACAACAAGGATTAACACTATATCCTCTCACAGCAATAATACACAACAACCACCAGCATGTCTGTATCAGAACATGTCACCAGACCAGTATAGGTAAGCTATAGCTGGCATTAATGGAATAGTCCAGCCATCATATATAGGAGGTGATCAAGCATGACTGGCTCCCCCACAGCATGTGATTTAAGAGATTAACTCTTGCTAGCCTGTCGAAGTCTGTGCGTGACCTGCCTCTCCCTGATTACAGACATCAGAGAAGCTAGCAGGCAGAGTGCTAGAAATTGTAGTTTCTATAGATCTGATGCCTCCATGAAAGATGGCGATGCCTGCAAAAATCTCCTTGTGACAGTGGGTCACTATGTGATTACATAATCTAATGCAGATATATTTAGAAAGAAAGGATCAACTACATAAGTTAATGCTAGCTGAATTATGCATATATGCTAACATCTTAGAAGTGAACTATCAGCCAATCGAGGTTATTGCAAAAGCTAATGCCATCTTTCTGTGTAAGAAAATGAGTGAGGTTGGGTAGGTCAATTTCTGATTGTTTCTTTCCATGCTTAAAACTAATCCATTGGGATGGGGAGATATTGGCACGTAAGCTTGACTTGATGCATAAAGCTATACTACTGCAAGCTAAATGTTTTAGAGAAAGCAATGATTATACAGAGAGAATTGAATAGGGTTAACCTGAAGATTGCTTTGCTTCTCCATGAAAATAAAAACTTTTTAATTATGGCAGTTAAGCAACTGTTGAAAAAAAACATAACAGTTTCACTCTTTGTAGATGACACCTATACCGTTCATCTCTTTAACATATTCAATCTCAGGGATTTATGCTTATGTGCCAACCTCATTAAGAACTGCAAAAATAATGTAATACCTATTTTGCACAGATGAAAGAATTACTGCAGATTGCATGTTTCTCTGAACGGCTTAGCAGATCAATTGGTTCTGCAAGCAGGGAGAGCATAAATTAGGGGGGGGGGAGAAGAAAAAGACAACATTTTGCAAAATGAGAATAGAAAAACATTTATCCAATCTGCGCTGCAAAACTGTGCTGCTGGTATGTGAGACGACGAGGTTAGTGTGTGTGCGCATAACACTAAAACATATTCACATAAGCAAACAGACTTTCTTCTTGATTGCTCTGAAGTGAGGTGCTAATAACCTTATTTTAATGGAAACAATTTGCATTCATTTAACAAAGAAATTCAAGAGAAAAAAAAATTCTAGTAAATGCCGTTGGCTTCACTTCTTGTGGTCATATTTATCTTTTGTTGCCGATCGAACTATTTCATACGCTTTCAATTAGCCAGATGGAGAACTTGGAAGATTCATTGAGACTGCTACTGTTTATAAGACGCACAAGGCATGCCGACTAATAAAGAGTAAAAACAATGACCTTATGTAAACTCAGATTTTATTTTCAGTTATGATCAGCATAAATATTTAAGGATGGGAAGAAAGGGAAAAAAAAGGAGTTGTCTATTCAAAGAGCTGCCAGATGGATAACTTATACCGAGAGTTGCAGCTAGGTATACTTTCACCCCTGGCAAAGAATCTGTTTGCTGCCTAGCCCTGTATATACAAGGGAGGAAGCAGAGAGGTTTTTTTGGCACCACCCCCATGATATCCTGCCATAATGGCTAATTATTCGAACTAGTGATGCGCGAACACTAAAATGCTTGAATGCTCGTTACTCGATTCAAGGTGATCTGATGCTCGGAAAAGCTTGACATGAGTAGCAAGTATTATGGAAAGTCAATGATTGGCCTGTTCAGGTCTCCACCTTCATATAGCCAGCCATAAACAGAGCAGTTCAGGTGGGAGAGATGGAGGGTGGGGAATTTTGAAATACCACACCCAAGAAAGTTGTTTTACCCCCCAGGAGAGCAATTCAGAGAATGTGAATAGCTCTCCTTGGGGTGCCTGTACAAATCATGCAGTGAAGCAAGCCTGGGAGTTCTGGTCGCTATTTCACGGATGACATACAAGGGTTAATAGTAGAGATGAGCGAACCGGTCCCGGTTCGGCTCGAGGTCGGTTCGCCGAACGGAGGTCCCGTTCGAGTTCGGCTCGTCGAATGTTCGACGAACCGATCTCGAGCCAATAGGAAACAATGGCAGGCAATCACAAACACAGAAAAACACCTAGAAAACACCCTCAAAGGTGTCCAAAAGGTGACAAACAACTCACAACACAACACAAACACATGGGAAAGTGACAAGGACATATACTTATGCAAAAACAAAAGAGCTGGACAAAGAAAAAGAGGAGGAGACACAGATATAGGCATGGCACGCCCTTCTAAAGTCATGTAAAACACCGCAAGGTGACTCCAAGCGTAGTCTCCCTTTTTTTCCAAAAATTGTGCCCCACACACACCCACCCCTTCAGTGGCAGCACTTGTGCCCTAGTTGTACACTTCACAGCTAGATTTGCATCAAGCACATTCAAAAATACGCCATAATTAACCGTCCCCAGCATGACACCGGGGTAGGTAGATAAAGTCTTTGCTGAACCATGACTTGTTCATCTTGGCTTCTTTTAAAAACAATGTAAGCAAGGGTTACTCCAAGCGGAGTCTCCCTTTTTTCCAAAAATTGTGCCCCACACACACCCACCCCTTCAGTGGCAGCACTTGTGCCCTAGTTGTACACTTCACAGCTAGATTTGCATCAAGCACATTCAAAAATACGCCATAATTAACCGTCCCCAGGATGACACCGGGGTAGGTAGCAAAGTCTTTCCTGATCCCAGCTCTGTTCATCTTGGCTTCTTTTAAAAACAATGTAAGCAAGGGTTACTCCAAGCGGAGTCTCCCTTTTTTCCAAAAATTGTGCCCCACACACACCCACCCCTTCAGTGGCAGCACTTGTGCCCTAGTTGTACACTTCACAGCTAGATTTGCATCAAGCACATTCCAAATCCACAAGCATTTACTCTCCCCAGGATGACACAGGGGTTGTAAATTCCTTCTGGATCCATGACTTGTTCATTTTGATGAACGTCAGTCTGTCCACATTGTCACTGGACAGACGCGTGCACTTATCTGTCAGCACACACCCAGCAGCACTGAAGACACGTTCAGAGACAACGCTGGCAGCTGGACACGACAAAATCTCCAAGGCGTAAGTTGCGAGCTCTGGCCATTTTTCTAGGTTTGAAGCCCAAAAGGAGCAAGGCTCCAGTTGCACAGTCATGGCATCGATGTTCATTTGGAGATACTCCTGTATCATCCTCTCCAGCCTTTGACTATGTGTCAGACTTGTTGTCTCTGGTGGCCTTGCAAAGGAGGGTCTAAAAAAATTATGAAAAGATTCCATAAAATTGCTGTTACCAGCACCAGATACGGTCCTACTGGTACGTGTAGACTGTTGAAGATGACGAGACCGTCCCATGTTTGTCAAGTTACAACTGGGAGATTCACTCTCTGCACCTGCACGGTTGTTTGGTGGAAAAGCGGATCTAAGATCGAGTAACAGCTTCTGCTGATACTCCTGCATACGTGCGTCCCTTTCTATGGCTGGAATTATGTCACAAAATTTGGACTTGTACCGGGGATCTAATAGTGTGGCAAGCCAGTAGTCATCATCACTTCTAATTTTGACAATAGGAGGGTCATGTTGGAGGTAGTGCAACAAGAAGGCACTCATGTGTCTTGCGCAGCCATGCGAACCAAGTCCACGCTGTGTTTGTGGCATAGAGGTGCTAATCGTTCTTTCTTCCTCTGACATCTCCCCCCAACCTCTTTCAACTGAAATTTGACCAAGGTCTCCCTCATCTGCTGAGTCTTCCATGTCCATGGACAGTTCGTCCTCCATTTCTTCATGTCCTCCTGCACCTTCCTCAACATCTCGCCTGCTACCATGCGCCCTTGTTGATCCCTGTACCCCATGCTCCCATGCCTGGCGCCTTGGTGATGATGAACGTCTGGACCTTGGTGATGTTGTTGTGTCTTGCGCATATGAATCCTCCTGTAGTTCATCCCCTTCCTGTTGTCCCACCCCCTGACTCCGAATAGTGTTTAGCGTGTGTTCCAGCATGTAAATGACTGGAATCGTCATGCTGATAATGGCATTGTCAGCGCTAAACATATTCGTCGCCATGTCGAAACTGTGCAGAAGGGTGCATAGGTCCTTGATCTGAGACCACTCCATCAGGGTGATCTGACCCACCTCTGCATCTCGTTGGCCCAGGCTATACGTCATGACGTATTGCACCAGGGCACGGCGGTGCTGCCAAAGTCGCTGTAACATGTGGAGAGTTGAATTCCAGCGTGTCGCTACATCGCATTTCAGGCGATGAACCGGCAGGCCGAAAGACTTCTGGAGCGATGCAAGTCACTCAGCTGCGGCGCTTGAACGGCGGAAGTGAGCAGACAGTTTTCGTGCCCTGTTCAGAAGGCCATCTAGGCCGGGATACTGTGTTAAAAATTGCTGCACGACAAGGTTCAACACGTGAGCCATACAAGGTACGTGTGTCACCTTGCCCAGGCGAAGGGCCGCACCCAGGTTTGCAGCATTGTCGCACACGGCCTTACCAGGCTGCAGGTTGAGTGGAGACAACCATTTATTAAACTTGGACCGCAGAGCTGACCACAACTCCTCAGCTGTGTGACTCTTATTCCCAAGACATGTCAAGCTAAAGACCGCCTGATGCCGTTGCGCTCTGCTGCCAGGATAGTAATGAGGGGTGCGTGATTCCTTTTGCGCAGTGAGAACGCTGGTGGCCTGACCAGGCAGGCTTGGGGCGGAGGTGGAGGACCCAGATGAGGTGGAGGAGGCAGAAGGAGTGGCGGAACTTGGACAGACAGAGGATTGACACACAAGTCGTGGGGACGGCAAGACTTGTGCAGCAGACCCTTCACCATCTATCACCATAGTTACCCAGTGCCCAGTCAGCGACATGTAACGTCCCTGTCCATGCTTACTGGTCCAAGTATCGGTGGTGAAATGCACCCGTTCACACACAGAGTTTCTCAAGGAAGCGGTGATGTTGTGTGCGACATGCTGGTGTAGCGCGGGCACACCTTTCTTAGAGAAGTAGTGGCGACTAGGCATCTGGTACTGGGGCACAGCGACAGACATAAGGTCTCTAAAATCCTGTGTGTCCACCAGGCGGAAAGGCAGCATTTCTGTAGCCAACAGCTTACAGAGGGATAGAGTCAACCTCTTAGCTTTGTCATGGGTCGCAGGAAATGGCCTTTTATTTGTCCACATCTGAGGGACAGAGATCTGGCTGCTGTGTGTAGACGATGTTGAGTAGGGTGTCCCTGGAAAAATGCAGGTTTGTGAGGAAAGTGCAGGCGGAGACATGATGTTGCCTTCATCCAAAGTTGGTGCTATCGATGTCTGAGACAGCTGTACACACTCACTTGTTTCCCCTTCCAAAACAACTGACGACCTACCAAGCAAACTGCCTGTTGCGGTTACAGTGGTGGAAGTTGTGGGTGGAAAAACAGGTGTGACAGCTCTCCCCACAGTCCTAGAAGACGACGAGCGCGCGGATGCACTGGAAGTGGCAGGCGGTGGATGGTTCGCTCCGCTAGGCCGCATTGCAGCACGGTGAGCTTCCCACCGGGCCATATGATATTTATTCATGTGACGATTCATGGAAGAAGTTGTCAAACTGCTGAGGTTTTGACCTCTACTAAGAGAACCATGACAAATTTTACAGATCACATAATTTGGGCGATCTTTTGCTATGTCAAAAAAGGACCAGGCTAGGCAAGGCTTAGAGGCCATGCGACCTGATGATCCACCCCGAATAATGCTCAGAGGCAGAGTGGTGGCTGAGGATGCAGTTGTAGACGTGCTACCAGTACTCCGACTCTGTCCAGGAAGGCACAAGGTAACTTCGTCATCAGTTGCATCCTCCTCCACCACCTCTGTTGACCTCCTCGAGTGCCTGACTGTGGGTTGACAGTAGGTGGGATCTAGAACTTCATCATCAATTGTTGTGTTTGCACTCCCCTCCCCCTCTGACCGAGCCTCTTCTTGCCCTGACCGAATATTTAAGTTGTCATCCCAATCGGGTATCTGAGTCTCATCTTCATCAGTATGTTCCTCATTGTCTATAACCACAGGTGTTACAGTTTGTGACAAAGGGTCAACATTATGCTCCGAAACTTGGTCCTCACGGCCTGAATCAGAGTCACAAAGGTTCTGGGCATCACTGCAGACCATTTCCTGTTCTGTACTCACTGTAGCTTGGGAGCAGACCTCTGATTCCCAGGCTATAGTGTGACTGAACAGCACTGCAGACTCAGCCATCTCAGTTCCACCATACTGTGCAGGGCTGATGGAGACTTCAGAGCTGGGAGAAATCAAGTTTGATTGGGATGACAACTCAGAGGACTGGTGTTTTTTGGATGCGGTACTTGAAGTGGCTGAGAGGGCACTTGTTGGACCACTTGAGATCCATTCAAGCATTTTCCTTTTTTGCCCATCATCTACCTTTGTTCCTGTTGTTCGTGTCCGTAAAAAAGGGAGCACATCGGATTGTCCACGGTAAGTAGTAGACATCTTACTTTTGCTGGTAGATGGTCTATCTTCAGCAGATGATAATGGAGCTTTGCCACCTTCCCCACGGACAAAACCTTTTTTTCCTTTTCCACCACGCCTCTTCCCCTTTCCACCAGCATCTGTCATTTTGCCACTCATGTTGATTGCGACAAGATTGTGGACTGAAAATGTGGTAGTAAAAATTGAGAGGTGGTGTAGATTGCAGTGGTGGTCTAGCTTTATTAACAGCAGAATAATAAAGAATAAATATCCCTGACAATGCAACTACGGCCCTTAAACTGGCAGCAAAAATTGCTAGTATAATGACTTAGTTATAATGAGTTGGAGTGTGCAATGCAGGCAGACGCGCTCTGCAAATGTCTTTGCACTAGTGGGACTATAGCAAAGTCCAATAGCCACGTATAGGATGCCACTAGGTACACTGAGTGTTTGCTAGTATAATGGCTTAGTTATAATGAGTTGGAGTGTGCAATGCAGGCAGACGCGCTCTGCAAATGTCTTTGCACTAGTGGGACTATAGCAAAGTCCAATAGCCACGTATAGGATGCCACTAGGTACACTGAGTGTTTGCTAGTATAATGGCTTAGTTATAATTAGTTGCAGTGTGCAATGCAGGCAGAGGCGCTCTGCAAATGTCTTTGCACTAGTGGGACTATAGCAAAGTCCAATAGCCACGTATAGGATGCCACTAGGTACACTGAGTGTTTGCTAGTATAATGGCTTAGTTATAATGAGTTGGAGTGTGCAATGCAGGCAGACGCGCTCTGCAAATGTCTTTGCACTAGTGGGACTATAGCAAAGTCCAATAGCCACGTATAGGATGCCACTAGGTACACTGAGTGTTTGCTAGTATAATGGCTTAGTTATATTGAGTTGGAGTGTGCAATGCAGGCAGAGGCGCTCTGCAAATGTCTTTGCACTAGTGGGACTATAGCAAAGTCCAATAGCCACGTATAGGATGCCACTAGGTACACTGAGTGTTTGCTAGTATAATGGCTTAGTTATAATGAGTTGGAGTGTGCAATGCAGGCAGACGCGCTCTGCAAATGTCTTTGCACTAGTGGGACTATAGCAAAGTCCAATAGCCACGTATAGGATGCCACTAGGTACACTGAGTGTTTGCTAGTATAATGGCTTAGTTATAATGAGTTGGAGTGTGCAATGCAGGCAGAGGCACTCTGCAAATGTCTTTGCACTAGTGGGACTATAGCAAAGTCCAATAGCCACGTATAGGATGCCACTAGGTACACTGAGTGTTTGCTAATATAATGGCTTAGTTATAATGAGTTGGAGTGTGCAATGCAGGCAGACGCGCTCTGCAAATGTCTTTGCACTAGTGGGACTATAGCAAAGTCCAATAGCCACGTATAGGATGCCACTAGGTACACTGAGTGTTTGCTAGTATAATGGCTTAGTTATAATGAGTTGGAGTGTGCAATGCAGGCAGAGGCACTCTGCAAATGTCTTTGCACTAGTGGGACTATAGCAAAGTCCAATAGCCACGTATAGGATGCCACTAGGTACACTGAGTGTTTGCTAGTATAATGGCTTAGTTATAATGAGTTGGAGTGTGCAATGCAGGCAGACGCGCTCTGCAAATGTCTTTGCACTAGTGGGACTATAGCAAAGTCCAATAGCCACGTATAGGATGCCACTAAGTACACTGAGTGTTTGCTAGTATAATGGCTTAGTTATAATGAGTTGGAGTGTGCAATGCAGGCAGAGGCGCTCTGCAAATGTCTTTGCACTAGTGGGACTATAGCAAAGTCCAATAGCCACATATAGGATGCCACTAGGTACACTGAGTGTTTGCTAGTATAATGGCTTAGTTATAATGAGTTGGAGTGTGCAATGCAGGCAGAGGCGCTCTGCAAATGTCTTTGCACTAGTGGGACTACAGCAAAGTCCAATAGCCACGTATAGGATGCCACTAGGTACACTGAGTGTTTGCTAGTATAATGGCTTAGTTATAATGAGTTGGAGTGTGCAATGCAGGCAGACGCGCTCTGCAAATGTCTTTGCACTAGTGGGACTATAGCAAAGTCCAATAGCCACGTAAAGGATGCCACTAGGTACACTGAGTGTTTGCTAGTATAATGGCTTAGTTATAATGAGTTGGAGTGTGCAATGCAGGCAGACGCGCTCTGCAAATGTCTTTGCACTAGTGGGACTATAGCAAAGTCCAATAGCCACGTATAGGATGCCACTAGGTACACTGAGTGTTTGCTAGTATAATGGCTTAGTTATAATGAGTTGGAGTGTGCAATGCAGGCAGAGGCGCTCTGCAAATGTCTTTGCACTAGTGGGACTATAGCAAAGTCCAATAGCCACGTATAGGATGCCACTAGGTACACTGAGTGTTTGCTAGTATAATGGCTTAGTTATAATGAGTTGGAGTGTGCAATGCAGGCAGAGGCGCTCTGCAAATGTCTTTGCACTAGTGGGACTATAGCAAAGTCCAATAGCCACGTATAGGATGCCACTAGGTACACTGAGTGTTTGCTAGTATAATGGCTTAGTTATAATGAGTTGGAGTGTGCAATGCAGGCAGACGCGCTCTGCAAATGTCTTTGCACTAGTGGGACTATAGCAAAGTCCAATAGCCACGTATAGGATGCCACTAGGTACACTGAGTGTTTGCTAGTATAATGGCTTAGTTATAATGAGTTGGAGTGTGCAATGCAGGCAGACGCGCTCTGCAAATGTCTTTGCACTAGTGGGACTATAGCAAAGTCCAATAGCCACGTATAGGATGCCACTAGGTACACTGAGTGTTTGCTAGTATAATGGCTTAGTTATAATGAGTTGGAGTGTGCAATGCAGGCAGACGCGCTCTGCAAATGTCTTTGCACTAGTGGGACTATAGCAAAGTCCAATAGCCACGTATAGGATGCCACTAGGTACACTGAGTGTTTGCTAGTATAATGGCTTAGTTATAATGAGTTGGAGTGTGCAATGCAGACAGAGGCGCTCTGCAAATGTCTTTGCACTAGTGGGACTATAGCAAAGTCCAATAGCCACGTATAGGATGCCACTAGGTACACTGAGTGTTTGCTAGTATAATGGCTTAGTTATAATGAGTTGGAGTGTGCAATGCAGGCAGACGCGCTCTGCAAATGTCTTTGCACTAGTGGGACTATAGCAAAGTCCAATAGCCACGTATAGGATGCCACTAGGTACACTGAGTGTTTGCTAGTATAATGGCTTAGTTATAATGAGTTGGAGTGTGCAATGCAGGCAGAGGCGCTCTGCAAATGTCTTTGCACTAGTGGGACTATAGCAAAGTCCAATAACCACGTATAGGATGCCACTAGGTACACTGAGTGTTTGCTAGTATAATGGCTTAGTTATAATGAGTTGGAGTGTGCAATGCAGGCAGACGCGCTCTGCAAATGTCTTTGCACTAGTGGGACTATAGCAAAGTCCAATAGCCACGTATAGGATGCCACTAGGTACACTGAGTGTTTGCTAGTATAATGGCTTAGTTATAATGAGTTGGAGTGTGCAATGCAGGCAGACGCGCTCTGCAAATGTCTTTGCACTAGTGGGACTACAGCAAAGTCCAATAGCCACGTATAGGATGCCACTAGGTACACTGAGTGTTTGCTAGTATAATGGCTTAGTTATAATGAGTTGGAGTGTGCAGAGGACAGGAGGGTACAGTGGCAGGATTGTGGTGCTCTGGGTAGAGGAATGGAAGCCTGCCTTTCTATTCCCTCCTAATAGGGAAATGCAGGGAGGAAATCCCTGACCTTGGCTACACAGACGCTGTCGCTGTTTTCAGGACCTGTCACCTTAACTCTGACCCTGCCGGTTTGAGCCCTTAAAAGGACTGCTAGAAAGTGCTCTCCCCAAGCTGTCTAACGCTGTGTATGGAGCGCATACAGCTGTATCGGCGATAGGACTCAGGAGGACGGAGCTGCGACAGTGATGTCTGACACCAAAGACGCAGAAGAGATAATGGCGTCCTGGAGGAAAATGTCCGGTTTTATAATGCAGGGACATGTGACATGGACATCCTATCACACATGCCGTTGCTTCTCTGGCTAAAAGTCCACTTAGCTGTGTGTGTGTCTGGGATTGGCTGACATGCTGGCCCGCCCCACTACACGCGCGCTTAGGGAAGGAAGACAAGGAAAAAAAAAAAAAATGGCGATCGCCATTATAGAAACAGCAGTGATCTGAAGGCGCTGTTCACGCACACTATACACTGAAATGTCATAATAGTGTGATTCACAGAGTGACTTACACTATTACAGCAGAAACCAAGCTAGGATTTAGCTGATTTTTTGCTGCTAGAACCGTTCTCGAACGTTTCTAGAACTATCGAGCTTTTGCAAAAAGCTCGAGTTCTAGTTCGATCTAGAACAGGCCCCAAAATCACTCGAGCCTAGAACTGGAGAACCTCGAACCACGAACCGCGCTCAACTCTAGTTAATAGTTTCTATATTTCTAAATTTTAAATACTTTATTATTACATTAGTACATTTTGTTTAAGTAAATAGAGTACTAGCTGCAGTCTAGTCTGAAAATTCAATGTCTTAGATTTGTTTAAAATACTTTCTTATCTCATATGCAAGACTCTACATCTCTGTATTTCGGAGACTTAAAGGTCATACGACACAGCAGGAGTGGGTTAACTGGTAAATTTCCACTAGAAGCATTTATGCAATATCACATTGGTCTGTAAGCGGTATAAATTATCCATGCACTGGTAAATAAACAGAAACTGATTTTGCTCACAAGTGTGCATCATCCTTACTCCAAGTACTTGATATCTAAGAGGCCTAAATCAATTTGGACCTCACTGGTGAACCCTTAAGCTGATGTTTGAGTCAGAGCAGAACAGCTACAACAAAATATCCGAGCACCCGCAATACTCGGACAAGATCCGCCAGTCCCCTAACACCCCAATGCTTGATTGAGTAATGAGCAGTGCCGAGCATGATCACCCATCACTATTCACCACATTTCCATAGTCATACCCTTGTAGCCTCTATGCTCAAGATAATATTTACAACTGTACCACCCATACATTTGGGCTTATTCAGATGACTACTTACTCTATTATTGCTTTGCTATAATAACTAATGATGTCAACAATAAAACCAAACAAATTGCTAAAAAATGACTAAAAAAAAGTATGTATTACTCTAAGGCGGGCTTTGCACGTTGCAACATCGGTAACAATGTGTTACCGATGCTGCAGCGATAGTCCCGCCCACGTCGCACGTTCGATATATAGTGAAAGCTGCCGTAGTGATTATTATCGCTACGGCAGCTTTACACGCACATACCTGCCGTGCGACGTCCCTCTGGCCGGCGACCTGCCTCCTTTCTTAGGGGGCGGGTCGTGCGGCGTCACAGTGACGTCACACGGCAGGCGGCCAATTGAAGTGGAGGGGCGGAGATGAGCAGGATGTAAACATCCCGCCCACCTCCGTCCTTCTCATTGCAGCCGGCGGCAGGTAAGGTGAAGTTCCTCGCTCCTGCGGCTTCACACACAGCGATGTGTGCTGCCGCAGGAGCGAGGAACAACATCGCACCTGTCGCTGCACCGGCACTATGGAAATGTCGGAGGCTGCAGCGATGATACGATAACGACGCCGGATGTGCGTCACTTTCGATTTGACCCCACCGACATCGCACCTGCGATGTCGTAGTGTGCAAAGCCCGCCTAAAGGGTGCATTACATGCTGCGACATCGCTAACGATATATCGTCGGGGTCACGGTGTTTGTGACGCACATCCGGCGTCGTTAGCGACATCGCAGCATGTGACAGCTAGGAGCGATGATCAACGATCGCAAAAATGTCAAAAATCGTTAATCGTTGACACGTCGCTCCTTTTCATAATATCGTTGGTGGTGCATGCCGATGGTTGTTCTTCGTTCCTGCGGCATCACACATCGCTATATGTGACACTGCAGGAACGACGAACATCTCCTTATCTGCGTCCACTGGCAATGAGGAAGAAGGAGGTGGGCGGGATATTCTGCCCCCTCATCTCCGCCCCTCTGCTTCTATTGGATGGCTGCCGTGTGACGTCCCTGTGATGCCGCACGAACCGCCCTCTTAGAAAGGAGGCAGTTTGCAGGCCACAGCGACGTCGCAGGGAAGGTAAGTCCGTGTGACGGGTGTAAGCAATGTTGTGCACCACGAGCAGCGATTTGTCCGTGACGCAAAACCGACGGGGGAGGGTGCGCTCACTAGCGATATCGATAGCGATATCGCAGCGTGTAAAGTGCCCTTTAGTCTTTTACCTGTGTTGAGTGTTAGGGGTACTTTGCACACTACGACATCGCAAGCCGATGGCAGCGATGACGAGCGCGATAGTCCCCACCCCCGTCGCAGCTGCGATATCTTGTGATAGCTGCCATAGCGAACATTATCGCTATGGCAGCTTCACATGCACATACCTGCCCTGCGACGTCGCTCTGGCCGGCGACCTGCCTCCTTCTAAAGGGGGCGGGTTGTGCGGCGTCACAGCGACATCACATGGCAGGTGGCCAATAGAAGCGGAGGGGCGGAGATGAGCGGGACATAAACATCCCACCCACCTCCTTCCTTCCGCATAGCCGGCGTGAGCCGTGGTGACGCAGTTACGCTGATGTTCCACGCTGCGGCGGCTTCTCACACAGCGATGTGTGCTGCCGCAGGGGAATGAGGAACAACATCGTACCGTCGCTGCAGCGAAATTATGAAAATGTCGGACACTACACCGATGATACGATTACGATGCTTTTGCGCTAGTTAATTGTATCAAAAAGGATTCACGTACTCTGATGTCGACAGCAACGCCAGATGTGCGTCACTTTCGATTTGACCCCACCGACATCGCAGCTGCGATGTCATAGTGTGCAAAGTACCCCTTAGATTTAAGTATTAAAGTTACTTGTTTTTATGGAAGTACTGAGAAAATCCAGTCTAATAATCATGGAGAAAGAGTATGCCAATGTGCAAGGATATTTTTTTTTTTGGCTGTGCTTACATACACAGGCTATTAATCATTTTCAGCTGTAAATCCAGGAATCACCTTGTATCATTAATCTACATTAACATCATGTCTCCGTCACTTGTGTCATTATGCCCCGTCCTCATAATGCAGCCTCTGAAGTTTAAAATAGGGCAAAATAACGTGCCTTTTTAAAAGATTTCAGTGTCCTGTCATACAGTACCTTTTGGAATTTCAAGGTCAACGGTATTTCTCACCTTTCAGAAGATTTGTTCTGGAAAGTCTAAAAATAGTTCTGACGCCACTTTCTGAGCAGCCTTCAAGTGACAGCAGACCAAAGAGCTCATTACTTTTCTTTCAAAGGAAGACCATATCTGCACTTAACCCTCTCACAAATCACAACTTCAGCATTATTCAAGATGCTTGGAGTACATGAAGATTTTCTACAATGGTACATATCCCATTTTATATAGGGGATTTTTAAAACACAATACAATATTAATTTATTATTATGGTAAAATGAGCTAGGATTGTTTAGGTTGTAAGCTCGTGTTAAGCGGGCTTTACACGCTGCGACATCGCTATCCGATGCTAGCGATGGCGAGTGTGATAGCACCCGCCCCTATCGTTATGCCGATATGTGAAGATCGCTGCCATAGCGAACATTATCGCTACGGCAGCATCACACATACTTACCTGCTCGGCGACGTCACTGTGACCGGCGAACCGCCTCCTTTCTAAGGGGGCGGTTCGCTCGGCGTCACAGCGACTTCACTAAGCGGCCGCCCAATCAAAGCGGAGGGGTGGAGATGAGCAGAGGCAGGTAAAGAGAGGTTCCTCGTTCCTGCGGCGTCACACGTAGCGATGTGTGCTGCTGCAAGGACGAGGATCAACTTCGCCCAAGCGACAGCAGCGATAATTGGGACAGGACCCCCATGTCAACGAGGAGCGATTTTGGACGTTTTTGCAACGATCCAAAATCGCTCCTAGGAGTCACACACAACGAGATCGCTGTAGCAATTTCGTAGCCTGTAAAGCCACCCTTAGACAACAAATTATATCATAATAGAAACGCTGTTAACACTGTCTGGTTGTATTTTTTTATATAGAGTCTAAGGGGTACTTTGCACGCTGCGACATTGCTAGCATCGGCTAGCGATGTCCAGCGCGATAGTACCCGCCGCGTCGCACATGCGATATGTAGTGATTGCTGCCGTAGTGAACATTATCGCTACGGCAGTTTTACATGCACAGACCTGCTCGGCAACGTCGCTGTGACTGCCGAAAAATCCCTCCTTCAAGGGGTAGGTGCGTTCGGCGTGACAGCGACGTCACCACGACATCACTAATCGGCCGGCCAATAGCAGAGGAGGGGCGGAGATGAGCGGGACATAACATCCCGCCCACCTTCTCTCTTCCGCATTGCCGTCGGGACGCAGGTAAGGAGATGTTTGTCGCTCCTGCGGGTTTACACACAGCGATGTGTGCTGCTGCAGGAGTCTGGTGGCTGGTCACCACCATGCTATGCACGCCTGATCTTGGTTTGCAATATATTCCTCCTGTTGGTAGCTGTTCACATTCAGTTACCTCACCCTTTCCACAGGCATTGCTAAATAAGCACCATACTTGGATCTGGTCCGCCTTTATCAATGGTTGCTGTCTGGCACTGGGAGGGTCAGTTCTGATATAGTTCTGGTATGTGTAGAGCTTGCTCCACATGCGGGGACCTGGGCTGTCCTCTATCCACAATTGCCTCTTTTGCAACATAAAAGCGGTTATATATACAGGTTACAGGTATGTGTGCTCCATTATGGTTCTGCTTTTAATTTTATCTAGGAGGCCGCATGCCACATGAAATACAAAATGTAGTGTAGGACCCCCCTATTGAGATTTGCCGTGACGTTGGCAGGGGTGGCTCAAAGAATTGATCAATTATTTGCTAAAAATCTCATTTATATTACAGTACAGTTAAAATAAATCTGTGAATTTGCACTTTTTATATGATGCATGCCATTTTCAGATAGTGCTGGCTCCCCTCTCTCTCTCTTTGGTTGTAGTTATGCTACAAATGTCTGGTGGCTGGTCACCACCATGCTATGCATGCCTGATCTTGGTTTGCAATATATTCCTCCTGTTGGTAGCTGTTCACATTCAGTTGCCTCACCCTTTCCACAGGCATTGCTAAGTAAGCACCATACTTGGATCTGGTCCGCCTTTATCAATGGTTGCTGTCTGGCCCTAGGAGGGTCAGTTCTGATATAGTCCTGGTATGTGTAGAGCTGGGCTGGCCTCTATTCCAGTACAGTTGAAATAAATCTGTGAATTTGCACTTTTTATATGATGCATGCCATTTTCAGATCGTGCTGGCTCCCCTCTCTCTCAGGGCGACAAACAACATCGTACCTGCGGTCGATCTGACATTATGGAAATGAACGACAATACACAGATCAGCGAGATTGTACGCTTATGTGCTCATTCACTGTTCCATCTAGGATTTCCACTTTGCGATATCGCTACCGGCGCCGGATGTGCGTCACTAACGACTAGAGATGAGCGAACCGGTCGTGGTTCGGCTCGAGTTCGGTTCGTCAAATGGAGGTCCCGTTCGAGTTCGGTTCGTCGAACGTTCGACGAACCGAACTCGAACCGCATAGGAAACAATGGCAGGCATTCACGAACACATAAAAACACCTAGAAAACACCCTCAAAGGTGTCCAAAAGGTGACAAACAACTCACAACACAACACAAACACATGGGAAAGTGACAAGGTTATATACTCATGCGAAAACAAAAGAGCTGGACAAAGAAAAAGAGGAAGAGACACAGATATAGGCATGTCACGCCCTTCTAAAATCATGTAAAACACCGCAAGGTGACTCCAAGCAGAGTCTCCCTTTTTTCCAAAAATTGGGCCCCACACACACCCACCCCTTCAGTGGCAGCAGTTGTGCCCCAGTTGTACACTTCACAGCTAGATTTGCATCAAGCACATTCAAAAATACGCCATCCTTAACCGTCCCCAGGATGACACCGGGGGAAGGTAGCAAAGTCTTTCCTGATCCCAGCTTTGTTCATCTTGGCTCCTTTTTAAAAACACTGTAAGCAAGGGTTACTCCAAGCGGAGTCTCCCTTTTTTCCAAAAATTGGGCCCCACACACACCCACCCCTTCAGTGGCAGCAGTTGTGCCCCAGTTGTACACTTCACAGCTAGATTTGCATCAAGCACATTAAAAAATACCCCATTCTTAACCGTCCCCAGGATGACACCGGGGTAGGTAGATAAAGTCTTTGCTGAATCATGACTTGTTCATCTTGGATCATTTTTAAAAATAATGTAAGCAACGGTTACTCCAAGCGGACTCTCCCTTTTTTTAAAAAATTGTGCCACACAGACACCCCATCAGTGGCAGCACTTGTGCCCTAGTTGCAAACAGGATGTTTTGATTTGCATCAAGCACATTCCAAATCCACAAGCATTTACTCTCCCCAGGATGACACAGGGGTAGTAAATTCCTTGTGGATCCATGACTTGTTCATTTTGATGAACGTTAGTCTGTCCACATTGTCACTGGACAGACGCGTGCGCTTATCTGTCAGCACACACCCAGCAGCACTGAAGACACGTTCAGAGACAACGCTGGCAGCTGGACACGACAAAATCTCCAAGGCGTAACTGGATAGCTCTGGCCATTTTTCAAGATTTGAAGCCCAAAATGAGCAAGGCTCCATTTGCAAAGTCATGGCATCAATGTTCATTTGGAGATACTCCTGTATCATCCACTCCAGCCGTTGACTATGTGTCAGACTTGTTGTCTCTGGTGGCCTTGCAAAGGACGGTCTAAAAAAATTATGATAAGATTCCATAAAATTGCTGTTACCAGCACCAGATACGGTGCTACTGGTACAGGTAAACTGTTGAAGATGACGAGACCGTCACATATTTGTCAAGTTACAACTTAGAGATTCACTTCCTGCACCTGCACGGTTGTTTGGTGGAAAAGCCGAGCTAAGATCGAGTAACAGCTTCTGCTGATACTCCTGCATACGTGCGTCCCTTTCTATGGCTGGAATTATGTCACAAAATTTGGACTTGTACCGGGGATCTAATAGTGTGGCAAGCCAGTAGTCGTCATCACTTCTAATTTTGACAATACGAGGGTCATGTTGAAGGTAGTGCAGCAAGAAGGCGCTCATGTGTCTTGCGCAGCCATGCGGACCAAGTCCATGCTGTGTTTGTGGCATAGAGGTGCTAATCGTTCTTTCTTCCTCTGACATCTCCCCCCAACCTCTTTCAACTGAAATTTGACCAAGGTCTCCCTCATCCGCTGAGTCTTCCATGTCCATGGACAGTTCGTCCTCCATTTCTTCATGTTCTCCTGCACCTTCCTCAACATTTCGCCTGCTACCATGCGCCCTTGTTGATCCCTGTCCCCCATGGTCCCATGCCTGTCGCGTTGGTGATGATGAACGTCTGGACCTTGGTGATGTTGTTGTCCCTTGCGCATATGAATCCTCCTGTAGTTCCTCCCCTTCCTGTTGTCCCACCCCCTGACTCCGAATAGTGTTTAGCGTGTGCTCCAGCATGTAAATGACTGGAATTGTCATGCTGATAATGGCATTGTCAGCGCTAAACATATTCGTCGCCATGTCGAAACTGTGCAGAAGGGTGCATAGGTCCTTGATCTGAGACCACTCCATCAGGGTGATCTGCCCCACCTCTGCATCTCGTTGGCCCAGGCTATACGTCATGACATATTGCACCAGGGCTCCGGGCTGCTGCCACTGTCGCTGTAACATGTGGAGAGTCGAATTACAGCGTGTCGCCACATCGCATTTCAGGTGATGAACCGGCAGGCCGAAAGACTTCTGGAGCGATGGAAGTCGCTCAGCTGCGGCGCTTGAACGGCGGAAGTGAGCAGACAGTTTTCGTGCCCTGGTCAGAAGGCCATCTAGGCCGGGATAGTGTGTTAAAAATTGCTGGACAACAAGGTTCAACACGTGAGCCATACAAGGCACGTGTGTCACCTTGCCCAGGCGAAGGGCCGCACCCAGGTTTGCAGCATTGTCGCACACGGCCTTACCAGGCTGCAGGTTGAGTGGAGACAACCATTTACAAAACTCAGTCTCCAGAGCTGCCCACAACTCAGCCGCTGTGTGACTCTTATTCCCAAGACATGTCAAGCTAAAGACCGCCTGATGCCGTTGCGCTCTGCTGCCAGCATAGTAATGAGGGGTGCGTGATTCCTTCTGCGCAGTGCGAACGCTGGTGGCCTGACCAGTCAGGCTTGGGGCGGAGGTGGAGGACCCAGATGAGGTGGAGGAGGCAGAAGCAGTGGCGGAACTTGGACAGACAGAGGATTGACACACAAGTCGTGGGGACAGCAAGACTTGTGCAGCAGACCCTTCACCATCTATCACCATAGTTACCCAGCGCCCAGTCAGCGACATGTAACGTCCCTGTCCATGCTTACTGGTCCAAGTATCGGTGATGAAATGCACCCGTTGACACACAGAGTTTCTCAAGGAAGCGGTGATGTTGTGTGCGACATGCTGGTGTAGCACAGGCACACCTTTCTTAGAGAAGTAGTGACGACTGGGAATCTGGTACTGGGGCACAGTGACAGACATAAGGTCTCTAAAATCCTGTGTGTTCACCAGGCGGAAAGGCAGCATTTCGGTAGCCAAGAGCTTGCAGAGGGATAAAGTCAACCTCTTAGCTTTGTCATGGGTCGCAGGAAATGGCCTTTTATTTGTCCACATCTGAGGGGAAGAGATCTGGCTGCTGTGTGTAGACGGTGTTGATTAGGGTGTCCCTGGAAAAATGCAGCTTTGTGAGGAAAGTGCAGGCGTAGACATGATGTTGCCTTCATCCAACGTTGGTGCTATCGATGTCTGAGAGAGCTGTACACACGCACTTGTTTCCCCTTCCAAACCAACTGAAGACCTACCAAGCAAACTGCCTGTTGCGGTTACAGTGGTGGAAGTTGTGCGTGGAAAACCAGGTGTGACAGCTGTCCCCATAGTCCTAGAAGATGAAGAGCGCGCGGATGCACTAGAAGGGGCAGGTGGTGGATGTTTCGCTCCGCTAGGCCGCATTGCAGCACGGTGAGCTTCCCATCGGGACATATGATATTTATTCATGTGACGATTCATGGAAGAAGTTGTCAAACTGCTGAGGTTTTGACCTCTACTAACAGAATCATGACAAATTTTACAGATCACATAATTTGGGCGATCTTTTGCTATGTCAAAAAAGGACCAGGCTAGTCAAGGCTTAGAGGGCATGCAACCTGTTGATCCACCCCGACTAGTG